>NW_004444069.1:6336872-6342480 GCF_000243295.1 Trichechus manatus latirostris | reverse complement strand
GGGGCATTTAGATTGAGGCTAAGTACCCTGGGCATCCATGAGGCCCGAGACTGCATTTTTCACAGACTCCCAGGTGAAGCTGACGCTGCTGCTCTGAGAACCACACTTTTGCTTAGCGAGGATTCACACGATTTTTACCTGTAAATGCACCAAGAGACACAGGTCCACCCCACCTACTTGCCGTCCAGAAAGCAGCTGCGGCGCGGTGAGCCGCGCTCTCGGGGGAAGCGGCAAAGCCGCAGAGCGGCAGCTCTCCCGGCTACAAGAAGTCTCCAGGATCTAGGAGTGCAGAGAGACCAGGAGTGCGCAGGAGAGCGGGAGCAACGCCCTTAGACCCAGGGCAGGAGCCTGCGGGATCATCTGGTAGTGTGTCAGGCCGACTGGCGACAGGCACAAAATCTACCTCAAACCCAAGTACCAGAGCAACGAAGCAGCCCTCTGACCCGAAGACGCACGCTTCCACTTCCGGTTTCTGGGACGCTAGGTGCAGAAGGAGAGGGGTTCCGTGCGCAAACCTAGAGGGCTGCAACTCGTGACCCTGGGATTCAGTGGCTTCGTTTTGTATTTGGGATCTGGTTATGGCTGTCCTTATTTCCTCTGACGAGAAAAGCCTAGATTTTCTTAAATGCATATATAAACTGAAATGCGGATTTCAGTAATCAAAGATACACTTGGGGAGCAGAGAAAGTTGGTATTTTCATATTCGGACGTTTGAAAAAATTTTACCATATTTTTTAGAGAAATAATTTGCTCCTCATAAATATTTCCCCATCTTTAGAATTGTTCGAGTCTCTAGTTTGGCTTCGGTTTCACGGTTTGCCGTCTCTTGCATATCAGGTATCTTTCTCTAGAAGCAGGGTACAGACTGCAAACCCAGCCGTATGTCTCCAAGTGCAGAGGTCCTTGGAGAGAGGAGTTTTTCACGGTGAGAGGCAGGAAGACACCAGTCATTCGGAGGGCCAGTAGGTAAAAGGTGAAGTACCTTTGAAAATGACAACTATAAATAGTTTTTACTTTTTTCTCATATATACACACTGTTATAAAGTGCATAATGTGTACTAATCTGAAGTGTACAACGCGACGAATTTTTCCATCTGCATATACACTTATTTAACCTCTCTGAGATCAAGAGAGGGAATTTTCCAGCACACGAGAAGATTCCCTCCTGCCATTTTCCCAGTTGATATTCACGCTAGAGTAACTAGTGTTCTGTTATTGCCAGAGATAAGATTTACCCATTCCTGAACTACATACAATCAGAATAATACTATATAAAGTATATTGTGCCTGACTCCATCGAGTCAACATAATGTCTGTGAGATTTTATCTATGTTGTTGCACATAGCAGTAATTTGCTTTTTTTGCAATGTGTTTTATTCCATTGGATGAATATACCAAAATATTTTCTTATTCATTCATTGATTCTATTCTGTTGTTGAAGTTTGTATTATTACCCAGCATATGGTATATCTTGCTGAATATTTAATGAGTACTGACAAAGTGGAAAATTTCAAAGAGACATGCTTGCCTTTTTTTTTTTTTAAGTGTAGTTTTTGCATGACTTGCCAGCACAGGTATTCTAGAAAAGAGAACAAATTATGGTTAAGCTTGAATATATAGAAAAATATGTTTATGGGTTAGAATAAGCCTATGTTGAAGAAAAACAAATTTATAGCTTTTCTGTATCAAAACCCTTTTTTCCCCTTGAGTATTAGAATACTTAGCAATTTTCATTTATAATCATTCTGTTGCTTCAACAAACCCTTTGCTTTTGTATTTTAACAAGCCCACCATCACAATGCTGAAATAACGTAGTTTAACACAGGCTACAGGTGTCTAGATGATTTATTGTTCCAGGAAACATTTGATTCTAGTGGTCTAGCTTCTCAGAAGGCACCCCCTTGATCCCCCTTGAAAAATGTTTTTATGGCCCCTTTATCATACTTGTAGTTTTCCACACCTTTGTTCTAACCAGCCTAAATGTCAGCCATTCAGAAGGGTTTGGGTTGTATCTCTCTGCACCCTGACTGCCTGCAGCAACGCCAGCAAATGAAGATGAGTTTAGCTGTACCCCCAACTTCCTGTGGTTTTTGTCTTTGTGATCCCATGTCACTCTGTGCCCCACCGGAGCAGTCTACCTTACCCAATAGAATTCACTGCCTCCCAACTTAAGTTGCTTTTTTCCCCCCCTCTCAAAAAAATCTCTCTTTAATTTGAACTTTTCCAAGTCTGAGTTTTAACTCTTGGACGGCACTTAGAAATAATGTGTTGTATGCTGTTGTTGGGTAGAGTGTTCAATAAATGTCAGCTAGGTCAATATGGTTGATGGTGTTTGTCCTATCTAGTGCTGCTATAACAGAAGTACCACAAGTGAGTGGCTTTAACAAACAGAAATCTAATTTTTCTCACAGTTTAAGGGGCTAGGAGACCCAATTCAGGTTGCCAGGTCTAGGGGAAGGCTTTCTTTCTCTGTAGGCTCTGGAGGAAGGTCCTTGTCTCTTCTAAACTTCTGTACTGGGCAGTCATCATCTGGCTTGACATGTATCCTCCCCCAACTCTGCTTGTATTGCTTGCTTGTTTAATCTCTTTTATATTTCAAAAGAGAATGACTCAAAACACACCCTACACTACTCCTGGCTCATTAACGTAACAAAGAAAATGCACTTTCAAGTGAGATTATAACCACAGGGTGAAAAGAGAAGGGGGAGAGTGCTGACACATTGCAGGATTGCAACCAATGTCACAAAACAATTTGTGTATAAATTTTTGAGTGAAAAACTAATTTTCCCTGTACACTCTCACTTAAAACACAATAAAATAAAAAATATATATATTTGGATAAAAGAACCATAACTAAGAGAACCTCAAATGCTTAGGAAATGTTTCATGTTGATATTATCAGGGCAAATCACATCCCCAATGTGTTGTTGAAGATGCTGTTGGGCAAAATGGACCATTGATCCAATATGGAATTTATCACTACTTGGGTTGGGTTGGCTGGAAGGTTTTGTTTTTATAATTTTGATCAAGATCACAGAAAAGGGGACATATTTCATATTCATCATCCAGCTAGTTTTTCCTAAGATAAAGGGCAGTGTGATGTTTGGAATTGTGTGTCAACTTGGCTGGGCCATGATTCTCTGTGTTTATATGTGATCACCCTCATGATAGGATCTGCTGTGAGTAGCCAATCAGTTGAAAGGGAGTTTCCTTGGGTGTGCAGCCTGCATCCAAACATAAGTGGATGTTCTGGCTTTGCCTGCTCTGGATCCTCCAACTGTCTCCTGTTTGTCTGACCTCTGGTTCTTGGGACTTGAGCTAGCAGCTTATCTTCCGATCTTGGGATTTGTAGATCTTCACAGCCTGTGAGCAAGAGGCCTGCTCTCCAACCTGCTGATCTTGGGTTTGCCAGCCCCTGCAGCTACATGAGTCAGGAAAAGCCTCTGTCCTGATCCACGGACTTGGGCCACTCCAGCCTCTACAACCACATGAGCAATCTCTTTGATATAAATCTCTCTATATATATTTTTTTACACTTTACTGGTTTTGCTTCTCTAGAGAACTCAGCCTAAGACAGACAATGAGTGCAGCAAGTTGGCTGTGAACAGACCTCAAATACCATAATACATCATTACTTAAGGTAGGTCGCTATGAGTCAGAATCGACTTGATGGCAATGGGTTTGGTTTGGTTTGTTATTGTCAAGAAGGCTGAATAGTGCAGTGTCTCAAAATTCAAGCTAGACAGTCTAAATTCCACTATGCCATATCACAGCTTTGAGTGTTTTGGTCAAGTCACTTCACCTTCTCAGCTTCAGTTTCCTCTTATATGAAGTTGGAGATATAACAGTACCTTCTTCATAAGGTGTGTGAGATTATCTACACATGTTGTGCTTTTCTTTCATCCCTTCCTCCATCTTTTGGTAATGATATTGTGATTGTCCAAAGGGGAGTTGCCTCTCCTTTAATTTCATCCAAATAGTTCTAATGAGGCTGAGCTCACTTCCTAGCTGTGAGGATAGGCTGGTGACCCACGGATGATACTAAGAGAACCCTGGCCACAGTGATTGCTTCAGCAGTTACCATGTGACCTACACAAGGCTAATCAGAATCCATTCTGGGACTTTTCCTGAGGTTGTTGGGGGAAACACTCTAGGGTTGTTACCTTGATAGGATGTAAGCATGGAGTTGATGGCATTCACCTCATAATAGGATATTATGGATATAATAGGATAGTCTCAGGATGAAACATCTTAGAGGAAGTAGAGCAGAGAGAAAGAAAATGTCCTGATGATATTATTGAGTGAATGGATACAGCCATGTCTTTAGCCAGCTGTCCCATAGACTTCCAAGCACATGAGGCATTTTTTTTTCCTTAAAAAATTTTATCTGTATTTTTACTAATGGGATGATAAAATGAGATTATACATTTAAAATGCTTAACACAACACCTGACAGAAAATAAGCACTCAATAAGTAATATTTACTACTAGTACTGCTACTACTACTATTATTATTATGGCTGAGTTAAATGGATTTGAATTTTCTGTGACATCTAATGGAAAGATGGAACAATTTACCAACTAAAAACCATTGTGAGGGTAATTCAGAGAACTTCTGAGTTTTGTTAAAACTTTTTATTTGAGGACTCCAGGTTGTCAGATAAATTGCTCTCAGGAAAAAAAAAAAAGCCACAGCAGCACATAATTTATGTATTTTACAGTGTGCTTTGTCTTTCCAATAAGTTGATAGAAAGACCAGTGCAGATATTTTTAAGTGGAGAGCTGAAGTTACAGAATGTCATTGGTTTAGGTGTTCAAATCAATTTAACAAAATATGATGAGTAGAAGGGAGAGGAAGAAAAACAGGGATATATATCATGTTGCGTCCAACCAGTCAGCTTCTTAAACAAACATAGAACAAAACTGGTGGTCTGATGTTTTAGCTTTCATACTTGATAAGAAATTATACTGATGAAAAAGAAAAAACCCTGGATATCAGTTCTGTCAAATTTATGATGGACTTTCATAAAAACCAGTGATATTTACTTTGTTTTAATGACAAAACAAATATTCTTAGGTTTGGATTATGGAAAAATTTTCCATCCACATTTCTTTCAAATACTGTTTATAATCCATTTTTTATTTCTATTTTGAACCTTAAGTTTAAAGTTTAAAATGATCTCTCTCTTCCTCTTAGTACAAGCAAAAATTTAAAAAAGGATTTTAGTTTTTCATCTTGACTTTATGTAACTTTGAAATGCTTGGAGTTATTAGTAAGATTGCAGTCTTTACTAAGTGAGGGAAAAAAACTTCTGTGTGTGGGGATGTGGGGAATGAGGGGGTGTACATTAGAGAGGCGATAAGGAAATGTCAAGGCAATAAACATGTACTATGGTGTGTAGGAGAGGAAAACCTGGAATGTAATTTTATGTCAAAATGGAGGAGGCCTAGGGCTTTAGAGGAAAGTCTGTGGTTTTGTTTAACCTCAAAAATTATGGAGACTTCCAGCAAGATGGCGCTCTAGGCAGAAACACCACGCCGTCCCTCCACAACAAAGATCCGAAAAACTAAGCCAAACAGAATCAACAATCCTGAAACCCTAGAACAT
>NW_004444069.1:6316924-6328546 GCF_000243295.1 Trichechus manatus latirostris | reverse complement strand
GGCAAAAAAAAAAAAAAAATTATAAAATAAATACAAAGCCTCAAACCTATCCCATTTTGAGGGATACTGGGATAAAAAACATAAAAAATAAAATATATGGAAAATGCAGGGATCTGTTGTGCTGTATCTTTATTTTCAATGATAGGCATAAATTTATAATTCCTGTTTTGTACTAAGAGCCAAGTTTGATGTAATAAAAATTTTCAGCTGTGGGATTTTGGTTTATTTTTTGGTGTTGCCGTTAGTGAGGACAGACTCTTTTTAGAAACATCCATTTTGGAGCATTTTGGGACTAAAAAATGGTGGGGATTTGGGAGCATTGGCAGTGAGGTGCCTCCCTTGAGGGCAGAAATAGAATGGCCTAATGAATGTTTTTGTAACATTCTCGAAATATGCTAGAATAAAAACATATGATTTTGCATTTTAATGAGTCCATTAGTAGAAAAGATGCTGGAAGTTTGCTTTGAAGTTCAGAATACTGTGCCATCTGTTCAAAATTTGTTTTGCAATGTTCACCAAATGGGTACTTCACTATACATATCTTCCCATAGTATCTGATATTAAAAATAAAGTCAAAGTAAGAAAAAGGCTATTAAAAATAGTGACAAGGGTAGTTCACTCATTGCCATCCTTCATTTGACAAGGATTTCAGGAGCACCTCAGTATGTCCCAGGCGTATTGAGATAGAGGACATAAAGTTATGTGGAAGATAGAGACCATTCTTACGCTACTGAAACTTGTGCTTTGTGGAGGAGACAGACCAAAGATGCAAAGGCCTACAGGAGACAAGAAAGGAACCCAAGTTGCTGAAATGGCATAAATTGGTGGCCCCTGTGACAAATCTAAAGGAGGATGATCTAACTAAAGTTCTTCAAGATTAATTTTTTAAAAATACTGTGTGGGCCATGGAATGCATGTCTTAATTTGGACCCTAAGTGTGTCTCTTGCTATTGTGGATGGTCTGTCAAGTTCAGCAGGAGAAATTGAGACTTACATAAGAGGGTCAGAAAACAGAATTTACTACTCACAGCTGCCAGAGAGGAAACTAAGGCATGCCTCAACACAGGGCCACACAGGGGATTGCACCTGGAGACAAAGCAACAAGTTGGAACCGTAGGAGTGGGCAAACAGTGTGTAAGTCTTGGAGTTAGCATGTGCTGAGAACTTACTGGTCAGTTTAAAATCTTCTAGTGCTTTCGTGTGTGTCTTAGGCTGGGTTCTCTAGACAAGCAAAACCAGTAAAGCATATAAATAAATATGTAGAGAGAGATTTATATCAAAGAAATGGCTCAAGCAGTTTTAGAGGCTGGAATGTCCCAATTACATGGGTCAGGATAGAGGCTTCTCCTGACTCACGTAGCTGCGGGGGCTGACAAACCAAAGATCGGCAGGTCAGAGAGAAGGGCTGTTGCTCACAGGCTGTGAAGATCGATGAATCCCAAGATCAGCAGGCAAGATAAAGGTAAGCTGCTAGCTCAAATCCCAAGAACCAGAGGTCAGATTAACAGAGCCAGCTGCAAGATCCAGCATGAGCAAAAAGACGCCAAGCCTTCCAGACTCTTCACTTATATTCAATGCAGGGCACATGCCCAAGGAAACCCCCTTTCAACTCACTGGCTACTCACAGCAGATCCCAACATGGAGGTGATCACATAACATCAAATCTCATCATGGAAGTGATCACGCCATCATATGACTGCCAAACCACTGAGAATCATGGCCTAGCCAAGTTGACACACAACCTTAACTATCACAGTCCACCCATTGTCAACTTGGCACCTGCACACATCTCCTCAAACCATACATAATCTCTGAATAAAGACAACTATAAAGTCATACTTGCACTTAACATGACGCAACACACATACAAAGCAGAAATATAACAATTACAGTCCTCATTTCTGCAAGTGGTCACATGGTCAAAACTGCTATTTAGAACTACCTTCTTCCACCACCCATTCCGTATTCCCTTTGCCCTCGGCAAGTACCTCAGCTGGTCGTGGTTCTTTGCCTAGTGGGTGACCCAAACCTTCATTCCTGAAGGGTCTGGGCCATTAGTGGTCATGTCGGAATTGGGTTGCTGTAGTTTTTCCATCGTCTTTAATCACAGGGCATGGTAGTACTAAGAGACATCCTAAGGGATCTCCTGCATTCCAGACATACTCTTCTTTACCTCCATTATGTAATATCAATCTAATTTCTTCTTGATAATCAGGATCAATCACACCAGCCAGTATGGTAACTCCCTTCTTTGCCTGTTGATTCAGGGGCATAAGGAGCCCTAAGTGGCCAGGTGGCATTCTTAGCTTCCAGTTCAATGGAATCAGTAATGTGTCTCAAGATGGGAGCATTCCTCCCTTTGGAACTAAGACGTCTAGATCTGCAGAGCATAAGGTCGCAGAAACAGGAAGCAAAAATCTTGCGAGTGGGTCACTAGGGGTAATAGTGAGTGGTGCCACTCCCATTACCACCCCTTGATTCTTGGACCCATGAATCCTGGCTATGGGAGAAATAGCAGCATATATTGGATGCTGATTTAGAGCATATACGGCCTCCTGGAGAACATTGTCCCAACCCTGCAGGGTATTGCCACCTAGCTGGCGCTGCAATTGTGTCCGTAGGAGGCCATTCCATCATTCTGTCAAGCCGGCTGCTTCAGGATGATGAGGAACATGGTCATACCAGTGAATTCCACGAGCATGGGCCCACTGCCGCACTTCATTTGCTGTGAAGTGAGTTCCTTGATCAGAGGCAATGCTGTGTGGGATACCATGACATTGGATAAGGCATACTGTAAGTCCACAGATGGTAGTTTTGGCAGAAGCACTGCGTGCAGGAAAGGCAAATCCATATCTAGAGTAAATGTTTATTAGAGTAAGAACAAAATGGTGTCCTTTCCATGATGGAAGTGGTCCAATGTAATCAACTTGACACCAGGTTGCTGGCTGATCATCTTGAGGGATGGTGCCACATTGGGGACTCAGTGTTGGTCTCTGCTGCTGGCAGATTGGGCACTCAGCAGTGGCTGTAGCCAAGTCAGCCTTGGTGAGTAGAAGTCCATGTTGCTGGGCCCATGCATAACCTCCATCCCTGCCACCACAGCCACTTTGTTCATGAGCCCAGTGAGCAATGACAAGAGTAGATGGGGAAAGAAGAGAGTTGTTTCCACAGAATGTGTTATCCTGTCCACTTGTTTGTGAAAAATCCTCCTTTGCTGAGATCACCCTTTGGTGAACATTCACATGAAACACAAATATCTTCACTTATTTGGCCCATTCAGAGAGGTCTGTCCACATACCTCTTCCCCATAAATCCTTGTCTCCAATTTTCTAATCATGTTCCTTCCAAGTCCCTGACCATCCAGCCAAACCATTGGCCACAGCCCATGAATCAGTATACAGTTGCACACCTAACCATTTCTACTTCCAAGCAAAGTGAACACCCAGGTTCACCGATCAAAATTCTGCCCATTGGGAGGATTTCCCTTCACCATTGTCCTTCAGGAAGGTCCCAGAAAGGAGCTATAGTGCTGCCGCTGTCCACTTTCAAGTGATGCCTGCATATCGCGCAGAACCATCTGTAAACCAGGCACGAGTTTTCTCTTCTCCAGTCAACTGATCATAAGGAAGTCTGCACCATGAGGCCATAGATGCAGACTGGGAGATGGAAGGTAGTGTGACAGGAGTGGTGACCATGGGCATTTGGGCTACTTCCTCGTGCAACTTGTGCCTTCAGGTCCTGCTCAGGCCCGATCTCGTACATACTACTTCCATTTAATGATAGAGTGCTGCTGTACACATCCAACTTTATGACTCTGTGGGTCAAACAACACCCAGTTCATGGTGGGCAGCTCAGGCCACATGGTAACTTGGTGGCCCATGGTTAAGTGTGCAGTCTCTACTAAGGCCCAGTAACAAGTCAAAAGCTGTTTCTCAAAGGAAGAGTAGTTACCTGCAGAGGATGGCAGGGCTTTGCTCCAAAATTCTAAGGGTCTGTGCTGTGATTCACCAGAAGGGGCCTGCCAAAGACTCCAAACAGCATCTCTATCTGCCACTGATATTTCAAGCACCATTAGATTGGCTGAATCATATGACCCAAGTGGCAGAACTTGCACAGCAGCCTGAACTTGTTGCAGAGCCTTCTTTTATTCTAGGCCCCACTCAAAACTAGCAGCTTTTCGAGTTAGTTGATAAATAGGCTGGAGTAGCACACCCAAATGAGGTATATGTTGCCTCCAAAAGCCAAAGAGGCCAACTAAGCTTTGTGCCTCCTTTTTAGTTGTGGGAGGAGCCAGATACAACAACAAATCCTTCACTTTAGAAGGAATATCTCGACATGCCCCACACCACTGGGCCCCTAGAAATTTCACTGAGGTAGAAGGTGCCTGAATTTTTCTGGGATTAATTTCCCACTCTCTAGGATGCAAAAGTTTTACCAATAAGTCCAGAGTCATTGACACTTCTTCCTTACTAGGTCCAGTCAGCATAATGTCATCAGTGTAATGGACCAGTGTAACGTCTTGTGGAAGGGAAAGGCAATCAAGGTCCCTGTGGACTAAATTATGACATACAGCTGGAGAGTTTATGTAGCCCTGAGGTTGGCAAGTGAAGGTGTATTGCTGGCCTTGCCAGCTGATAGCAAACTTCAGATGGTCCTTTGAAATAGGTATGGAGAAAAAGGCATTAGCCAGATCAATAGCTGCATACACATGCCAGGAGATGTATTAATTTGCTCAAGCAATGAAACTACATCTGGAACAGTAGCTGCAATTGGAGTCACCACCCAGTTAAGTTTTCAATAATCTACTGTCATTCTCCAAGATCTATCTGCTTTTTGCACAGGCCAAATAGGCGAGTTGAATGGGAATGTGGTGGGAATCACTACCCCTGCATCCTTCAAGTCCTTGATGGTGGCAGTAATCTCTGCAATCCCTCCAGGAAAGCAGTATTGCTTTTGGTTTACTATTTTCCTAGGTAGAGGCAGTCCTAATGGCTTCCACCTGGCTTTTCCTACCATAATAGCCCTTACTCTATTTGTCAGGCATCCAATGTGGGGGTTCTGCCAGTTGTTGAGTATATGTATTCCAATTATGCATTCTGGAACTGGGGAAATCACTACAGGATGGGTTTGGGAACCCACTGGACCTACTGTGAGATGGACATGAGCCAAGACTCCATTAATAACCTGACCTTCATATGCCCCTACTCTGACTGGTGGGCCACAATGACGTTTGGGGTCTTCTGGAATTGGTGTCAGTTCAGAGCCAATATCCAGTAATCCCAAAAAGTCTGATTATTTTCTTTTCCCCCAATGAACAGTCACCCTCGTAAAAGATTGTAGATCCCTTTGGGGAAGACTGGGAAAGAGATTAACAGTATAAATTTTTGGTAGTGTATTGGGGGCCTTCCTCAAGGGGACTCAACCTCCCCTTCATTCAAGGTGTTATGGGTCTTTAAACTCGCTCAAGTCTGGGAATTGACTGAGGGACTCTCTATTCTGACAATTGGGGTTAGACTTCTGTTTACCTGACTATAATTCATCCATTTGTACATATCACCTAAATATTTAGTAGATTTCCTGTCTATTTCATTCCTAGAGACACCATGACTAAGTAGCAAATGCCATACGAGTCAGACTATTCTGATTACTGCTTTGACTTTGCAGTCCATTACTGTAACCACACTCACCTTGTCTTTGTCGATTGAGTGCTGCCACTTGGCCCCTATTACCACAGTGTCCAATCAGCCCTATTGTAGTTAGGTGTCTTAATTCATTTAGGGCAGTTCCCACTGTCAATCTGATTTACAAAAAATAACAATCACAGCAGTCTTCAGGGATCCTGGGGCTTCCTTCACAAATATGTTCCTCACAGTTGTGGTAAAAGATGTATCCTCTGGGCACTCCATGTGTGGGTCTGTGGGTCTAACTTGATAAATCCACTCTAGCATGCCAATTTACCTAAGCCATTGGATACCTTCTTCTACAGTATACCAGTGCAGGTCTGGTACTTCAGCTTGGTTTAGTGTAGGCCACCACATTATCCATGCTTCAGCAACCCAACCACATGAACTATTAGATCCT
This sequence comes from Trichechus manatus latirostris, assembly GCF_000243295.1. Classification (NCBI taxonomy): domain Eukaryota; kingdom Metazoa; phylum Chordata; class Mammalia; order Sirenia; family Trichechidae; genus Trichechus; species Trichechus manatus. The sequence goes on along the minus strand of NW_004444069.1, from coordinate 6,322,465 downwards.
TTCCTAACTTCTGGAGCTGAAACACTGAATGAAGAATCTGTGCTTAGTGGACCCGTATCAATAAACTCAAACTGATCCATCTTTATGTTCCTTGTAAGACAGATAGGGTTAACTGTGCTGGCAGAATAAAAAGAGCTGTTAAAACACTACCACCTGGAAGTTGGGTAAACAGGAACCATATCCTGTCAACATAAAATAAAGTTAAACAAACCTGGGAATTACTACTTCCTCAGTGTTTTTTTCTAGTCCCTCCGCCCCCCTTACAGTCTCCTCATGAGCAGAAGAACAAAGTGTGACTGCTGTTTGGTCCCCCTTGGCCCACCGAAGGGGGTGAAGTAGTACAGAAGATCAGTGTGCCTGCGCCATATCCCATATCCCATAATAAGTGATGCCAAGAGCTGCCGAGGGGACTCTGTCTTGAATATCAGTGGGTTCCATCTTGGATTCCAGATGCGTGTGCAACCTAATTAGTATGCAGTACCATTGCAAGGAGTACCCGCCCCTTTGAAGAAACCCACTGAATATTCATTGGTCTATTGTCCCCACCAAACCCGTATAAGCCCTAGCCTTGCTTCCCCCTTGTGACTCAGTCTTTTGGAGCGGCATGAGCCCCACTGACTCCTTTTACTTGTCACAAGTAAAATAAACCTGTTAGAGCTGTCCCCAGAAATCGTCTCCTCTGTGTATTCTTACAAGAGAAAGACAAGGACCCACTGAGTCCGGAGGGCCTTTGTGCCTTCGACGGTTACACTTGCACCATTACCCTACACCTTAATAGCCATTCCCACACATATTCCCCAGGTTTCTGTACATATTAGAAAAGTCAAGTAGTTCTTTTGGAGTGTAGCATACCTCCTCCTGGGTCACACTTTGTACTTCACCTTTTGGGGCTCGCTGGGACTTAAGTCTAGTTATAGGTCTAGAAGCCAGAATCGGTAGTGTGGAATTGTTTTGAGAACATTCGGCATTGTCTTGTAAAGCATCTACCTCAGGCGATGCTCTAGGCAATGACTCAGATGAGAGCTCTTCAGAGGCAGCTGGACTAATCTCATTAGATGGGAGTGGAGGAGCTAATGGTTTTACTGGTCAGGGTGGTTTAGCAGACAAACATGGAATTAATCTCTTCAGATGGGAGTGACAGGGCTGGTTCTATCAGTGGGAGTGATTCAACAGAATTTAGGGGCTCAATATCTCCAGCTTCCTGATTATCTGTGTATATATCCCCGTCCCAAGTTTCAGGATCCTATTTCTTCCCAATCAATGCCCTCATTTTAACTTCAGACACCTCTCAAAGTTGGCAGTTGAGTTGGCATTGTAATTTAGAATTGGTGATATAAACCATGTTGGAGAATGCATGATAGAATTGTGCAAGACCAATGACTTCTTCATTGCAAATACCTTTTTTCACCGACATAAATGGCGACTATACACGTGGACCTCGCCAGATGGAATACACAAGAATCAGATCGACTATATCTGTGGAAAGAGACAATAGAAAAGCTCGATATCATCAGTCAGAGCAAAGCCAGGGGCTAACCGTGGAACAGGCCATCAATTGCTCATATGAAAGTTCAGCTGAAACTGAAGAAAATTAGAACAAGTCCACGAGAGCCAAATTATGACCTTGAGTATATCCCACCTGAGTTTAGAGACCATCTCAAGAATAGATTTGACGTACTGAACACTAATGACCAAAGATCAGACAAGTTGTGGACTGGTGTCAAGGACATCATACATGAAGAAAGCAAGAGGTCACTAAAAAGACAGGAAAGAAAGAAAAGACCTAAATGGATGTCAGAAGAGACTCTGAAACCTGCTCTTGACCTTTGAGTATCTAAAGCAAAAGGAAGAAATGATGAAGTAAAAGAGCTGAACAGAAGATTTCAAAGGGTGGCTCGAGAAGACAAAGCAAAGTATTATAATGACATGTGCAAAGACCTGGAGATAGAAAACCAAAAGGGAAGAACATGCTCAGCATTTCTCAAGCTGAAAGAACTGAAGAAAAAATTCAAACCTCAAGTTGCAATACTGGAGGATTCTACAAGGAAAATATTAAATGATGCAGGAAGCATCAAAAAAAGATGGAAGGAATACACAGAGTCACTATACCAAAAAGTATTGGTCGACATTCAACCATTTCAGGAGGTAGCATACAATCAGGAACTGATGGTACTGAAGGAAGAAGGCCAAGCAGCACTGAAGGCATAGGCGAAAAACAAGGCTCCAGGAACTGATGGACTACCAGTTGAGATGTTTCAACAAACGATGCAGTACTGAAAGTGCTCACTCCTGTATGCCAAGAAATTTGGAAGACAGCTACCTGGCCAACCAACTGGAAGAGACCCATACTTATGCCTATTCTCAAGAAAGGTGATCGAAGCGAATATGGAAATTAGCGAACAATATCATTAATATCACAAGCAGGTAGAACTTTGCTGAAGATCATTCAAAAGTGGCTGCAGCAGTATATCGACAGGGAGCTGCCAGAAACTCAAGCCAGATTCAGAAGAAGACATGGAACAAGGGTTATCATTTCTGATGTCAGATGGATCCTGGCTGAAAGCAGAGAATACCAGACAGATGTTTACCTGTGTTTTATTGACTATGCTAAGGCATTGGACTGTGTGGATCATAACAAATTATGGATAACATTGGGAAGAATGGGAATTCCAGAACACTTAATTGTGCTCATGAGGAACCTGTACATGGATCAAGAGCAGCCGTTCAAACAGGACAAGGGGATACTAGGTGGTTTAAAGTCAGGAAAGGTGTGCATCAGGGTGGTATCCTTTCACTGTACCTATTCAATCTGTATACTGAGCAAACAATCCGAGAACCTGGACTATATGAAGAAGAACAAGTCATTAAGATAGGAGTAAGACTCATTAACAACTTGCGATATACAGATGACATAACCTTGCTTGCTGAAAGTGAAAAGGACTTGAAGCACTTACTGATGAAGATCAAAGACCACAGCCTTCACTATGGATTACACCTCAACATAAAGGAAATAAAAATCCTCACAACTGGACCAATAAGCAACATCATGATAAATAGAGAAAAGATTGAATTTGTCAAGGATTTCATTTTATTTGGATCCACAATCAATGCTCATGGAAGCAGCAGTCAGGGAATCAAAAGATGTATTGCATAGGGCAAATCTGCTGCAAAAGACCTCTTTAAAGTGTTGAAAAGCAAAGATGTCACCTTGAAGACTAAGGTATGCCTGACCCAAGCCATGGTATTTTCAATTGCCTCATATGCATGTGAACTCTAGATGATGAACAAGGAAGACTGAAGAAGAATTGATACCTTTGAATTGTGGTGTTGGCAAAGAATATTGAATATACCATGGACTGCCAAAAGAATGAACAAATCTGTCTTGGAAGAAGTACAACCAGAATGCTTCTTAGAAGAAAGGATGGCAAGACTACATCTTACATACTTCGGACATGTTATCAGGAGGGACCAGGGCCTGGAGAAGGACATCATGCTTGGTAAAGTAGAGGGTCAGTGAAAAAGAGGAAGACCCTCAAAGAGATGGATTGACACAGTGGCTGCAGCAATGGGCTTAAGCATAACAGCAATTGTGAGGATGGCACAAGACTGGGCAGTGTTTCGTTCTGTTGTACATAGGGTCGCTATCAGTTGGAGTCGACTCAAGGGCACTTAACAATATCAACAACAACAGGGAGGGGAGGGATGGGGAGGAAGAAACACTAACCAGACAATAGATAAGTGGTAATTTTGGTGAAGGTAAGACAGTAAACTCTATTGGGGAAGCCAGCACAACTTGACCAAGGCAAGATCATGGAAGCTCCATGGACACATCCAAACTCCCTGGGAGACCAAATTACTGGGCTGAGTGCTGGGGACTATGATCTCGGGGGTCATCTAGCTCAACTGGCATAACATGGTTTATAAAGAAAATGTTCTACATCCTACATCGGTGAGTAGCGTCTGGGGTCTTAAAAGCTTGTGAGCAGCCATCTAAGATACTTCACTGGTCCCACCTCATCTGGAGCAAGGGAGAATGAAGAAAACCAAAGACACAGAGGAAAGATTAGTTCAAAAGACTAATGGACCACAACTACCACAGCCTCCACCAGACTGAGTCCAGCACAACTAGATGGTACCCAGCTACCACAACTGACTGTTCTGACAGGGATCACAATAGAGGATCCTGGACAGACCTAGAGAAAAACTGTACAATAAAATTCTAACGCACAAGAAAAGACCAGACTTACTGGTCTGACAGAGACTGGAGAAACCCCAAGAGTATGGGCCCCAGACACCCTTCTAACTCAGTACTGAAGTCACTCCTGAGGTTCAACCTTCAGCCAAAGTTTAGACAGACCCATAAAACAAAACGAGACTAAATGGGCACACCAGCCCAGGGACAAGGAGGAGAAGGCAGGAGGGACAGGAAAACTGGTAATGGGGAACCCAAGGTCAAGAAGAGGAGAGTATTGACATGTCATGAGGTTGGCAACCAATGTCACAAAACAATAAGTACATTAATTGTTTAATGAGAAACTAATTTGCTCTATAAACCTTCATCTAAAGTACACTAAGAAAAAAAATAAAGAACCAACAAATCGGTCTTGGAAGAAATACAGCCGGATTGCTCCTTAGAATCAAGGATGGCATTACATCGTCTCACATACTTTGGAGATGTTATCAGGAGTAATCAGTCCCTGGAGAAGGACATCGTGCTTGGTAAAGTAAAGGGTCAGCAAAAAAGAGGAAGACCTTAAACGAGATGAACTGACAGAGTGGCTGCAACAATGGATTTGAGCATAACAACAATCATGAGGATGGCGAGGGACCCGGCAGTGTTTCATTCTGTTGTACCTAGGGTCGCTATGAGTCAGAACCGACTCCACCACACCGAACAAGAACAACAAAAATTAAACCAATCTTTTCTCTAGCACAGTTGATAAACGTTTCCTTTTTATTACTGATAGTTTAGGAAAGTTTCTTTCAGTTTCACAATTTATTGTTGGTAGGAACCTGTACAATTTTAGGACTGTTTTTACATTTGTGGATATCTATGAGGTTTCAGAGATGAACTGTAAGATTTCAGGATGTTTCAAGTTTTCTTATGCTGTGATTAACAATAATACTCTTTGAATTGATGACACAAATTCGCTAGCTGGCTTTGCTGTCGTAGTACTGTGTTATGTTTTCTATTAACTCCAACGATGTCACTGTTCTATCTAAATTAGCAGAAATTTTGATCTTTTGATTCATTCCCTTTCATTAACTGGATTATCAAACAATTACAGAGTCTATTCACTGCTTCTATTCCAAATGTCTCCTCTTAACGAATTAATCCTTTTGGTATGATCTAAGAAAAATGTTTTGTCACAATTCACTTCTCAATGTCAAAATACTCTCTGTTGAGGGACTTCCGGCAAGATGGCGCTCTAGGCAGAAACAGCACGCCGTCCCTCCACAACAAAGATCCGAAAAACTAAGCCAAACAGAGAATCAACAATCCTGAAACCCTAGAACATCAAATGAAGAGATAAAGAACTC
>NW_004444069.1:6294895-6308905 GCF_000243295.1 Trichechus manatus latirostris | reverse complement strand
AAAAAAAAAAAGTTGAGAATTTAGAGGGTTAAAATGTTGTGGGGTTGTTAACCAATGTCATAAAACAGCATGTGTGTTACTGTTACTTGAGAAACTATCTGTTATGTAAGCCTTCACCTGAAGTACAATAAAATATATTAAAAAGAAAAAAAATACTCTCTGTTGATATCATCACTCATTCTTTTTATGGCTTTTGTTTCATAATCCCAGGACCTAGTTATACAGAGTGGACCTCAACAAATGTTTGCTGAGTTGAATACAGTGTAGGCAATAGTGGTAAAATGCTTCTAATAATTAACAGTTGTGGACATTGGTAAAGATAGTCTCTTGCATTTTGAAATGACAAAGGAACCCTGAACATATATTTCCTCATTCGTTTCCAAATTGCAGTTAAGCCATCATATTCCAACTCAGCTTCCCCTCAAAATGCCTTTAGCTACTCTAAGCTAACCAACGGAGGACAAGTGGGAGTGGAAAGAGACAGAAGTCTTAACACTTTACAGTTTTAGAAGGCCTTACAAGGGCTCCTCCCAGGGTCTAGCACGGGCTTGTACAAGTGAGGGATTCTGAGGCGTAAGCCTCATCAACTTCATAGTGAATCCTCTGCACAGAACCTCCCATGTCAGCCACTTTTGCCACCACATATATCATTTGGATCTTCTTCTGGTGGAGAAGGCCAGCTTCACCATAGTTCACCATACCTGAGATTGCTGTTGGCTGTCGTCAAGTTGGGCCCCTCCTCATGGTGACCCCAAGCACAACAGAAGGAAATGCTGGCTGGTCCCGTGTCAACACCATGATGGGTTGTGGATTAGACCATTGTGATCCATACGGCTTTCATTGGCTGATTTTTTTTTCTTTGGAAATAGGAGGCCAGGCCTTTCTTCCTAGTCCGTCTTAGTCTGGAAGCTCTCTCGAAACCTGTTCAGCATCACAGCAACGCACAAGCCTCCACTGACAGAAGGATGGTGGTGATCCATGAAGTGCATTGGCTAGGAATCAAACCTGAGTCTCCCAAGTGGAAGGCAAGAATTCTACTACTAAACCACCAATGCCTCACTATAGCTGGGATTAGACACGTTTTATCACACTCAGCTAGATGGAAGCCCACTCAGCAAACACTGGTGAGAGGGGTCCCCCTGGTACCAGTCCCAGGGATGCAAACGTGGAAAACAACATATAGAGATGAATAACCAAGTCTGCACACGGCTCTGCCTCCACGCCCGTTCTGGCTTTCCTCCTTCCCTCCTGTTGAAGCTTGAGGAAAGGCCCTCCCTCCTTCTGCAGGTGCCTCGGGAAGAAGAGGCTGTGGGACTAGTCCACAAGGGGGCGTGCGTCCGCCCCTCCGGCTCCTCCGCCCAGGCCTGAGCTACAGGGGACGAGTCATTGCCAGGCCCCAATCACCCAACTGCAAACCCTCCAGATGGAAGAGGCTGCACAGGCCTGGTTCACTATTATTTACTCCCCATTGCTAACTGCCACATTGTCTTATGATCTTGTTTCTCCAGTCTCTACAAAGGTTTAAGATTAACCGATGTTTCTCCTTGGAGGGTAGAAAACAAGTGATAATGATCTAAGGATGAAAACCAAACAAAGCACCCATCTTGTGACAAGAAAAACCAAGATGTTGCCAGATAATCCCCAAGGATGTCACCAGATAACCCCCAAGAATACCAGTAGAAAATTAACTCATCTGAGACATGACCACCTCAAGGGAAACTAACACAAACTTCTAAGACCCATAATCCTGTCCCTATGAAAGCCTTCAGCCAATCTCCAGTGGGGGAGACGGGTTTTTTGGAGGAATCTATTCCCCTCTGTCTCCTATATATAGATATACAGTAAACCTCTTGCTGCTCACCTCACCCGGTCTCAGAATTGGCTGTTGCGGCAGGTGGCTCCAATCCGCGTTATTGCGGTAACACAGATGCCCCCTCCCCCATGTTCCAGCCGCACGGAGTTCCCCCAGTTTCCCTACGATGCCATGCCCTGCAGCGCACGCCTTTCCCGCAGCCTGGAAAAGGCCCACCCTGGACAACTCCTCGTCCTTCCAGATGGAACTCAAAAGGCCCTCTCCCCGCGGAGCCTCGCCCTGTTCCCCAGGCAGGCACAGCCGGGTCAGGAGGCATCGCCAGCTGAGCTCTCGGCCCATTGGGTCGCGTCTTCCCCAGGCGGCCAGCTCCTCAGAGGGAGCCCTTCCTCCCCCGTCCACTTGGGCTCTGCAGTAACTTTTGTGACTTCAGGAGCTTAACTGCAGCTCCCCTCCCAAGACCAAAGATCGCAGGGCACTCGGGCCGCGCAAAAAAAATCCCTGCGGCTGGCCCCATTCCTAGGAGGGACGCCTAGCAGCTGCTGCCCAGAGTGGTCCAGAAAAATGCACGCTGCCCTTCTGGTTGGGCATCTCCCTCGTGGTGGCCTGTGTCATCAACACTTCATAGCCTGAGCCAGAATAGGCCCCACATGAAGCTATATGTCAACCTTGTCCTTGCAGAACTAAAAGAGGGGTCTAGGTATGAAGCCACATTGTTCTGTTTATTTTCTAACACTTCAAAGTTTTTGTTTAATGCCTGAAGAAACAGATATCTGCAGAGGCAAAAGAACGAAGGTTAAAACTAAAAAAACAACTCCCCCACCTTGATTTTGTGGGCTAGTTAAAGGGAAAAGTTTTCAAAAGAAAAATCTTGGGGAGTCATGAGAGAAGGAAGGGGGAAGAGTAGAAAGGAGCTTCTGGTGATCATTGCCAAGTGGTTAAGAGGGGATGGCAATGGGTTTGGTTCCAATTTGGTTCAATAATGGTGACCTTCTAAATATTTCTCCTTCTGCATCTATTAGTTGGCAGTCTTCCATAAATAAGACTTTTCCTTCCTTAACTATTTGCTTAGCCTGAATTATAGTTTGGAAACTCTCGTGGTGTAGTGGTTAAGAGTTCGGCTGCTCACCCAAAGGTTGGTAGTTCGAATCCACCAGGTGCTCCTTGGAAACCCTATGGGGCCGTAGTAGTCTGGCCTGTAGGGTCTCTGTGAGTCGGAATCCACTCAACAGCAAAGGGTTTGGGTTTTTTTTTGTTGTTGTTGTTTTCTTTTTTGAACTATAGTTTGCACAGAGGGCTTGGTGGTTCAGTGGTAGGATTCTTGCCTTCCATGTGGGAGACCAGTGTTCGATTCCCTGCGATGCACCTCATACACAGCAACCACCCATCCATGTGTGTTACTATAATGTTGAGCAGGTTTCAGCAGAGCTTCCAGTCTAAGACAGACTAGGAAGAAAGACCTGGTGATCTACGTCTGAAAATTTGTCAGTGAAAACCCTATGCATCACAACAGTCTAATCCACAACCCATCATGGGGATCAGACATGGGGTAGCCATGAGTCCAGGGTGACTTAGCAGCAGCTAACAACTTTTGCACAAGAAAGGCAGATAAATGTTGCTGGTTGCTTCTTGCTGCTTTCAGTCAAGTCCTGGGAGAGCAAGACAAACCAGAGCCTGCAGCATTAGCTGCAGCTGGTTAGCCTGCAGAGGACAAAGCTGTGCAAGAGAGACACTGTATTCCTGTGACTTGCAATCTAAGTTTTTCCGTAACTTGGAGCCTTTAAGGATTGAAAAAACGTCAACTGCTTCTATACCCTAAAGTGAAGTTGGTACTACCAGGGGCTGCAAAGCTGCATGCAGTCTTAGCAGATAGGATAGCTGCCCAGGCTTGCTCAAAACTCCCTGCTGCTGCCAAACAAAGGGTAAGCTTCATTGCCTCTTCCTCTCTGCCTTGCTCACTGGCTGCCCTACTGCTGTTCCAGCACATCCCTTGCCCTCACCTCAAGGCCTTTGCACTTGTTCCTTTCCCTCAGACCTCTTCCCATAGCCATCCACAAAGCTTGTTCCTCGCCTTAAGACTCTGCCTAAATGTCACGTTTTCTGAGGCCTTCCCTAACTGTCTTACTTAAAAGGCACCACCAACATCCTGCCTTCTCTACCCTCTTCCCTGGTTTTTCTTCTTAGCTCTGACCACTATCTGATAATGCTGTATCTTTTACTGAGGTTTGTTGTCTATCACCTTCCATTGAAATGCAAGGTCCATGAGGGGAGAGATTTTTAGTTTTGTTCATTGCTAAATTCCAGGGATTAGCACAGTTCTTGCGATGGGAGGGGGGTGTCCTTCATATGTGGGTAATTAATAAATACTGATAAAATTTTGCCTTCCCACCAGAGTCTATTAAAGTCTATCATTTCCAATTGCCTCAAAGCAATGACTGTTATGTTAGGGAAAAGGAGACTTCCAAAAAGTGGTGGTCTCACAGGCCACAACCCTTGTTTCCAGTTCAACCAGTCAACTAGTTGCCATTGAGTCAATTCCAACTCATGGAGACCCCACTGGACCGTTCTTCTGAGGCACCTCTGGATATGTTCAAATCACCAAAATTTTTTTAGTAGTTGTGATGGTTAAGGTTGTGTGTCAACTTGATTGGGCCGTGTTTCTCAGTGGTTGGCAGTCGTATGATGTGGTAACTTCCATGATGAGATTTGATGTTATGTGATCACCTCCATGATCTGCTGTGAGTAGCCAATCAGTTGAAAGGGAGTTTCCTTGGGCGTGTGGCCTGCATTGAATATAAGTGGATAGTCTGGCAAGGCTTGGAGGCTTTTTGCCTATCCAGGATCCAGCAGCTGGCTCTTGTTAGTCTGACCTCCGGTTCCTGAGACTTGAGCTAGCAGCTTACTTACAGTCTTGCCTGCCAATCTTGGGATTCATCGATCTTTGCAGCCTGTGAGGAACAGCCTGCTCTCTGACCTGCCGAGCTAGGGTTTGCCAGCCCCTGCCGCTTATTGAATCAGGAGAAGCCTCTATCCTGATTCTCGGCCTTGGGACATTCCAGCCTCTACAACCACGTGAGCCATTTCCTTGATATAAATCTCTCTCTTTACATATATATATTTATATGTGTTACTGGTTTTTGCTTCTCTAGAGAACCAAGACTAAGGCAGTAGTCGAGTACTTAACTGTTTGCACCACCCAGGGAACTGTTACATACAGGTAGTCCCCAACTTACGACAGGGTTCTGTTACAACTACTCGGTTGCAAGTCATTTCTGCTGTAAGCTGAATACCTCTTTTTTTTTTTTTTTTTTAGTTTTCATTATTATTGCCTTTTGTTATCAGTATCTTTATAAAGCCAATCTTTATTTGTCTTTGGGGGTTGGAAACATTACATCTGAGGATAACCTCAGCAAATTACACACTGCAACACTGTATGTAGTACATATTACTAATGATAAGATGTCAAAAAAAAAAAAAAAGAATGGTCAGTGCGGTTTGTTGTAACTCAAATACATCCTAAGTCAGGGACTACCTGATTATGTATTACATAATTCTCAAATCTGTTGGAGGTCTGCAACCTCAACTAATCATTTGCTGTGTGATTCTATCCTGAAAATATTGCATATTCTGTTGGGTGGATCCACAGTAGCCAATTGGGGCTACAACCATGTTCCAACTTTTCCTGGCTCTAATGTCATAGCGTCTAAGGTCAAACCAACAAGTTGATTTCTGTTACTTGAACCAAGACTTACATCTGATACAAAGGCTTTAATTTCCTGTTTGATTCTGTCATCATTACAAAACTGTAAGTTCCTTAAAGGCATGAACCTTTCCTTTGCTGTTCTAGTATCCCTAAAGCTCAGCTTAGCACCTAGCCCATAGTAAGTACTCAATAAATTAACACACCTTTCTGAACTTTCTTATCCAGTATAGACTCTGTGGTCCATCAAATTGACCATAGTCTTGCTGACTTGCTGAAACTACTACCCTGTTTCTTCCGCTGATTGTCTGCACCTCATCACATCTGTTGCTGTTAGGTGCTGTGGAGTCAGCTCCTACTCATAGTTAAAAAAAAACCTCTGTCAAGTTGATTCCGACTCACAGTGACCCAATAGGACAGAGTAGAACTGCCCCACAGGGTTTCCAAGGAGTGGCTGATGGATTCAAACTGCCAACCTTTTGGTTAGCAGTCAAACACTTAAATACTGTGCCACCAGGGCCCCATGGCAGCCTGACTCATAGCAGTCCCGTGTACAACAGAACAAAACGTTGCCAAGTCCTAAGCCATCCTCAAAATAGTAGGTATGTTTGAGCCCATTATTGCAGCCATTGTGTCAGTCCATCTGTTTGAGGGGCTTCCTCTTTTTTTGCTGACCTTCTTCTTTACCAAGCATGATAGCCTTCTCCAGGGATTGGTCCTTCCTGATAAAGTGTCATTGTGATCCATAAGATTTTCATTGGCTAATCTTTTTCAGAAGTAGATAACCGGGTCCTTCTTACTAGTCTGTCTTAATCTGGAAGCTCTGCTGAAACCTGTCTACCATTGGTAACCCCAGTGGTATCTGAAATACTGGTGACATAGCTTCCAGCATCACAGTAACACTGAAGCCATCACAGTAGGACAAACTGACAGACAGGTGGTGGTCCTCACCTAATTCACTTCATAACCCTCCATGTGCCAACTCCAGCACCAGGTGTGCTACTGAAACTACACTCACCATAGTGGCAAAGTCCTTCAGCCTTGCCTTAATTTGAGTTCCAGCGTCTCAACAAGTGTTGAACACTCCCTTGTTCTAACATTTTCTCCTCTTGGTTCCCCTAGTGCTACCCTTGTTTCTCCAACCCTCTGGTTACCCTTTCTTTGTAGGTTTTGTACCTCCTTTTACCTTAGACACAATATTCTAGATCATCTCATTCATGTGCATAGCCTCAACATCTTATGTGCCTGACAGCTTCTGCATGTCTCCAGACCCCTCTATCCAACTGTTTCCTGAACAGCCCTGCTCTGGGTGGGCACCAAAACCATTTGTCACTGAGTTGACTCCAACTCATGGTAACCCCATGTGTGTCAGAGTAGAACTGTGACGATTTTCAATGGCTGACTTTTTGGAAGCAAACTACCAGACTCTCTTCCAAGGCACCTCTGGGTAGACTGGAATCTCCAACCTTTTGGTTAGCATCCGAGTGTGTTAACTGTTTGCACCACCCAGGGACTCACGGCTACCTCAAAATATAAAGCCTCAACCCTTCTTCCCTCCTCCTCTCAGTTTACTTTTATCACTGATGAGCTTCATCCTCCCTACAGCTGGCAAAACCAGAAACAGGGCATCTTCCTCAACTTCTCTCCCTTCCATCATCCCTACAGCTCACCCATCATCTTGGACTATGGAGTCAGCTTCCTCAATAATTTGCCATTTCTATCCAACCCCTGCAACCACAGAAGTCTTTTCCCCTTATTTGAGATCCAGGCTCCAGGTGCTCCTGACCAACAAAATCTCACACTTAGATTTCCACCAGGGCTTTCTAAACCGCCTCGCAAATGGCATCCCCTGCCTACAGCAGTTTCTTCCCTCTGCAGTCAGAGTTCCTTTCTGTGAGCAAATCTGATCATGCAGATCCCCTGTGTAATACCCACCACCATCTTCCTATTACTTTTGGGACAAAATTTTAACTCTTTAACCTGGCATTCCAGGTCCTTCATGACAGGGCCCCTGCCTATCACTCCAGTCTCTTCTATCATCTCTCCCCACTTCCCACCCCCTTATGCTCCAGCTAAAGTGATCTTTTCAGTTCTTCAAACACATATCCCTCCAACTTACCCCTAGGCCTTCTCCCAGAAGGCTTCTCAGTTGTTCCTGCACTTGGTTAACTCCTCTCTATGCTTCAGATCTTGGATCAAAGGTCACCTCCACTACCCTGGATGCCATAAATGCCACCACTCACCCACCCCCAAAAGTCAAGTTTGCCCCTCCTGTGGGCCTTCATAGCTGCCAGTACTTTTCACCACAATTCCAATTGTTTGGTGCATCTTACTCACTGGACCTTGAAGGCATGAATTACATACCATTCATTGGCATGGCCCTGGTGCACCTACAAGTCTTTCTTGTATTTCTTGAAATAATGCACTACACTAAATTTAGAAAGAATAGAGTCAGAATCATTTGGACGGTTTTATTGAAGTTGAGCCATTTCCCTGCACTCCGAATGGCTTCTGGTATAGATTATGTGAAATCTCCTAGACCACAAGGTCCCATCACCAAGGCAGGATAGATTAACATCTGTTCATTCTGGAAAATTATTCAGCAGTAAGCTGTAGACACAAGTGGACTCTGTTGTTGGGTACCAATCAGGCTCTCTGGAATGTCTGTTTGCAAAGTCGGCCTTCACAGAACATTTCCTAGAGATAAGAAGAATGAGAAAAAGAAAGAAAATGAAGTGGCATATGAGAATCCTCTTGAGTATCATCACAGCAAGGGTACCTTCATGCTTCTAAGCTCTGGTTGGACAGAGTTCCTGGATATGCTGGAGAAGCATGTGCCCAATTTGAATACTTCCTCTTACAACCAAGTACTCTAAATCCAACTAATCTAAATACGCATAGTTGTATTTTCTTTGTAGTTTCATATTGCGTTGCTGTGATAACAAGTTTCTTACTTTGATTTTACTGTCAGAAGAATGTGAGATTTGTCAAAATAGAATCCAAATATCTTCACTGCCTTTGTAATCAAAAACTACCTGTATTCAACTTTAAGTTAAGTGCTCTAATTTTGTTTTCCTGGATCTTACGTAGCTCTCAGGTACAGTGAGGCAGAAATGCATAGGTGTGAAAACACATGGTCTTGTCAGACCTGGGTTTGAATAACCACTCTGCAGCCTTGGGGAATTGCTAAACCTCTATTTTTCCATTTGCAAGTGAAAAAATAGTGCACCTTTCACAGGATTGTGATGAAGACTAAATGAGATAATGTGCTAAAGGATTTTGCAAACTAATTGGGCACAAAATAATCATTCCATCATGTGAGCTACTTGGTGCAAATGGTTAACCCACCTGGGTGCTAACTGGAAGGTTGGAGGTTCAACTCTACCAGAGCTACCTCAGCACAAAATGCCAGGCAATCTACTTCTGAAAAATCAGCCACTGAAAACCCTATGGAGGAGAGAGGCAGGACCAAGATGGCGGAGTAGTCAGATGCTTCCTGCAGTCCCTCTTACAACAAAGACCTGAAAAAACAAGTGAATCAATTATATATGACAATCTAGGAACCCTGAACATCAAAGGCAAAGTTTAGGAATAGGACTGAATGGTAGGGGGAGGGAGAGACATTTCAGAAGCAGCCCTTCAGGACAGATAGGCTGGCGTGGGCAATAAGGCAAGCAATGGTGCTTGGGAGGCATTTTCCACATCCGGAGAGACTGAGCAGCGGAGAGTCTACTCACGCCTCCAGAACCAGCGAAAAGCGGCGCTGAATCAGCAAAAGATACATGCATCTGACCTATGGTGCGGATCAAAAAAAACCTCCTTTGGGAAAAACCTCTCTCCCATTTACCTGCCCCCTCCCAACTCTGCACCAGGTCCTGGGCCAACTTCAGCGATTGCTGAGTCCCCTGGGCCAGAAGTAGGACCCATCATGCACCCTGAGCCATTCTCCCAGCCTTGGAGAGGGAACAAATTAACAAACAGGAAAAATAATCTGCTGGCTCCCCTAAACCAGGAACTCGGGGTAGGCACAGCTCCTTTGCTTAGGCACAGGCATAATGGGTCCATGGACTTTGAATGCCTTTCACCTCTGCATAGACCAGTGTAGGCCCATTTCAACAGCATAAGCTCTCATTACCACAGTACAACAGGGTATATACCTGAAGCCTAACGTCAACTGTATCAGCTATATGGTGAAGTGGTAGGTTCATGACATTTGACACTGCTCTGCCCATTAAGCAGGGTCCTCACCTACCCAAATCAGAGGCCTGATGACTGGTGGCTCCACCCACTCCACCTAGCCACCCGCGACAGGGGTCCAAGAATAAGTGGTGCCTCCTAGTCCTTACAGCCAACAGCATAAGGTGCTCATAGTCCAGCTGCAAAACCCACCCACTTACATGCTCTATGGAACAGGGAAATGCTTTCCTCCCAGGCTCTCAGGGGCAGTCATCAACCCCCTGCCTTGCTCAGCACATGACCCCCTACTGCAGCCAGATACCTGTGCCTACTTCAATCACCTCTGCCTGTCTAGGACTGTAGGTGAGAGCCTGCACCACACACTTGGTGACCAACTACCTGGACACCTGAGCTGAATCCATACAAGAAAAGTAAACAGACTCCTGGGCACACATACCTAGTAACAGATCAGAACACGTGGTGACAGGACATTAGAGCTTCAAAGGCACCAAAAATAAAACTAGCTCACATGAGCAGCCTATTTGGGCATATCAAAATAAAACAAGAAGCTAGGACACAGTAAGCAAACTAAATAAATAAATATAATAACTTATTGATGGCTCAGAGACAACAGTCAATATCAAATCACATAAAGACGCAGACCATGATGGCTTCAGCAAGCTCCCAAAACAAAGAATCAAGAAATTTTCTGGAGGAAGAGAATTTCTTGGAATTACCAGAGGTAGCCTACAGAAGATTAATATACAGAACTCTTCAAGAGATGAGGAAGGAGATCATTCAAAATGCAGAACAATCCAAGGAACACACAGACAAAGCAATAGAGGAACTTAAGAAGATTAAAGAAGAGCATAATGACAGATTTAAAAGGCTGCAAGAATCCATAGAGAGACAGCAATCAGAAATCCAGAAGATTAACAATAAAATTTCAGAATTAGACAACTCACTGGAAAGTCAGAGAAGCAGAGTTAAGGCAATGGAGGTCAGAATTAGATCAAAGATAAAGCACTTGACACCAACGTATTTGAGGAAAAATCAGACAAAAGAATTTTAAAAACTGAAGAAACCCTAAGAATTATGTGGGACTCTATCAAGAGGAATAACCTACAAGTGATTGGAGTACGAGAACAGGGGGGATAACAGAAAATACAGAGAGAATTGTTCAAGACTTATTGGCAGAAAACTTCCCTGATATCGTGAAAGATGAGAAGATACCTATCTGAGACGCCCATTGAACCCCACATAAGGTAGATCTCAAAAGAAAGTCACCAAGACATATTATAATCAAACTTATCAAAACCAAAGATGAAGAGAGAATTTTAAGAGCAGCTGGGATAAATGAAAAGTCACCTACAAAGGACAGTCAATTAGACTAAACTCAGACTACTCAACAGAAACCACGCAGGCAAGAAGGCAATGGGATAACATATATAAAGCCTTGAAGGAAAAAAATTGCCAGCCAAGAATTATATATCCAGCAAAACTGTCTTTCAAATATGATGGTGACATTAGGCCATTCCAGATAAACAGAAGTTTAGGGAATTTGCAACTACCAAATGAAAATTACAATAAATACTAAAGAGAGTCCTCCGATTAGAAAGTCAATAACATCAGATAACAACCCAAGGCTAGAACACAGGAGAGAGTAACCAGATATCAACCCAGATAGGAAAGTCACAAAAATAAATCAAAGCTAAAATGCTGAAAATAGAGACACAAAGATGTCAATATGTAAAAGATGACAACATTAAAACAAAAAAGAGGGACTAAAAAATGTAGTCATAGATCTTTCATATGGAGAGGAAGTTAAGGCAATATAAAGAAACTTAGAAAAATAGGGGTAAATATCAAGGTAACCACAGAGGAAACTAACAATCCTACTCATCAAAATACAAAACAAGAAAAACATAAAGACTCAGCAAATACAAAATCAACAATGAAAAAGATGACAAGAAAATACATAAAGAAAAACGACTCAGCACAGAACAAAAAAAGTGGAACAAAGAAACTGTCAACAACACACAAAAAAAGACATCAAAATGACAGCACTAAACTCATACCTATCAATAATTATGCTGAATGTAAATGGACTAAATGCACAAATAAATAGACAGTAACATAATGGATAAAAAAACACTGTCCATATGCTGCCTACCAGAGACATACCTTAGACTTAAAGATACAAACAAACTAAAACTCAGGGATGGAAAAAAATATATTAAGCCAACAACACTCAAAAAAGAGCAGAAGTGTCAATATTAATCTCTGACAAAACAGACTTTAAATAAAATCCATCACAAAAGGAAGGATACGATATAATGATTAAAGGGTCAATACACCAGGAGGACATAACCATAATAAATATTTATGCACCCAACGACAGGGCTCCAAAATACATACAACAAACTCTAACAGCATCAAAAAGAGAGATAGAGAGCTCTACAATAATAGTAGGAGACTTCAACACTCCACTTCTGGTGTAACACAGAAAGAAGCTCGATGAAGACACGGAAGATCTAAATGCCACAATCAACCAACTTGATCTCATAGACATATACTGAACACTCCACCCAACAGCACTCAAGTATACTTTCTTTTCCAATGCACATGGAACATTCTCTAGAATAGACCACATATTAGGCCATAAAGCAAGCTTTAACAGAATCCAAAGCATCAAAATATTACAAAGCATATTATCTGATCCTAAAAACATAAAAGTAGAAATCAATAACAGAAAAAGCAAGAAAAAAAAAAAAACACATGGAAACTGAACAACACCTTACTCAAAAACTACTGGGTTATAGAAGAAATTAAGGACGGAATAAAGAAATTCACGGAATCAAATGAGAATGAAAACACATCCTACCAGAATCTTTGGGACACAGTAAAAGCCGTGCTCAGAGGTCAGTTTATAGCAATAAATAAACATATCCAAAAAGAAGAAAGGGCCAAAATAAAAATATTAACCCTACAACTCGAACAAGTAGAAAGAGAGCAGCAAAAGAGGCCCTCGGGCACCAGAAGAAACAAAATAATTCTAGAACTGAATTAAATGAAATAGAGAATAGAAAAACAATTGAAAGAGTTAACAAGACCAAAAGCTGGTCCTTTAAAAAGATCAACAAAATTGACAAACCACTGGCCAAACTGACAAAAGAAAAATAGGAGAGGAAGCAAATAACCCAAATGAGAAATGAGATGGGTGGTATCACAACAGATGCAACTGAAATTAAATGAATCATAACAGAATACTATGAAAAATTGTACTCTAACAAATTTGAAAACCGAGGGGAAATGAACAAATTTCTAGAAACTCACTACCTACCTAACAAACACAAACAGAGGTAGAACAACTCAATAAACCCATAACAAAAGAAGAGATTGAAACAGTAATTTAAAAACTCCCAACAAAAACAACAAAAAGCCCTGGCCCTGACGGCTTCACTAGAGAATTCTACCTAACTTTCGGAGGAGAGTTAACACCACTACTACTAAAGGTATTTCAGAGCACAGAAAAGGATGGAATACTCCCAAACTCATTCTACGAAGCCAGGATAACCCTGATACCAGAACCAGGTAACAACACCACAAAAAAAGAAAATTACAGACCAATATCTGTCATAAACAGAGGCGCAAAAATCCTCAAAAAAATTCTAGCCAATAGAATTCAGCAACATACCAAAAAAATAATTAATTCATCATGATCAAGTGGGATTTATACCAGCTATGCAGGAATTAGAAAACATTAGAAAAACAATCAATGTAATCCATCACATAAATAAAACAAAAGACAAGAAGCACATGATCTTATCAATTGTTGCACAAAAGGCATCTGATAAAGTCCAACACCCATTCATGATAAAATCTCTCAGCAAAATAGGAATAGAAGGGAAATTTCTCAACATAATTAAACGCATTTATACAAAGCGAACAGCCAACATCATCCTAAATGAAGAGAGTCTGAAAGCATTCACCTTGAGAACGGGAAACAGACAACAATGCCCTTTATCACCACTTTTATTCAACATTGTGCTGGAGGTCCTAGCCAGAGCAATTAGGCTAGACAAAGAAATAAAGGGCATACAAATTGGTAAGGAAGAAGTAAAAGTATCTCTGTTTGCAGATGATATGATCTTATATACAGAAAACCCCAAAAAATCCACAAGAAAACTACTGGAACTAATAGAAGATTTCAGCAAAGTATCAGGATACAGGACAAACATACAAAAATTGTTGGATTCCTCTACACCAACAAAGAGAACTTCGAAGAGGAAATCACCAAATCAATACCATTTACAATAGTCCC
>NW_004444069.1:6290432-6292879 GCF_000243295.1 Trichechus manatus latirostris | reverse complement strand
GGGGTGCAGAACTCAAATTCTAGTAAAAAGACCAGACTTAACGGTTTGACTGAGACTGGAGGGACCCCAGAAGATAAGGCCCCCAGACTCTCTGTTGGCCCAGAGCTGAAACCATTCCCAAGGCCAACTCTTCAGACAAAGATTAGACTGGACTATGGGACATACAGTGATATTCATGAGGAGTATGCTTCTTAACTCAAGTAGATACCTGAGACTAAATGGGCATCTCCTGTCTGGAGGTGAGACGAGAAAGCAGAAAGGGTCAGAAGCTGGTTAAATGGACACAGGAAATCCGAGGTGTAAAGGAGGAGTGCTGTCACAGTATAGGGAGAGCAACTAGGGTCACATAGCAATGTGTGGTATAAATTTTTGTATGAGAGACTGACTTGAATTGTAAACTTTCACTGAAAGCACAACAAAAATTAAAAAAAAAGAAAACCCTATGGAGCACAGTTCTACTCTGACACAAATGAGGTTGCCATGAGTCAGCATCGACTTGGCAGCAACTGGTTTGCTTTTATTACATTACATACGGCAGGAAGGAATTCTCATTTAAAAAGCCATGATTAAACCCTGAGGTAGAATTTTATACCTTCTAAATTACATTTTAAAAATATTGATTGGGTTGAGCTATAACTTATACCTTCATATAATGCTGGTGGCCAAGTAAATAGATATACCCTTCTGGAAGTGAGGAAGGCAACAAAGTAGCAAGAGGCAATGGTGAGTATGCCTCTCACAGCAGTAATCCCATCTGGAAATTCATCCTACGGGAGTAAATCAATGGCTACAAAAAGGTCTGTGTACAGGAGTTTAATAGCATAAAAAACTCTGAAACAATATTTCTGGACACTTAAGGGAATGTTTTACTAAAATGACAGCTCATCAACCTGATGGAAAATTATGCAGCCAGTTTTCTACCCTATTATACACATCTAATAAATGCATGGTGAATTCAACAAGAAAACTATTTGGAAACCTGGAAAGTGCTTTTCTGTTCAATAAAAAGGCAGAACATTCTGATAGATACCAGAAAGGTAACATGCAAAATGGAAACAGTTGGGTTAGGAGGGCAGGATTATTGGCTGTGGTTTAATGTTTTCTTTAATATTGTATCATCTCATCAAAAATAAGAAGAAAATGGGGCAAGTACCAGGTGGAGTTTATCCCCTTCAAGCCAATGTGTCCAGCCTCTGTTCTTCTTTTCTCCCTTCTGGACACAGGTGAGTCTGTCATTGTCCCAGGTAACCAAGTTCTGCATTAGGGAGGGGGAAAATGTTGGTTAGCTCTGGCAGGATCCTCAAGTATTACCAATCAGGATGCCAGGTTAGCTTTCCAAAATTAAGAATTTAGGCTATTATGATGCCCAGCTAACACTACCCACCATTCTAATCAGGGCCACAATAGATGTACCTTGACAGAATGGGAGAAAAATGCAGAACAGAACCTTAAATTCCTAAAACAAAAAAAACAGACCTACTGGACTGGTTGAGGCTGAAGGACTCCCCGAGACTATTGCCCTGAGGTACTCTTCAAACCTTGAACTGAAACTAACCCAAGGTCACCTTGTAGCTAAATAACAAATTGGCTCAAAAAATAATGAATATCACCCATAAGTACTGTGCTCCTTAAAAAAAAATCACCCGTAGGAGACCAAATAGTCAACAATTTCTTTAAAACAAAGATGATAATGTAAGGGGGCAGGGAAACTAGATTAACGGAAACAGAACAACCAGAAAGGAAATAATGAGAATGTTCATGCATTGTGAAGAATATAACCAATGTCACTGAACAACTTGTGTAGAAATTGCTGAATGGGAACCTAAACTGTTGCGTAAACCTTCACCAAAAATACAATAAAATTTTTAAAAAAGAGTCTAGGCTGTTACTCTAATTTTTACCTTGCATTTTCTGTTATCTAGTCCTTTGTTATCTTCATCAAATTCTTCTCCAACTTTAAATTTAACAAGGTAGTTCCTTAGGCTGCTGTATGTGTGGATGGTAAAAGAATCTCCATCTTGTTCAATCACTTTCTGTGGATTCAACAACTTGGCGATCTTACGAGTGGCAAAGTCAATACCTTAAAAATAATTTTTAAAACACAAAAATACTGCATGATTCCAATGATATGACATTGTGGAAAAGGCAAAACTATAGAGACAGTAAAAAAAAGATCAGTGGTTGCCAGGGGCTCCGGGGGAGGAAGTGAGGGATGAATAGGTGGAACACAGGGCATTTTTAGGGCAGTGAATCATGAGCCCCTTGATATTTTACACTGAGAAGAACACAGCATCATTTTGTGGTATTCTTGCAAAAAACGCATAACCTCATTTCAAACATCAGACAATCTCAACTTGTGGGGATATATGCCATTTAAACATGGCTGCACTATTGACAACTGCAGCCCCCACAGGCCTCTATGCTGCACAGCATGTTGAGACTTGTCC
>NW_004444069.1:6288157-6289586 GCF_000243295.1 Trichechus manatus latirostris | reverse complement strand
TATAGCCCCTACAGGCAGCTCCTTCTGCTCCCTCCCCTAGTAAAGAAAATGTTTATGACCCTCCTCTTTCCACACCTCCCAAGGCTGATTTCTCTCAACCTGAGTCTCTTATGGAAAGATGTTTGCGGGAGGGCCGTGAGAAAGAGGGGTTTTCTGCTTATCCTGTCATTCGGGGATCAGGACCACCCCATCACGATGGCCTTGACTTTCAAGTTTTTAAAGAACTCCGTAAAAGCATGGTAGAGAATGGTTTACAGTGTTCCTTTACAAAAGGAATTGTAGAAGCTATAGGACAAAACTGTGAGATGACACCCTGGGATTGGAACGTTTTAATGCGAACAGTCTTAACCCCTGCTCAATTTAGCGTATGGAGTCACGTATACAAGGAACATTGTAACCTTTATGCCATGGACAATCTTAACCATAATATCCCGGTTAGTCTTGACATGCTTCTGGGTGTTGGGAATCATTCCACTCCCCAGGCCCAGAGTCAGATGAATAGGCAAGCATTCAGTCAAGCCTCCGATGCTGCCACCAAAGCCTGGAGTAAAATCCCTGATTCCAGAACACCCACTGGCTCATTCGCCACTATTCGCCAAGTGGCAAATGAGCCTTACATTGATTTTATCAACCACCTCCAAACGGCCATTTCCCGACAGGTAGATAATCAGCAAGCGGCTGAAGTTCTTTGTCTCCAGCTTGCTTACGAAAATGCTAATGCTGACTGTCAAGCTGTTTTAGCCCCCTTAAAGGCACAGAATCTTAATTTAGCTGAAATGATTACAGCATGTCAAAGTGTTGGCACAGAAACTCATAAGGCACAAGTATTAGCGGCAGCTCTCCGTCCATCCACTGCCACCTGTTTTGGGTGTGGTAAACCAGGACATTTTAAGAAGGACCATCACAGTTTAAAAAACAAAAATGCCAACACTAAATTTCCAACCCGAAAGTGTCCCCGCTGTGGTAAAGGTGGTTATTGGGCTAAGCAGTGCAGATCTCAATTTAATAATCAAGGCAACCCTATGTTGGGAAATGGGAAGAGGAGCGAGAGCTCTTGCACCCTGAAAAATCCAGAGGGCCCCTGAGTGTGGAGTGTGGAGACCACAGCATAGACTCCAAACAGCAACGTTTTCGAGTCAATGATTTAAAAGCAGCATGGAAGGGAGTGTAGGTCTAGATTTACCCTTAGCAGAAGGGGCTATAATAGATGAGGCAGGAAAAGTTTTTCTTATAGCAACATAGGTTTGGGGACCCCTGCCTCGAGGATATTTAGGACTCCTAATGGGTCGCTCTAGTATTACATCTCAAGGTCTAACTGTTCATCCTGGTGTAATAGATTCTGATTATGAAGGACAAATTAAAATTATGGTTTCCAGTCTCTCTTATTGTAACATTACTCCCTCTGATAAGATAGCACAGCTAATTTTAC
>NW_004444069.1:6245495-6281400 GCF_000243295.1 Trichechus manatus latirostris | reverse complement strand
AGGTAACTTTGCCACTGAGCTAAAAGGGTGTCTGGGGGCCATACTCTCGAGGTTTCTCCAGTCTCCTTTAGGCCAGTAAATCTGGTCTTTTTTTGTGTGTGAGTTAGAATTATGCTCTACATCCTTCTCCAGCTCTGTCCAGAACCCTCTTCAACTGAGCGGCTTTTGACAAAATAACTAGTTAATACTCTTCAAAACTGTCAAGGAAAAGGGAAAGAAAAGGGAAGACCTGGGATCTTTGCAGACTGACGGACACTAAAGAGAAATAAAAACTAAGTGCAATGTGGAATTCTGGATAGGATCCTGGAACAGAAAAGGGCCATTGGTGGAAAACTGGTGTAATTTGAATAAGGCCTTAATTTAATTAATAGTATTGCACCAATGCTAATTTCCATATTTTGCTACTTTTACTATGGTTATGTAAGATGGTAACATTAAGAGTAGCTGGGTGAAGGATAAAGAAAAACTCCATTTTAGTTTTGCACCATTTCTGTAAGTCTAAAATTACTTCAAAATAAAACGTTAAAATATTTTTTTAAAAGTTATTTGTAGAAATAATTGAAGGCCTTGGGTGATGGCCTCCTCCTCCAAAGAGAATTTTTTTTTTAATTGATTTTTCCAGTTACCTACGGGCACTAGCTATCTGAAAGCAACTTAATTCAAGTTCAGGTCTTCAGATTCCTGTCTACCAAGATGACTCAAAGCCAAGCTATAATCTGTTTAAGGGTCATTTACTTCCTAGTCAACCTTACTCCTCAGGTGCAGCATTTCAACAGCCCAGCCCAAAGTAAGGCATTTATAGGTCTCTACCTTGGTGGCATAGCGGTTAAGAGTTCAGCTGCTAACCAAAAGGTCAGCAGTTTGAGTCCATGAGGTGCTCCTTGGAAACCCTATGGGGCAGTTCTACTCTGTCCTTTCGGGTCACTACAAGTCCAAATCGACTTGATGGCAATGTTTTTGTTTTTTTTTTTTGGGGGGGGGGTACCCTTGGCAGGAGAGATCTTGTGGCACAGTGGTTAAAGTGCTTGGCTGCTAACCAAAAGGTCAGTGGTTTGAACCCACCAGCTGCTTCGCAGGAGCAGTCTGCTTCTGTAAAGATTACAGTCTTGGAAACCCTATAGGGCATTTCTACTCTGTCCTATAGGGTCACTAGGAGTTGAAATCGCTCAGCTGGCAGTGGGTTTCTCTCTCTCTCTCACCTTCTCTGGGTTACCCTTGGCAGAGGAGCCCTGGTGGTGCAACTGTTAAGTGCTTGGTTGCTAACCAAAATGTCCGTGGTTCGAACTCCCTAGCCGCTCCATGGGAGAAAGATGTGGCAGTCTGCTTCTGTAAAGATTTCAGCCCTGGAAACCATATGCAGAAGTTCTACTCTGTCGTATAGGGTTGCTAGGAGTAAAAATCGACTCAACGGCAATGGGTATACTTGGCAGACTCAGGACTCCAAACTCTTTCCCCTTAATCTTAGGAAAATCCAAAATCGCAGTTTAGCTTCACAAACATCATGAAGATAAAAGCCATCCTAAGCGCTGGACTCACATCTCTGGATTCTTATTCTTTCCCAGACCTCAACCTGTTAATTCTGTATTATTTTGTTAGCTCTCTGATGTCCCCTAAGAAGTTCTTTTTAAAACATATTTGGTCTAGCTTTATTTAGCTGGCTTAATAGAAGGGTCTAGAAATGAATTTGTCACTACTACAGGCAGAAGTCCTTATGAAAGATCGGGATATTTCCGCTTAAGTTGGCATTAGAATATTTAAGTAGGAACAACAATTTTACAGTATTTCCATTCTGCCATTTTTCCCATTGAGGATTTGACGTATCAAAGAGCTGGGCTTCTTAAACTTTAATTTGCATTGGAATCACCTGAGGATCTGGCTAAAATGCATTCTGATTCAAAGATCTGAGGGGGTGGGCAGGAGAGTCTGCATTTGTAAGATGTGCCTGCTTGATGCTGATGCTGGTGGGTCCTTATGTAACAAGACCCCAGACTCCTCTGGTCTCAAGCCCTTTACTTTTTACCTGGGGAGAATAGATTGACCCTGGAGTATATGTTCATTACACCTGGAAGGCAGGAGAGGGTTTGCCACACAGATAGCAATGTGTGCCAAATCATTTTCTTTCCAGCTTGTTGGGAACTGGCAATAGGTTTTAAGACTTATTTCAACTATTGTATAAAATGCTAGGAGACCCCCTGGCTTGTAACTTGAGCACTCTTAGAATAGCAGATCTGGTCCAATCACCTCATTTAACAAAGAGAGAAACTGGAGGAACTCAGAAGTGACTTTGATTATGCTAGCAACAATCAGACAGCTAGCTAACTATCCAGGTTACCAGTTTAGTGCTCAGTTATAGTCTCTCTATTCAAGAAATCCTTGGCACATCTGTATTTCTTTTGGAAAACAGACTGTAAATTAGAGTAAATGTGTTATCTGGATGCAGTATCTTTCTGGAATTTGAACCAAAAGTAAAAATGGCAATTGTAAGGCAAGATGTTGATTCAATACTATGTGGTTAAATCCTTTGTGAAACAAGTTGAATAATAAATATAAATAATATAAATGAATAGTCTCTGTTATCTTCCAGGATCTAATACAATGACAGATAATGCATGGCAATAATTGATAAGCCTTGACTGAAATCATGAAAAAAGTACCAAACACAAGGCACAACAATTGGTCTCTATTTGCCTGGAGCAACAGAGGAAGAAGGAGAGTCAGGAATAACCAAACAAACCCACTGCCATTGAGTTCATTCCAACTCATAGTGACTCCACAGCATTTCCAAGGCTGTAAATATCAATGAAAGCAGACTGCCACATCTTTCTCCCTAGGAGCCGCTGGTGGTTTTCAGCCACTGACCTTTTGGTTAGCAGTCGATCGCTTTAACCACTGCACCACGAGGGCTCCTGAGAGTCAGGAATAGAAGGAGGAAATGGAATACGTGGCTAATTGCCTCCATGAACAACTGCCTCCTCTGCTATGAGACCAGAAGAAATGGATGCTGCCCGGCTACCATTACTGAACATTTTGACCAAAGATTATACAGACATATCCTGATCAAAAGGGGGAAAATGTAGAACAGAATTTCAAATTCCATGGACTCCAGATTTTCTGGAGTCATGGAGGCTGGATGAACCCCTGAAACTATTGCCTTGAGATAATCTTTAAACCTTAAACCAAAAATATCCCTGAAGTCTTCTTAAAACCAAACAATAGTTTAGCTTAACTAGTAAAGAATGTTTGCCTTGAGCATTGTGCTCTTTGAAGAACTATCTATGTGGGATCAAACTGACAACAGCAACTTGAAAGATTAGATAGGAACCTTAGGGTGCAGTGAGTTTATGTTAATGGGAGATGAACAATTCAGAAAAGGAGGGTGAGAATGGTTGCACAACTCGAAAAACATAATCAATGTCACTAAATTGTATATGTAGAAACTGTTGAATTAGTGTATGTTTTGCTATGTATATTCTCAACAACAACAAAATAAATAAATTACAGTAAAACTTGTGAAAGCCAGAAACTGTGTAAGGCAGAAATTTGTCAGAGAAGGAAACTCTCTGATTTTTCACTAAACCAAGAGGTAGAAAAATGGTAAGAATGCACCCTGTCAAAGGTGGAAAACTTGCTAGACCTGGAAAACAAGGCAGTCTCGTAGAGTTCTGGTTCTCCCAGTTTTCACCATATATTTTTTTTTAAAAAAAGTATCATACAAGGCACCATAGCAGAGCATACAAACAAGCAAGACAGTGTGGAGGAGAAATGAAGGATTCCATCAATACACACTTTGAAAAACACTAGTTACTACACTCAGAAGTCTGCTTTTTCCATGTTAGGCCAGCCATCCAATTGACAGACTCAGCATGTATTCCCATGCTTGAAATGTTGATTCCAACTCCATTCCCATTTAACTAGCTCTTCTCTAAGAGGTTTGAGTTAAAAGCCATGGAGATTGCTAAAAAGCAAGCACAACAAGGCAGAATTCAAAGCTACCATCTGCTATCTAATCTACCCTCTGTATGAATCCCTGGGTGGTGCAAAGAGTTAATGTGCTCAGCTGCTAACCAAAAGTTTGGAGGTTTGAGTCCACTCAGATGTGACTTGGAAGAAAGGCCCGGCAATCTACTCCTGAAAAAAATCAGCCATTGAAAACATTATGGTAGATTGCTGAGATGGCATTATGTTTTCTTACATATATTTTCACCACAATAAAATACAAAAAAGAAAGAAAGAAAACCCTATGGAGCCCAGTTCTACTTGACACACATGGGGTTGGCCTGGTTACTGGTTACCCTTTGTACAAGTAGCCAGATAATAGCCAGAGAATACAAGGAAGAAAGCTTTAAGGCCACATGTCACTATTGATTTGAGGGTGGGGATAAAAGTAAAATATCGGGACATTTGCCTTTGGGAACATAAGTATTAATCCTTCTCATGAATAGGAAAAAGAGAAGAAATGAGATTTGAATTGAGAAATGAGATTGACTGGTGTGTGGGTCAATCAGGTCAGCTTGAGAAGCTTTAGGCTTTGCTACTTAGTGGTTAGTGTGAGAAAGCGCTCAGAGATCTTAAAAAACAAATACTGGATCTCCTCCTCCCCCTTCAATAAGATGGGGAAATTGAAGCCCAAGACCGGATAATGAGATCAGGCAGAGCGACAGCAGTCTCCAGGCCTCCATACTCCCAGTCCAACTTGTCACACAGCAGTTGTGAGCCATTTGTCAAAAGTGCTGAGGAAGAGAGTCATGTAGGGGAAAGTATCTGGCACAACAGTGAGGTGCTGAAATCCACCAAATCTGAAGAAGAAGAGTAAGGGTGGGACAAACTGGGAATTAGCACACAAGAAAGCTGTTGTGCCATCACCGCAGGAGACAAATTCACTGAGTCCTTTGTAAAACAGAGACATTGATCAGACCCCACCCACACCCCCGGCCCAGACCCAACACACACACCCACACACACCCCCACACACACACACCCCCACACACACACTCTTAGTTCCTTTCCCAACTCTAGGGTGAAGGGGTGGGGGTCTGCAATGTGCCAACGTCTCAGGCACCAACCGAGCGGCACGGGGCAGGCAGTGCGTCCCGGGCAGCCAGAGAGCAGCCTCCGGAGGTGTGGGCTTCTTTTCCCTCGACGAAAGAGGAAGACGGAAAACCTCTAACGATTTAAAACGGCGGCTCTCTAGCGGGCCCTGCCTCACCCCGAAAGCCCGTTCTTGGCCCTGCAACCAAAGATCCCGACTCCCAAGGCCAGGTGGGGCCTGGAATCTGCATTTCTGACGAGCACCCAGGTGATGCCGACGCTGCCGGCCGAGGACCTCACTAAGGGTCCCTGGACCGAGAAAATCCAGAGCCGGTACCCAGAGCAGCGAACTGCTGGCAGCTGCGGGCGTAGGTCACCTGGGAAGTGCTTGGTGCTGGGGCGCCCCCCACCCCTGGCCAGACGCTCCTTCCCCCGCCCCTAGTCTCTCCAGAAAGCTGTCACGCCGCCGGCACCTCCGCCTCCTTCAGAGTCCACCGGGCACTCAAGAGTCTTGGCCGAGGGGCGGATAGAGACTGACAGACCCGGGAAAGACGCGCGGACTGACAGGCTGACGGCCGCCCCCACCCCGGCGCCCAGGTGGGCGACTGGAGCCCGCGGCCCCTCATGGCCCCTACTTGGCCCGGGCCCTCCTGCCTACCTAGGCCCAGCATGTAGCCCTCGAAGTTGTCGCTGCTGAGCAGGTTCCAGGTGCTGCTGAGGTCGTCGGGCATGGCGGGTCTGGAGGCGACGCAGACGGGCGACAGCGGGGACTCGGCCCTATATGCCGCCCGGGTCGGGGTGGGGGGCGGGACCGTGAGCGGGGCCAGAAGGCCTGAAAGGAGTGGGAGGCATTGCCAAGGAACACCCCTTCCTTCTGATAAGGACTTTGTTAATAAAAAGAGGTGCTATTTTGGTTCTGTATTTGTTGCTTATTTTCTAGTTGGTTTAGAACTTGGACAGGGAAGTACTTGGGCTCTCTTAAAAAACCTCCAAGAGTCATCTCCTCTGAACAGCCTTCTGATATACATTTACTCTGCCTCACATCTCTGCTAGCTTTCTTCACAATTATCATAAAACATAATTATCTTTTTTTTTTAACTTGTTTGTTGATTGCCTTTCTTATTAGAATGTAAGTTTCAAGCACAGAGACCATGTTCATCTCATTCATCATTACAGTATCCCCAGGGCCTAGCACACTGCCTAGCAAGTGGTAGGTGCTCAATAAACGTTTGTTGAATGATTGAATGAATATGACCTTTTCCAAAGGAGAAATGCCATTTTATTGAGTGGTATCACCCTGTCCAGAACGAGGCTGTTGGTTCTTCTAACTATAGACATTGATTTTTTTCAGTGGAATATGACAAGCTAATATAAAATTCTGGGATTAGAATATTCCTTGTCATTTAAAGGACACATAACTATGAACTCTGACCAGATTTCTGGAGCATGAAAGCTGTTTAAATTCCAGGTGGCTAAGGAAACAGGACATGGAGAATTCACATTTACTTCCTATCCCTAAAATCTTATTGTTCTAAAACTTGGCCTGAAAATGAAGTTCAAAGAAATAACTGATAACCTTTTTAAGATTTGTGTTTGTTAGTATGGCTTTTGGCCAGCTTGGGCAAGGCCCATCTATTATGCATGAGATTGAATAGCAGTTGAAGTGGACATAGACTGGATTTGCCTATACAATGAGCAGTAATTTTCTCCTCTACAACCCGAAGATCTATCTTCTAGACAAGGACCAAAAGTTTTCTCTGGAAAGGAAGGAAGGGAGAAAGTTATTTGGCCACATTCAAGCCCTTCTTTCCTTCTGTTTGATACTGACAAAGTAAACCATAAAATTATAGCCAAGATGATGTGTTCGCTTCGGCAGCACATATACTAAAATTATAGCCAAGATGACTAAGCTTGTGTATAAGCACAAATCCTCCTGGAGAGTGATGGATAGGAATTGCTATCCCTCGTCATACTGGGATAGGCACTTGTAGTGGGTCTGTTCTTCTATAACTTGATGGAGTCTGATAGTGGTCCAGCAAAGAATGGAGTGAACACTGTGGTGG
Source organism: Trichechus manatus latirostris (assembly GCF_000243295.1). Lineage (NCBI taxonomy): Eukaryota > Metazoa > Chordata > Mammalia > Sirenia > Trichechidae > Trichechus > Trichechus manatus. Next base: position 6,274,309 of record NW_004444069.1, on the reverse strand, counting down.
ACTTCACACCATCCATACCTCCCTCCCTACTGCAAGGAAACAACGCCATCAAGGAGCTTGGCCCAGTTCCAGGGGTATTGTTGTTAGTTGCCATCAAGTCTGCTCTCATTCATGGCATCACCATGTAAAACAGAATGTAAATTGCCCAGTCCTGTGCTATCTTCATGATCATTGGTATGCTCAAGTCCATTGTTGTGGCCACTGTGGTATTTTGAAGTGCCTTCCTATCTAGGGGATTCATCTTCCAGCACTATATCAGCCAATATTCTATGGTGACCCATAGGGTTTTCACTGGTTGATTTTCAGAAGTAGATCACCAGGCCTTTCTTCCTAGTCTGTCTTAGTCTGGGAGCTCTGCTGAAACCTGTTCACCATAGACAACCCTGCTAGTATTTGAAATACCAGTAGCATAACTTTCAAAATCATAGTAACACACAAGCAACCACAGTACAATAAACTGACAGATAGGTGGTGGGGGTAGTTCCAAGGATAGACCCAAATTAATTTAAGGCTAAGCCAATCACAGAAATCCTGTCTCCTTGGCCAGTGATTGATTTTAGGGATAAGCAGGTTTAAACTAATTTAAATCAGCCGGTGAGATATGATGAGAAGTTTAATGGGGCTGCCGGGAAAGATGTTTCTCTTATTTTAACAGAGCCATGGGAAGCCAGCCCTTCCTCACTTCTGAACATGAGCAAGGAAGCCTTCCTACTGGTGACTATCCTACACCTCAAGAGGCAGCAGATTTAGGACAGCAGAGTGCTGTTGTTGTTAGGCGCCATGGCGTTGGTTCTGACTTATAACAACCCTATGTACAACAGAACCAACCACTGCCCGGTCCTGCATCATCCTCACAATCATTGCTATGTTTGAGCCCATTGTTGCAGCCACTGTGTCAGTCCCTCTCATCGAGGGTCTTCCTCTTTTTCGCTGACCCTTTACCAAGCATGATGTCCTTCTCCAGGGACTGGTCCCTTCTGATAACACGTTCAAAGTACATGAGACGAAGTCTCGCCATCCTCACTTCTAAGGAGCATTCTGGCTATACTTCTTCCAGGACAGATTTGTTCATTCTTTTGGCAGTCCACGGTATATTCAATATTCTTCGCCAACACCATAATTCAAATGTATCAATTCTTCTGTCTTCCTGATTCATTGTCCAGATTTTATACACATATGAGGCGACTGAAAATACCATGGCTTGGGTCAGGTGCATCTTAGTCTTTAAAGTGACATCTTTGCTTTTTTAACACTTTAAAGAGATCTTTTGCAGCAGATCTGCCTAATGCAATACATTGCTTGATTTCTTAACTGCTGCTTCCATGGGCGTTGATTGCAGATCCAAGTAACATGAAATCCTTGATAACTTCAATCTTTTCTCCGTTTATCATGATGTTGCTTACTGATGCAGTTGTGAGGATTTGTTTTATGTTGATGTGTAATACTGAGCTATAGTCTTTGATTTTTTATCAGTAAGTGCTTTAAGTCCTCTTCACCTTCAGCAAGCAAGGTTGTGTCATCTGTATATCACAGGTTAATGAGTCTTCCTCCAATCCTGATGTCACTTTCTTCTTCACATAGTCCAGCTTCTCAAATTATTTGCTCAGCATACATACTGAACAAGTATGGTGAAAGGATACAACCCTGAAGAACACTTTTCCTGACTTTAAACCATGCAGTATCCTCTTGTTATGTTCGAATGACTGCCTGTTGGTCTAAGTACAAGTTCTGCATGAGTACAATTAAATGTTCTGGAGTTCCCATTTTTCCCAACGTTATCCATAATTTGTTATGATCCAGAGTCAAATGCCTTTGTATAGTCAACAAAACACAGGTAAACGTCTTTCTGGTATTCTCTGCTTTCAGCCAAGATCCATCTGACATCAGCAATAATATCCCTTGTTCCACATCCTCTTCTGAATCCAGCTTGAATTTCTGGCAATTCCCTATTGATGTACTGTTGCAACCGTTTTTTAATTATCTTCAGCAAAATTTCACTTTCGTGTGATATTAATGATATTGTTCAATAATTTCTTCTTTCAGTTGGATCACCTTTCTTTGGAATGGGCACAAATATGGATCTCTTCCAGTTGGTTGGCCAGGAGCTGTATTCCAAATTTCTCAGCATAGATGAGCAGACACTTCCAGCATTGCATCTGTTTTTTGAAACATCTCAATTGGTATTCTGTCAATTCCCAGAGCCTTGTTTTTTGCCAATGCCTTCAGTGCAGTTTGGACTTCTTCCTTCAGTACCATCAGTTCTTGATCATATGCTACCTCCTGAAATAGTTGAACATCAACCAATTCTTTTTGACAGTGCGCCTCTGTGTATGCCTTCCATCTTTTTTTCATGCTTCCTGTGTTGTTCAATATTTTGCTTATAGAATCCTTCAATATTGCAACTTGAGTCTTGAATTTTTTCTTCAGTTCTTTCAGCTTGAGAAATGCCAAGCATGTTCTTCCCTTTTGGTTTTCTAACTCCATTTCATTATAATACTTTGTCTTCTCAAGTCACCCTTTTAAATGTTCTGTTCAGCAAAGTAGAGCGTCAGTGAAAAAGAGGAAGACTCTCAATGAGATGGATACAGTGGCTGCAACAATGGGCTCAAACATAGCAACAATTGTGAGGATGGCACAGGACTTGGCAGTGTTTCATTCTGTTGTACACAGGGTTGCTATGAGTCAGAACTGACTCAATGGCACCTAACAATAACAACTTTACTAAGTGTGACGTCTTTCTCAGGGACTGGTCCCTCCTAATAACATGTCCAAAGTATGTGAGACAGAGTCTCACCATCCTCTCATCTAGGGTGCATTCTGGCTGTACTTCTTCCAAGACAGATTTGTTGAAATATCTAGAGAAGGCAAATGTATAGAGACTGAAGTTTATTGGTGGTTACCAGGGGTGGGTGGGATGGAGAAAAGGAGAGTTATTGCTTAAGAAGCACTGAGTTTCTGTTAAATGTAACAAAAAAATTTGAGAATGGTTAGTGGTGATGGTTACATAGCATGGTGAATATTATTAATGTCACTGAGTTGTACACGAAAAAAATGTTGAAACGATAAATGTTATATATATTTTTTACCACAATAAAAAAAAGAGTGAATTATGGCTCATATCACCTCTTCTGTCTCTGGGCATTTGTTGCCCTAGGTCCAAGGAATTGATAACATCAGGCAAATTCAACTTAGTCTTTCTGTGTGCGACTGAATACACCAGACATCACCATCAGACTATCATACTGTTGAAAGCTTTACTTATTTATACTGGGTGTTATAAAAAAAAATTCTTACAGGATGGATGAAAATTTCAAGAGTTGGCAAAAATATCATTCTTTGAAAAGTATAATTTTACATAAGGAGTAGGAGGTTAAGAGCACAAGCTCTGAAGACAAACTGCTTGGATCCAATTCCCAGTCCTGCGTTCACACCAGTCATGTAATCACACTCAGTCTTCTTATCACCTAAGGTACTCATGGACATGTGCCCAGTGCATGTAAGTGTGCATGCAGTAAGTGCTGGGCATTTTATTAAGTTCAAACAGTACCACTACAGATTTCAGAGATGGACATTGTTTATGCATCTTCACAGTTAAGTAGATGCCACAGTGAATGTTTTCAATCAAGAGAACTTTGGGAACAATTATGAGAATGGCAAAGGAACGGACTTCCTGTAGCACTCAGACATAAATGTTAAAGGAGCCTATTTCATAATATAATGGTTTCTGAGCTCCCAGAGAACTGAATTAGGGAGGCAGGGCAAGGAAGATGGCAGATTAGCAAACCCTCCCACCACTGTGCATGCTGACCTTGGGGGGATGCCTCCTCCCACCTGTTGTTGTTGTTGGGTGCTGTGGAGTCGACTCCAACTTACAGAGTCCCTATTTGACAAAGCAGAACTGCCCCATAGGGTTTTCTTGGTTGCAATCTTTACAGAAGCAGATTGCCAGATCTTTCTCCTGTGGAGCTTCTGAGTAAATTCAAACTGCCAACATTTTGGTTAGCAGCTGAGTGCTTAACCACTGTGCCACTAGGGTTCCTTCCTTTCACCTGTGGAACTTGTTAAATCTGCACTTTATTTTCCAGGTTAGCTGGAGACAGGAAGCTTGAATGATTCCACTCTGCCCTCCCAAGCCTGTTTGAAATTTCTATCTCCTTTGACCTTATTCATACATACAAACATTTCTGCTTGCACACGTTTTGATTTCCTACTTGCCTAGAGAAGGAGACCTGGTGGCACAATGGTTAAGTGCTCAGCTGCTAACTGAAAGTGCTGGTGGGTTGGAACCCACCAGTGGTTCCAAAAGAGAAAAGACCTGGTGATCTGCTCCAGTCAAGATTACAGCCTAGGAAACCCTATGGGGGCAGTTCTACTCTGTCTATAGGGTCCCTATGAGTTGGAATCGACTTAAAGCACACATTTTGCCTAAACATTTTAGCTGAGATAAGTTTAAATGTTTATGTGTCCTGTACACTTTGCTCTCTGTATGCTCTGAGTCAAAATACATGAAAAATACTTTGTTTTGCCTTTCTCTCTGCCTTCCGTTTTCTATATAACCTTTCAGCTTGCTTTTGTTTGGGGAGCACGTCATGGTCCCACTGGGACCAGGCTGCCTGGTTCATGAATCTTTCTGAAACCAAATAAATACTTTAATTTTAGCTTTGTCAGAATTTTCTTTTAACAAACCCAAAATCATCCATTTGGCTCAATCTCTATATCTTGATCACCAAGAAGAATTCACTCTTCTATTTAAAATGTTTGTTGTTCATACTTGTCCACCAACAGGTAAACAACAACAGAAAAGCTCTCCAGGTGTTCCACTAAACAGGTAAACAACAACAGAAAAGCTCTCTAGGTGTTCTATGTTCACCTGAAAACCATCTGCCAGTAAAGTACTTTGATGGCAGGCTCATTTACTGCACTCAAATTACACAAACAATGTAAGGGGTAAAGGAGTACAACACATAGAAAACACCAGCATCACATACTTCCCAAACTTTACACTCACATTATTAAAATAAACTATAAAAAAGGATGTGGTAGGGAACAAACCATGGCATAATTTCTTCTTCCTCAAAGGAATTCACAATAGTCATTAATATTTACTCCCCTGTGAGGTTCACTGTTGTAATTTTCATCATCCAAAAAGGAAGTTCTGCCCTTGAAAACATCCAAAACTATACTATTATGTTGTGGCATTAGCAGCATCCTCAGTACTGGGTCAAACAGCCAAACAGCTTGTTCTATGTACAAAGTTGACAGTCCATTAATAGTACAACAATAGGATATTTCATCATTACCAGGCCTCCCGGGAGGGTCCCCACATGCTTTACCCAGTGGGTCCTGAGAACAACACACTCACAGCTAAGCAAGGTATGGGCACAACTAGGTAGGAAGGCACCAGAGTACAAAAGTAGTTTCCGGAATTAGAATCTTTCTGCAATTCACACAACACATCAGATAAACGAGGTATATTTTTTCCAGAAGAAATCAAAGTTAGTTGATCTCTTTATCACTCAGCAGATAAGTATGGAGACCTACTAGGTACCAGGCTTTGCACCCCTTGCTCTTTGAGAAGTGGTTTTAGAAAGAATAATTCTGAAGCTGTAGTGGTGGCACAACAGCTGCTAACCGTAAGGTTGGTGGTTCAGATCCATCCAGCAGCTTCACGAGACAAAGACCTGGCAGTATGCTTCCATAAAGATTACAGCCAAGAAAATCCTATGGGGCAGTCCTACTCTGTCACATGGAGTCACTATGAGTCAGAATCAATTCAACAGCACCCAACAACAACAGAATATACATATGCCAGCTTTATTTAACATTTTCCTTTTTAAAACTATAGATTCAGATCTGACTATACAATTGCATAGTTGTAAGTACTTTTCTTCTTCTGCAGAATTATAAACCCTTCCTCTGGAGTGGACTATGTATGAAATATAAATTGCAAAAAGGTAAATTCTTCTGTTGTTTTCATTAGAAATTTAACTTCAGTCCTGTTTCTATCATAAACTATTTTCAAGAACTATAAAACTATTCCATAAAAAGCTATTTTTGGTCTTCTTGCTTTACCAATAGGTAAAATTTTAATCAGCAGCAAACCAAAAGACTAGCTTGTGTTTTTAACATAAAGCTGTTGACTTTAATTATTGAGAGTTCAACTTTGGTTAGGATTCACACAAAAGGTCAAGAGGAGAAAAATTGTAAGAAAACAGACCCTTTCTCTGCTTAAATTCACAAATGGCAGATTCACAGTGGGTTGGACAGAGAAGGCAGGCATCTTCAGAACCTCAGGAGAATTTCTGACTGAGATCATGGAGAGTTTCTCCATAAGACATTCATCAGTTCAAAATTCTGGGGTGGAGGGAGCACTGGGCTTGTCCGATGTGGCATTTCTCCTGTTCTTAGGGTCTCTGCTCATCTTTTGATTATTAAGCTATCAATAAAGGCCAGAAACAGTCATACTTAATATAAGCCTTGAACGAGACCCCTCATTCTCTGTGGTTCTTTCTGTTTCAGATAGTGTGATGTCGTCTCTGAGATTGTTCCTGAAGATAAAGGACTGGGGATGGCCAGGCCAGCACAGGATCCACAACAGAGCTATACTTAGACAGCATGTAGAACATGTGTAAGGCAGAGATTCTCTACCTCTAGTGGGCATCAAAACCACTGATGTACCTGTCCAAACACTCAGGTGCTTGAATCCCATTCCCTACATCCAAAAGTAGGGCTTCAGGCAGGTGCATCTTAGCAAAGCTTAACCAGCCATTCTCATTATGCGCTAGAGAGAAACTTAGGTGTAATGTTCCTGCCAGGTGCACTCACGGCCTTTACTGTGCATGGCTGGAGATGACTGATAAATGGTGTACTTTATAAGATCTTCATTTTAAGAATTCTTTCCTTTGGTCACCCTGGGTGAAGACTGCCCTGCAACAGACACCCATAAACTGTCAATTCCCTTTGTAACTAAAGTTAGGATTTTTAATGGATTCTTGTTTTTCACACTTTGCTTCTCTTATGTGCTAAAGCTAGGATGTCCTTTTTGACTTCCTATTTGTAGTTAGTTTGATGAAATATTCTCTGGCTTTAGTGCTGCTGATCTCTTGTTTTGTAGATAAAGGAATTCATACGTTCTAAAAAAAAAAGATGATACTGAAAATATTCATCTTAACTTCTGATAAAAAGAAAAAAAAACTTGATTTTAATTTTCTATTGATTTTTACCAAACTTTTAAGCTTTAGTTTTTGAAACAGAGTTAACAACTCCTTTCCTAAGTTACTAACATCCAGGTTTTCTCAAAGCCTCAAAGAGACGCGCAAAATATCACACTGTTGAATTCCTTATGACTTAGCTTCTTCAGTGTTTCTCTGCAGAGGAGCCAGGATAACTCCAGCATTCCTGTCTTCACTCTCCGAGCTGTACAAATTATGTTTCTCGATGTATTCCTGGACGAGATCTGGCACCAAGTAGCGGATGCTCTGGCCCCTTCGGAGGGCTCGCCGGATCTTCGTGGACGAGATGTCATTGGTGATCCACTCGTTTACCAGATGAATGTTGCTCCGGTGTTTCCACAGCACATCAGATTCATAGATGAATTTCTGAGCATCATTTCCAGCCCGAGTAATACAGATGAGCCCGTAGCCTCCCACAATTTGGGCAATATCCTCGCTCTTCCACAAACTGGGAATGCCAAAAGACTCCAATAAGTCTGCCCCACAAAGCAACTTCACCTCTGGCATACCTGGGGAGAAGAATAAAATGGTGTCGGTCTTTGCTTTTCTAATAGCTCCCTGCCTCAAAACGAATGCGTGTGTCCATGGTTTCCTGGAAAGAGCATCCACAGCTTTTATTAAAATCAGATTCCCAAAAGAGACTAAGGACACTTCAAAAGTAAAGAACTACCATAGGAGAAATAAGCTCAGAGCAACTTATGCTCCCCTTCCTTCATAAAACGGACAAGGAGCATTTCTCAGGAGTCCACATATATTGAATATGAAATGAAAATACAAAGAAGGTTGACTCAGCCCTTTCTGTTGTTGTTGCTGGGTGCTGTAGAGTGGATTCTGACTCATAGGAACCCTATGTGACAGAGCAGAACTGCTCCATAGGGTTTTCTTGGCTGTAATCTCTATGCGAGCAGATCACTATGTCTTTCTCCTGCAGAGCCACCTTAGAATCTTATAAACTCTAGCCTGTAAGTCCTGGTAAAACACACAAACCTTTCATTTTTGGCTGTGGGGATTTCTTTTGACTAAAATCTTGTCTTTGCTCAGTCCACTTCCTCTTTCGTCCAGGCCTTTCCAGAGTAGGTGAGTCCTGCCGGTTATCACAGTTACTAGCCTCCAGTTTCTCTTGATGGTGTCTATAAAACAACAAAACAATAGACCGTTCCTCCTTCTCACAGTGCTCAGATGACGTATCATCCCTCTGCAGATGCCTAAGAACCTCTGACCCAATGCGAAAGGCAGAACGAGATTCAAAATGTTTAACCTCTGGTACCCCTAGACACCGCCACCACCCCACCTGTCAGCTTGTCATACTGTGGTGGCTTCAATGTTGCTGTGATGCTGGAAACTATGGCACAGGTATTTCAAATACCAGCAGAGTCACCCATGGTGGACAGGTTTCAGTAGAGCTTCCAGACTAAGAAAGACTAGAAAGAAAGGCCTGCCAATCTATTTCTGAAAATTAGCCAGTGAAAACTCTATGGATCACAACAGAATACTGGCCGATATAGTGCTGGGAAATGAGCCCCCTAGGCTGGAAGGCACTCAAAATACACAGTGGTGGCAAGAAATGGACTTCAGCATACCAACAATTGTGAAGATGGTGCAGGACCGGGCAACGTTTGGTTCTATTGCATATGGAATGACCATCAGTCAAAGCTGACTCAACGGCAACTAACAACAGTCCCGAGACACCAGTCAGGATGGATGCCAGCTAGTATACCATGCTGGGTACTAGCTATCAGGGATAGAAAGCAATCCTGGGAGCACAACAAAAGTTAGCTATTATTATCCTAAGCTTTATGAAGGGAGGGACTATGTCTATGTCCTAATAACAAGAATTAACATTAATTATTTATTATGTGACAAGCACTACAGTATACCCTTTATACAGATTATCTGACTAAATCCTCTCAACATCCTGTGTTCATAAGAATTATTATCATTATTATCCCCATAATGGGATGAGAGACGGAATGGAGGCTTACAGTTCCAAGTCCAGTTCCCAGCACAGTCCCTGGAACACAGGGGGCATTCAGTAAAAATGTGATTGAATGAATGTTTTAGTTATGTTTGGTTATTATAAAGTAACTAGATTATTGCCACCATTACATCAGAACTGTTTATCATCCCCATTTAGAGAGCAAGATACTGACTATTTGCCTAAGGTCATTTAGCTTATAAATAGCAGAGCCAGGATTTGAACCTAGGCAGTTTGGTTCCATGGGTGAAAGATGTGGCATTCTGCTACCTGTAATCTTTATGATTACAGCCTTGGAAACCCTATGGGGCAGGTCTACTCTGTCCTATAGGGTCACTATGAGTTGGGATCGACTTGATGGCAACAGGTAGTCTGGTTCCAGAGCCCACACTCTCAATCCCTGAAGAGTGTGGCTTGGCCGGTAATGAAGAAAAGAGCAGTGTAAAGAACTACAATGCCAAGGATAAGGTCCAAGAGGGGGGACCACAGGTGGGATTTGTGTATGGTTTTATTCTGGGCTGGCAGCAGGAGATCCACTGCTTTACAACTGCACAGTTACCCAAGTAACACAAACTACACTTGTGGGATACAACTGCAAGTCCTCTGTGCCCCGAAATCCCTCCCCTCTTGAATGGCTGAGTTGAATATGCAATGGACAATAAGGTTACCATGAAGCCAGAGAGAATAGGGTAAGGCTGGGACCCAGGACCCTGCTCTCTGATGGGAGAATTTTGGGCCACCAGCCAGGGAAGAGTCTCTTCTCCCTGCCAAGCCTGCAGAGTAAGTCCTCTTCATAAGTCACTCACTTATCTATTTACATGCTAGATATTGTCTACTGGCTCAGTGTCCAATCCTATAGTAAACACATTTCCCAGGGGTCCTTGCAAGCAGTTCTGGGTGTGACTAAGATTCTGCCAATGACACTCGGGAGAGATTTGGAAGGCGGAAGAGCGGCAGTAGCCTTCTTTCTGTGGCTGTAGAGCCTGACAACCAATCCTTCACAGTGTGAGTGTGGAAGCCAGACTGCAGAGTCCACTGTCCAGCCTAAGATGGTGGAACAGCAGCTGTGCTGGTGGCAGAAGCAGGAATTTTCCTGAACTCCAACTGCAGCTAAGGAGGTGTGAGCTTGAAACAAAGAGCCAGAGGCAGCCCCCACTTGCACTCCTCCAGTGCTTTTAACAGTTTTGTATCAGCACCTAAATCTTCTTCTGTTTAAAACACACAGAATGGTTTCTATTTCCTACTCTGAACCCTCATTGATACAGTCAGTAACCAGAAGGTTCAGAACTCAAAGGACATCACACTTACTGGTCTGACAGAGACTGGAGAAGCCCCGAGACTATGGCCCCCGGACACCCTTTTAACTTAGAACTGAAGCCACTCTGGAAGTTCACTGTTCAGTCAAAGATTAGACAGGTCTATAAAATAAACAATAACACACTCAAGGAAAGGTCAATCATGTATCCAAGACCAAAAGGGCAACACCTGCCCAAAATCAATGACAAGAAGGCCAAAGGGGCAGGAAAAATGGATGGATGGAATCGGGGTGTGGAAGGGTAGAGTTTTGACACATCACAGGGATTGCAACCAATGTCGCAAAACAATTTGTGTATAAATTGTTGAATGAGAAACTAATCTGCTCTGTAAAGTTTCATCTAATGCACAATTAAAAAAAAACACAACTCTAAGGACAGACATAAGAAATGTCTGTTGAGAAAGCTCTTTTATTTTAGACTCAAGCTAATATTAAGCAATAATCAGATGTTACTTGCTCTGGTTTCAGAACCTTAATTGTGGAACAGCTTCAAAGATAGGAGCAGACAGACTGTCATGGGTGCAGCCACAAAAGGAGGTCTGTTCATGATCAAGTATCACAGCTTCTCTTCATTGAGTTACCTGCCTCTCTCTTCTATACCTAAGAAAACTGACGATGATAACATCCTATTACAACTTTTCCTTTCTCATTTGGGGCACAGACGGACAGGTCAGGCAGGCTTCCTCTGTTCTCATACAGAGACATCACACAGTAGCAAACATGCAAACATCTCAAACCATAAGGAAAATATAAAGGCTAAGGAACACCTTATGCTCTGTTTCCCTAAAAGAAAGGTGCTGTAGAGCCTCATAATAACCTTACATAGGAATGATGCAGCTTAAGCCTTCTCTAATACTACTGACAGTTTTACTGTATGTTCACAAGGGTCTTTTGGGTGGTGCAAACTGTTAATGCACTTGGCTGCTAACCCAAAGGTTGGCAATTTGAGTTCACCCAGAGGCACTTTGGAAGAAAGTCCTGGCAATCCACTTCTGAAAACTCAGCCATTGAAAACCCTATGGAGCACGGTTCTACTCTGACACACACGGGGTCCTAATGAGTTGGAGTTGACTTGATGGCAACTGACTTTATGTTCACAGATGCAGGCAGCATTAAAACATGGCAAAAAGCCAAGAAGCTCCCCAACCCGTTTCCATACAGGTGAGAATAAATACCTTAGCACTTTAGCAGTCTCTACCCACTCGCTCTGAAGACTTTCCCATGTGTCAACTTCCACCCATTTTGAATTCTTGGTGGCGAGCTCTGCCATGATAACCCGGTGATGGGCGGGGATGAGTCCTTTCTTCTTGTACGCATCTCCAACAGGAGAAATGATGCCTTTGATAACTCTATATTTTCCTGGGTAAAGAATTAAATTTGATATAGGTATAACAAATAAGATTTTATACATAGAAAACTTTACAATCAATACTATTTTATAATCATAGATCTCCCTTTCTTAACCTTTTAGTTCTGTAAAAGTAATTTTTATTACCAGTTAAAAAGAACAAGCAATAGTTTGTTTGCTTTTAATAAGTCTTAGTTCAAAGAGTATTAGAACCTACAAAATGATAGTGAAGTGATGACAGTGCTAATAGTTCTTTAACTCTACCCGACACTCCTCTGGTGAGGTTGAAGTTTACAAGTCCTCCTTTCTAAAGTATCATATTTTTGGTCCTATGAAGACCCCTGTTATTTTCCAGTGTGAATACTGTGTAAAAAATTGGTTTTCTCCCTTTTGTTCCAAGAACAGGCTCCTTGGCCAGAGGCATTCCTGTCATACTCATATCTGCTTGGACTTAGTTATCCAAAGGGCAAGCTTTCCTCCAGACCCCTCACTTGGTCTTCCAGCCAGAAACTTCAGAATTTTATGTGGGCACTTAGATACGCCTGTAAATGAACATGGGTGCTCACCATCCCTTACATGAGCATCAACACAGAACTCTACTCAACCTACACCTACCTGTGCAACCAAGACACAGATGGCCACATAAAATAGTGTTCACCCCGCAACAGAGCACTAGGTGCTTCGGGATCTTCAGTTGTCCAGGTAAAGAGACTTTCTGGAAATGTTTGAGTTTCTACTAACGAGATAGGAAAATGCAGGCTTGTAACTCTTATCTGTTTAAAGAGCTACTGATATTCTGGACTTGCAGGAATCCATAAGGGAAGCTCCAAGTGTCCAGGATGATAAAGGATACATACACATATTTATTCTTTGGTATGGCTGGAATACACAGTAGGGAGTAGGGATGAAAGATGAGATGAGGAATAATATGGCAGACTAGGTTATCAGAGGATCCCTGGTGGCACCAGTGGTTAAGCATTCGGCTGCTAACCAAAAGGCAGGCAGTTTGAATCTACCAGCTGCTCCTTGGAAACCCTATGGGGCAGTTCTACTCTGACCTACAGGGTTGCTATGAGCTGGAATCGACTCAACAGCAATGGGTTTGGTTTTTTGGTTTTAGGTTATCAGAACAAACCTCCCCACTGAAAAGGCTAATGAACTACAAAAATTATCTTATTAAGTAATGAAGAACTGACAAGATTACAGAATTGCCTGAAATTAAACAACCAAAAACTAAACACATTGCTGTAGAGTTGATTCCAACTCATGGCAAACCCATGTGTTACAAAGCAGAACTGCTCCATAGGGTTTTCTTGGCTGTAATCTTTAAGGAAGCAGATTGCCAGCCCGTTCTCCTGCAGTGCTGCCACATGGGTTTGAACTGCCAACCATTAGGTTAGTAGGTGAGCACAAACTGCGCCACCCAGGGCCCTTGGCCTGAAATTACCTGGGCAAAATCTAAGAAAAATAGGGAACTCAGAAGAGTAAGTAAATCACCAAAGCCACTTTTGACCTAAATCCTGTTTTTGAACATAGGAACTTAAGCTTTAGTTTTGACTGCATCATGGAACACGAGGAACTGGAAGCCCATGGCCCACCTAAGAGGGGAGTCTAATAGGACACCCCTCTCCCATTCAGCTAGGACCAAAAGGGGCAAAATCCTCTGGATAAGAGTGAACCAGAAGCCAATCTCCCCTACCTCCAAGGAACTGTAGGGAAGGCTATCTTGGGGCTAAGCAAAATGAGGGGAAACAAACAAAAAAAAACCGTTTCTGAGATTTTGTAACTATAAGTCAGATTTAGCATGGATTTACAGGGCAAACCTCACCTAGATGATCAAAAAACCTCAATTCATGAATTTATAGTGGTCCTAGACTGATAATGCCCCCAGGTGCCTGGAAGAAGCAAATAATTTTCTAAGGAAAATGAGCAGCTCAAAAACTAAGAAAGCACACACACACAAAAATGCAACATGAGCAAGAATAAGCAGAAATAATAGGCAGTAGAGTAAGACCACCAAGACTAGATACTGAAATTACCCACAACAGACTATAAAATAACTAAATTTAAAGAAATAAAAGCTAAGCTTGAAAGTATCTGCTAGCACAGGAAACTATAAAATATAACCTAGCAGATTTGAGGAATGCCAAATAGAACCTCTAGTAATAAAAAGTCTAATAACTGAAATTAAAAACTCAGTAGTCAGGATTAACAACAGATTAGGTACAACTGAAGACAAGACTGGTAATAAGAAGTTATCCAGAATGCAGCACAGAAATAGAGTTAACGTGTTCTCATGTCTTAGTATTTTCCCAGAGATGTCTAAAGAGATGGAAAATCTAAATATGGCTAAGAGATACAAAGGATAAAATAAGAATTCCAGAAATAGAAGAAAGAGATAGGGTAGAGGCAATATCTAAAAGGATAATGGCTGAGATTTTTCCAAAATCCAACAAATCCCAGGATGGTAAATAAAAAAAGATCTCTACCTAACCACATCATTAATGAAACACCAAAGATAAAAAGAAAACCATAAAAACAATCAGAGGAAAAAAGACAGATTACCTCCAAAGAAGCAGTAGTTACACTGACAGCTAATTTCTTAATAGTAACAATGGCAGCCAGAAGACAGTAGAATGATACCTACGAGAGCTGGAAAAAAAATAACTGAAGTATTTTTCAAGAGTGACAGTAAAATAAAGAAAAAACTGAAGGAGTCTGTGGCTAGCAGACCTCACTAAAGGTAATTCTAAAGAATATATTTCAGGCAAAATAAGTGATCTCAGATGGAATAGATAAGCTATAAGGAGAAATAAAGAATAAAAAAACAAGAAAATATCTGAGAAAATTTTAAAAAGGTAACAATTATTTGAAGGGACAAAAAAAAAGAGAGAGACATAATTAAAACACTTGACAACAGTAACATATAAGTCAGGTGGTTAGAAAATAGAGTCAATGTGTTCTCATGTCTTAGTATTTTCCCAGACACATCTAAAAGTATTATTTAACTTTAGGGTTTATTATTAGGTTATGCCCATTGTACTTTACAGGTAACTACTAAAAGAAAAGAAACAATGTATAAATTCCAAACTAGCAAAAGGAGAAAAGTAAAATTATTAAAAAATAATCCAAAAGAAGGCAAGAAAGGAGAAAAAAATGAAACCTACTACAGACAAACAAATAGAAATTTAAAAATAAGATAGTAGATAAAAACACAATAACAACAATATAAATGATTTCTACAAATCTAATGTTGAACAAATGAAGACAGAAAAGTATGCATATGTATAATTCCATTTACATAAAGTTCAACAGGCAAAACTGAACTATTGTTAAGGAACGCATACATGGGTAGTAAAACTCTAAACAAAAGTAGAAAAATGATCAGCAGAAATATGAGGAGAGCAGAGCTGCCTCTAGGGGTGAGGTCCATAAAAACCCATTGTCACTGAGTAGATTTCAACTCATAGCAACACTACAGGACAGAGTAGAACTGCCCCCATAGGGTTTCTAAGGCTGTAAATCTTTATGGAAACAGACTGCCACATCTTTCTTCCATGGAGTGGCTGGTGGGTTGGAACTGCCAACCTTTCAGTTAGCAGCTGAGCTAACCACTGTACCACCAGGGCTTCTTAGGGAGCAAGGTAGTGGGTTGCAATTGGGAAGGGGCCTATGACTGGGGGGCTCCTGGTATGCTGGCAGTGTTCTTTTCTTGACTTGATGGCAGTTAATTAGATGTTCATAATTATCTATACCATTTAAGCACTCTTCTACGTGTTAGATAAACCTAACAATTAAAAAAAATAAATTTTAAATAAGAAAGATTAAAAGAGGTGAAGTGAACCAGCATACGGACTGAGCATATTCATCTTTGTACTCACTAAAAATTCCATGAAATGACAGAATAGATATTTAAAGAGAAGAATAAACCCATAATAGTGCTGGAAAAGCAAGAAAGAGCATCACTGATAGCTCAGAAATTTTGAGGAATTCCAGAAAGACAGAAAGCAGTTAGGATCATCTTTAATGGAAAACAAAAATGGGTAAAACCAAATAACAGTTTCCAAAAATGGCAGCTAAAGTCAAGGAATAAAAGCATCAGCAGTGGACTCTGAGGCAAATGTCTTGGTGACTAATTCTGGAGAAGCCAAGCAGGTTGGTCTCTTTTCCCTTCCCTGCTAGTGTTAAAACAAATAGCCTCCACAGACAAAGGACTAGAGAACCTTATATTCCAAGAAAAGGAAGCAATCAAAAAGATCAACACAGCAAAACAGAAGTAAAAATCAACATGACACAAGAGTGAATACTAAGCAGAATTAGTAGAAAGAAAAGTCTGCAAAAGAAACATAAATGAATGTTATTATATTCATAACAAGAAGATGCATGAAAAAGAACTAATTTGAGATCTTGGAAATAAAAAATGGCCAAAAACATTAATAGAATGGGCTAAGCAGTAGACTAGATAAACCTAGAGAAGGTTTAATGAGCTAAATAATCAACCTGAAGAATTCTCCCAGAATGAAGCATGTGGTAGATTACTACAGTAATGACCTTCAGTTTGTTCATGCCCCTCTGCATTCCACACCCTTGAATATTCCTTCCCACACTGACCCTAGAAGTGGTTTTGTATTTTGCTTTGGTCAATGAAACAATAGCAAATGTGATACAAGCAGAGGCTTCCCATGGGGCATCCCTTGTTTTTCTGATGGGAACTCTGTAGTACCATGTAAATAAGCTGGAGACAAGTAATCCAGTCAACACCAACTGACAGCTGGGACCAAAAGACAAACAGATAAGTGAGGCCATCCTAGACCAACCAGCTCACAGCCAACCTCTCAGCTGACTACAGTTGTACAGTAATCCTCCGCGAGACCAGCAGAACACCCCAGTGAACCTCAGCCCAAATTACTGGTCCACAGAATCACGTGCTAACAAATGATGGTTGTTTTCATCCACTATGTTTCAGGGAGATTTGTTAAGCAGCAAAAGCTAACACAAAAGCACAAAGAGCTGGAAAGCATGAGACAAAAGAGAGGTGAGCTAAAGGATCAATCCAAGAGGTCCAACATCTGTTTAATAGGGGATCCAGAAAGAAGACAGAAAAAAAGAGCAAAGAAAATAATCAAATAAAGAATAAAAGAAAATTACCCAAATTGAAAAAGTATGTCTTTCATTTGAAATAGCTCACTGAGTATCAAGTAGGATGCATGAAAAAAGACCACTTAGATATAGTATGGTGAAATTTTAAAATATTAGCAAAGAGGAAATCATAAAATTTTCCAGTATGAGAAAAAAAACAAACAGATCACCAACAAAGGAACAAGAATCAGACAGGCATGAGAGTTTTCTTTGGTAAGCACTGAATGTTAAGCTACCACTAAGCAGTATTTTCAAAATTCGGAGGGCAAATTAGCCTTAAACGCTTATATAAGAAAAGATGATTGAAAATTAGTGAGGAAAAAATTTCAATTTAAAAGAAAAATAGCAAATCCAAAGAAATAAGAGAAAGAAAATAATAAAACAAAGAGCAGAGCTTAATAAAAAAAAAATACAAAGAGGATCAATAAAAGGAAACCTGGTTCTTTATAAAGATTATAAATATACCATTAGGTATACAGCCTCTCTTTGACAAGCTGAGAGAATATATGCACCACATATATATCAAAGGAATCACATGCAGAATATATAAAACATCTTTTATAAATCACTAAGAAAACGGAATCATTCGGAAATAGATAAAAGATATCAGTAGTCAATTAAGAAAATTATAAGTGGCTATTATGCTCTAATCATATGCCCTATATCCTTAATTATGCCCACACAACTACCCTTTCTCCCTCTAGGATAGATTCCTACAAGTGAAATTGCTGAATTAAAGGGTATGTACAGTTTTTTTGATTGATATTGGCAAATTGCCTTGTAAAAAGCCTTAATCAATTTGTATTGTCCACCTACAGTGTATGCTAGAGCCCATTTCTCCTCAACCTCTGATCCTTGATGTTATCATATTTAAAATTTTTGCCAATCTGATGGACAAAAATATCTTATTATTAGGAATTAAGCATCTATCTATAATGCATACAACATGATTCCATTTATATAATGAATCAAATCTGTGTGTATATATAAAAATTTGTATGTAAATTCATAGAAAACAAAAGACCGAAAGGATACATTTTAAAGTATTAACAGTGATTGCCTCCAGAGTTGGGAATAAGAGGTGAGCATTTTATATACATTACACACATACCTACTCTTTTACATACATATTTAATCTTTTGTAATGAGCATATACATCATGGGAGCCCTGGTGGTGCAGTGGTTAAGCATTTGGCTGCTAACCAAAAGGTCGTTAGTTCAAATCCACCAGTCACTCCTTGGAAACCTTACGGGGCAGTTCTACTCTGTTCTATAGGGTTGGCTATGAGTTGGAATTGACTCGATGGCAATGGGTTTGGTTTATATATATATATATATAATGATTATGAAGAAATTTGGAAACAGGTGAATATAATATACATAATAAATGGTTTATTGATTTTATATTACAATATATGCAAAATAATATTATGTTTACATATTTTCTGAACACCCTTTATTCATGTGTTGTTTATGAAAACTTTAAAAATTGACATAAAAGAAAGGTAGATCGCAGCCAATCCTGAAGGTCTTATGTTTACCAGACTAAGAGTTTTAGCTTTCTGCCTTAAGTAATAGGAAGCTCCTGAAATAGGGAATGAGAGAATTGAATTTTTGTTTTAGAAAAATCACTCTGGAATGATGTAGAAGAAAAGCTAGCAGAGAGGAGAAAGAGACTGAAGTCAGGAAGATCAGGTACAACACTGTTGCAACAAGTCTAGCTAGATGTGGATTTAACATCAAGCAGCAAAATGCTTTCTTTGGTTTAACTTCCATTGCACCACTAACACTCTCTTGCTTCACTACATACAAAGATGACTGAGAAAAAGAAACAGCATTCATTTAGACATACAGGTATAAACGTGTTATGTAAGTGAATCCCTGGGTAAAGTAGAATTATATAAAAACAATGAAGACAAATCCTTATGAAACAAAGAAATTAGTTTTAGGTATTGAAAAATCATTATTGCTCCTTCTACTGTAGTTTAGAACATTTTTTTTTTCCCTTTTTTCTTTTTTATACACTGTAGGTCATTAAGGAACCTTGGTAGAGCAATGGTTAAGTGCTTGGCTGCTAACTGAAAGGCTGGCAGTTCAAACCCACCAGCCGCTTTCCAGGAGAAAGATGTGGCAATCTGCTTCTGTACAACCTTGGAAACCTTCTGGGACAGTTCTAATCTGTCCTGTAGGGTCACTTGAGTCAGAATTGACTCAATGACAATGAGTTTTTTGAGTTTAAAGGCCATTAGCCAGATACTTAATTCCTCAGTGGACATATTTCATCCTCTTCCTTTGGCTAAGTCCCTGAATAAGGAAGCAGGCAGCACATTTTTGCTCGTTTGACCAAACATGTACTGAAACAGACCCAGCCATTTTGGTTCTCTAGTCTTAAGTTGCTTTTGGATACTGTTCCTACCTGTTCCATTCATGTAGTCCTTAGCCAGCTCAAACAACCTGAGGTGCATGTTGGTGATGGGATTAAAGGAACCACAAGCAAGGAGAACCACCTCTGTCTTCTCCGAATTTTCCATGGTAAGAATTTGAAGTTGCTGATCTAAATGGAAATCTCTGACATCTTCCTTGTTGTCTACAAAGGAAAAAGAAATTAAATTCAGTCACTGATCTTTTGATGTCTTTCTATATTCTCATTCCAAATAGATCGATAAACACATTTGGCTTCAATGACTGTGCAAGATCGATTACAAAAATGACCTAATCCTCCATGTCTCATTTTCAATGTGAATTTGCAGATACTACCATAAAGGGATGGCATCTACACCCTTTGTGATTTGCTTTGGCCAAAAGAATGTATTAAGGTATGCCAATTCTGATCCCAGAACTTAGAGGGTCCGTATACTTCCAGTCACTTTTGTCCCCCTGCCTCTGTCATGAGAACAAGCCCAGGCTAGCCTGTGACAGGATGACAAAACATGTGGAAGAGAGTTGAGGTGACCGCTGAGACACAGCCAATCACTTGATATATGACTGAGGCCATCCTAGACCAGCCAACCCATGGCCAACCTGCTCAGCCGCACCAACAGGCCCAGGTGAGATAAGCTGAGACTGGCCCACATCAGCAAACTCACAAGCTGACCATAGACTCATGAGCAAAAATGAGTATTTACAGTCATGATTACACTCTTGCAGCAGCAATTAGTTGATACAATGACATTATGATTTACCAAATGCAGTTCTCCAACAATTTGCCCTTCATAAGGGTATTCTGCCTCTTAGTCAACATGATCATACTACACTTTCCACTGAATAATAGTTTACAATTTACAAACTGTTTTTCATATCCACTATCCCATATGAACCTACTATAACCCTAATGAAATAACAAAAGACATCTAATTAAAATTTTTACAAAACTAATTCATGTATACAAATTTAAAAATCACAGGGCAACAAAAGGGCCCATAATGAAACCCGACAGACATCAACCATATCCATCTCACCAACCAACCTCCTTGCCCCTGTTCAGCTCCCTGAAGACAATCACTCTTAACTTTTTCAATTATTTCTTCTGGTAGATTCTGCCATATTCTAAATTATGTACTCATATTGTTATTTCTTAATTTATCCAATTTGAACAGTGTTTACTGACCTTCTTTCATGATCTATGAGGATTACCTTTCATAGTCCTCTACCTCCCCTTTCCAAACTTCACAATATAACTTATCTCTAGTCTATGTTAAAATCATCTTCCCCCAGAATTTTGAAGGCACTGCTTCTAGATTTCAGAGTTAATTAATACTGAGAAGTCCAAAGGCACTTCCAATTCCAGATCTTTGTATGTGACTTATTTTTTTTTTCTCCCTTGAAGCTTGTAAGTTCTTCTCTTTGTCCCCAAAACCAAAACCAAACCCATTGCCATCGAGTTGATTCCGACTCATAGTGACCCTACAGGACAAAGTAGAACTGCCCCATAGAGTTTTCAAGGAGTGGCTGATGGATTCAAACTGCTGACCTTTTGCTTAGCAGTCTGAGCTCTTAACCACTATGCCACCAGGGTTTGTCCCCAATGTTCTGAAAATTTACAATGATGTCCTCTAGTGTGCATCTATTTCATCCATTGTGCTGGACACTCAGCAGGCCCTTTCAATCTTGAAACTTACAACCTTCAGTTCTGAAAAATTTCCTTGAAACATTTCATTGATG
Source organism: Trichechus manatus latirostris (assembly GCF_000243295.1). Taxonomy (NCBI): domain Eukaryota; kingdom Metazoa; phylum Chordata; class Mammalia; order Sirenia; family Trichechidae; genus Trichechus; species Trichechus manatus. Next base: position 6,253,139 of record NW_004444069.1, on the reverse strand, counting down.
ACTTTCTGCCTCCCATTTTCAGTTTTCAGAAATGCCTATTATTTGAAGTTAAAGCACCTAGACTAGTCTTCTAGTTTTCTTATCTTTTCTACGTTCCAACTCTTGCCTTCATGCTCTAATTTCTAAATATTCTCAGCTTCATTTTCCAATCCTTCTGTTTTTCATTTTTGCTAGTATATTCTTAATTTCCAAGAGCTCACGTCCTCTTTGTCCTGACTGCTCCTTTTTATGGCATCTTGTTCTTGTTCCTATGACAGGCTATTCATTTGTAGCCCGATAGTGCTCAAACCCAACTGCTGGGTTGACCAACTTGCTTTTGTTCAGATAGGATGCTGTCAGTCCAGTGGACAAAGCTGGTGAGAGGTGAACCAGGGCTAGAGTTTAGGTTTCCTGACTCCTAGGCTCTCTCTCGCCAAGAAGAGACATGGGTGATAAGCTGGAACAGGGTAGATTGGAAACGAGCTCTCATGGCTGAGGAGATGAGGAATATGAACTTAAATCTCTTAGGCAATGAGAATCTTTGAAAGTTTCTGAGCAAGAGAGTGACAACAGGGTTCCAGAAAAACAATGTCCTATAAAAATAATATGACATGGGTGTTCAAACCGCTTACTTGACTGTGTGAGCTTGATCTAATCACTTCCTGTGCCTTAAGTTTCCTTATCTGTAAAATGGGGATAATGACAGAACAAAACTCAGTTATTTTGAAAATTAATAATTTTGAGGAAAACACATGCAAAGTACTTAGCACATTACCTTGGCATAGTAAATGTTAAAAAGAATGGTAGCTGTTATTGATGAGGAAAGTCATGATACAGATGATAGTGATCATAAAGATCAAAAAAGACAGGAAAGCCCATTTCAAAGGAAGGAGAGACTCAATTTAAGTAGAGTCAGCAGGGATGGAAATAAGAAACATTTATTCAATAACTCTGAGGCCTTCTCCAAACAAAGCACAGTGGCAGGGATCACAGGAACACTGCTAATTGCAGATAAGAGAGAACAGACAGAAGAATCTGTGATGCTCAGCATTCCTCAAAAAGTTAAACATAGAGTTACCACATAGCCCACCAATTCCACTCCTAGGTACACTCCCAAAAGACCTGAAAGCAGGGACTCAAACAGATACCTGTACACCAATGTTCACTGCAGCATTATTCACAATAGTCAAAAAGTGGAAGCAACCCAAGTGTCCTCAACAGATGAATGGATAAATAAAATGTGGTATATCCATACAAATGAATATTATTCAGCCATAAGAAGAAACGAAGTCCTGATACATGCTACAACATAGATGAACCTTGAAAACATCACGCTGAGTGAAATAAGTCAGTCACAAAAGGACAAATACTGTATGATCTCACTTCTATGAAATATCTAGACTAGGCAAATGCATAGAGACAAAAGTTTATTTGTGGTTACCAGGGGTGGGGAAGATGGTGGTTTATTGCTTAAGGAGTACTGAGTTTCTTTTTGGGGTAATGAAAAACATTTGGAAATAGATAGTGATGAGGGTTTTACAACATTATGAATGTAATTAATATCATTGAATCGTACACTTAAAATGGTTAAAATGGCAAATTCTATGTCATATATTATCTTAGTTATCTAGTGCTGCTGTAACAGAAATACCACAAGTGGATGGCTTTAATAAAGAAATTTTTTCTCACAGTCTAGTAGGCTAGAAATCCAAAATCAGGGTCTCAGCTCCAGGGGAAGGCTTTCTCTCTCTGTTAGCTCTGGCGGAAGGTCCTTCTCAGTAATCTTCCCCTGGACTAGGAGCTTCTCTGCGCAGGAACCCCAGGTCCAAAGGACACGCTCTGCTCCGTGACGCTGCTTTCTTGGTGGTATGAGGTCCCCCAGTCTCTCTGCTCTCCTCTCTTTGCTATCTCAAAAGAGATTGGCTCAAGACACAATCCAATCTTGTAGATTGAGTCCTGTCTCATTAACATAACTGTTGCCTATGACACCTCATTAACATCACAGAGGTAGGATTTATAATACATAGGAAAATCACATCAGATGACCAAACAATGGACAATTACACAATACTGGGAATCATGGCCTAGCCAAACTGATATACATATTTTTGGAAGACATGATTCAATCCATGACATATATACTTTACCATAATAACATTTTTTTAGAAGTTTATCATGGCATTAAAAAAAAATTAGTTCATAGGTAAGACTTAAATGTTCCAACTGAAAGGATGGAGGTCTGAATCCACCTAGAGGTGCCTCAATAGAAACGCCTGGCAGTCTACGTCTGAAAAATTATCCATTGAAAACCCCATGGAGCACACTTCTACTCTGACACACAAGAGGTTGCTATAAGTTGGAATCGACTTGATAGCAACTGGTTAGTTGGTTAGAGAGAGCTTTATCCTAAGGATGACATCAGGGTCCACTTGGGGCTAGTTCCCACTGTTCCCATCCCTCTATCCCTTACTCCCATACAAAGTGCCTGTGGCATTATAGGGTAGTGGTGAACACAACATCCTCACAGTATCCTGGGCCCTACAGGGGAATCAGTGTATCCTGTCAGCCACCGAGCATGCTCTCAAAGACTAGGGTGGAGGGCTGGGTTCCAGCGTCAAGCCCAGCCCCGGCCACATCAGGTTCCTAGCACCATTCCCCAAGGGAGAGTGAGCTGGAAGAAAGGTAAGGCTGAGAGCAAGAGGTACCAGTCACAAAGGGAGCTGCAAGCAAGCCTGAAACAGTTCAGGGAATGATGGAACAAAGAGCTTCACACACCTCCCTGTCCTTGGGGATGAGCAGTGCCTCAGGTTTCCAGTCCTCCCCAGGTGATGGGGAGGAGCTGGGGGAAGCAGGTTTCTCAGCAGAAAGGGAGCTGTCTTTATCTCTTGCATATCCATGACCTGTCTCAAATATCCAGTTCAGTCTTATTAACTCACCATGAACACTGCCAACCTGAGCTCAGCCTGGACTCTAGACACTCCCAGAGAAGAGAAGAGTTATGTTACAGTGGGCGCCTACTTCAGCCCAGGGTGGGTTGACAAGAACAACGGTCTGTTCCTCTACAAGGAAGAGTACTTCCTCAGTATCCCTGCAGGGTGGGGGTATGTGTGCGTAGACAGAGGGGGGCACGGCAGGGGACGCATGGGTGTACAAAGTTTGGAAGCTCTAACAGGATCGTTCTGGACCCCCTTGTCTGACTGCAGGTGTTCCACAGGTGGTTCACCATGATACACTTCTGCCTGGCCCACACCACCCATTACGTGCACTGCTGGCTGCCCAGATCGCATCGGCTCAGGCTGTGTGTCTGCCCAGCCCACTACAACAAAAAGTGGTTTGTTTCCATTTAGATCTAGGATTCTATAGAAGAATCTTGATCAAAAAGGGAAAAATGAGGAACAGAATTTCAAATTCTCATGGAATCCAGACTTTCCTGAGCCATTAAGGCTGGATGAATCCCCAAAACTATTACCCTGAGGAAATTTTTAAATCTTGAACTGAAAGCATCCCCTGAAATCACCTTTGAACCAAATAACAGTTTAACCTAATTAGAAAAGATGTCTGCATTAAGTATCATATGCTTTTAAATTATCTATATGTGACCACATTGACAACAGCGACTCAAAAGGGTAGATGAGAAGCTTAGGGGGGTGGGGGAGAACAGTGAGTTTGTATTAACGATGACGAAATAGTTTGGAAAGGGTTGTTGACAGAGGTAGCATAACTTGAAGAACATAACCAATGTCACTGAATTGTACATATAGAAATTACTGAAGTGGTGTATGTTTTGTTGTGTGTATTTTCACCCCCCTCAAAAAAAAAGGAGTTCGTTTCTTCCTGAGGCAGTCTTAAAGTTTAACATTTAAAATTTGCTTTCAGTTTTAAAATCACCAAGCTTTTTGAAGTTTTGAAAACACTGAGGTGAAAACATTCATATAACATTATGTAAGCATTAAGCCAGTTTTTAAAACATTAAGTTTTTCAAAAAGAACAATAATTCTGTTTGGCTTTACCTGTCATATTTCACAATGCTCGGTATAATTAAATCTCTGTTGGTCAAACGTTAAATAACGTGACTGACTTGACAATCTCTCAGAATTTATACCCAGAAAGGATGCTATTTCTTTCAAGATAGGTATTTCAGGCATGTAACTATATACTTATTCTAACAATGGTGCCACTGCTTTAAATAGTCTGGGAGTATATTTTGAAATTTCATATTCGAGTACCTTCACCGGGGATAGATCTTTATTTCTAGAGGGTAGATTTGACATCTACACATACTCTAAAGTCAATAAGTGCTAAATACAATAAAATAAACAATCAAGGTGAATAATATAGTTATGGTGGGAAAAAAAGAGATATAGCTAACTGTTAATGACAAAAATTTTCTTATGTGCATGGAACTATGTACATGTAATCTCAAAAGAAAAATTTCAAAACTATTTTGAGGAGCAACAGCAACCTTCATTTGGTTGTTTAGGCAGCAGTAGGTGGAACAACTCTGTTCATTAGTTACATTCAATGTAAATCATCTGGCTGGAGGTATAGCTAGCTCAGCCTAGAGAAGTGGTAAAGACTCTCTCAGATCTGGGTTCAAATTCTATTTCTACCACCTACTACCTTTCTGAGTCTCAGTTTCCTCATTTATACAATGGGGGTAATATTAGTCCCATCTCAGGATTTTGAGCATATTAAATGAGATAATGCATATAAAATGTTTGACATTTGTCCACCAATTATGAATATTAGTAACTCTTAATATTGCTTGTGGGCTGTCTTATGGCATTAATTTACAGTAACAGTACAGGAACTAGGGTTCTAGAAACCAGTATCAACAGTGCCCGCCACACAGTAGGAGCTCAATAAATGGTAGTTATTATTATTATTATTACTGAAGATGTATCAGACTTAATTCTATTCGTTAATGGGCTGGATCTCAATTTGTCTCTGCTACGTTTAAAACGTTACCCCTGTGGTTTAATGTAACATTATCATGAACAGAACCTGAACTTGGTTTCTTGAAGCTGGTTTATCACTAAACAAGTAATGTAAAAATGCAATTGTGTGTGTGTCCCACATAGCCGGGTGACAGTGTTCTTGTTGGGGCTCACTGCTCTGGCTCTCCAGTTCTATGTCCTGCTAAGGTGAGTTCTTTCATCGGCCATCTCCCTCATTTGGCAGCTCAGCATGCAAGTGTCTTACTGTGGAAATGGTCTGAGTGCTCCCTGCGATTCCTGTTACACATTTAAGTGCCGCCTGCCCCATTGTTTTTGTCCCTATTATCAATGGCAGTCACCTGCTTCACCTCTTTGAAAAGTCAACTTTCTCAATGTCAGTGAGTACAGCTGGGATTTGGGCAGATTAAATTTTTAACCGACACTTATTTCTTCTAGTTTAAGAAGCCATTAAATGGGAGACAATGAGGGCACCAATGTTTCAATTTATGGATTCCCTAGAGACCAGTCCCAACAGCCAAGCATTAGCTAATGTCTGGAGGCATACTCAGTGAGCAGATTATGCCTTGAGACTTTATTTCAGAGTCTATGTTAGAAATTAGTCCTGGGCCAGAAAAAGTCAGTCAGCCACTAACTTGGTCATCGGGCAAATGAAGTCAATGCAGTTTGATACATGGGAAAGAAAAAAATGCACTTCTAAAAACCTGGAAATCCTAAAAAATCTAAGAATCCACTTAAGTGGTGAGGAGGATGGAGAGGATAGGGATGGAGGAGAAGCAGCAACACTCTGTAATTAGCCTAACTCAAACTTGCCGGCTTCTACTATAGAAGGTTTGTGAGCCACAAAGGCTATTTCTTTACTGTAGAAGACCAGAATTTCCACAAAATGTTTTTTTCACCAAAACAGCAAATTAAGATGAATTAGAAAAAAAGTAAACATTATTTGTCCACTAATTATAGATATTAATAACTTAATATTACCTGTGGGCTGTTTTACAGCATTAATTTACAGTAATGGTAAAGGGAGGAGCCCTGGTGGCACAATGATTAAGTGCTTGGCTGCTAACCAAAAGGCTGACAGTTTGAACCCAACCAGTGGCTCTGAGAGAGAAAGACCTGGTGATCTTCTCCTGTAAAGATAACAGCCTAGAAAACTCTATGTGGTGGTTCTACTCTGTCACATGGGGTCACTATGAGTTGAAATTGACTCAATGGCACGCAACAACAACAACCTTGGTAAAGAAACCAAGGTTCTATAGAGATGTAAATTACCCAAAGCTAAGATGAACCTGGTGGTGCAGTGGTCAAGAGCTCAGCTGTTAACCAAAAGACCAGCAGTTCAAATCCATCAGATGCTCCTTGGAAACCTTATAGGGCAGTTCTACTTTGTCCTACAGGGTTGCTAGGAGTCAGAATTGACTCAACAGCAACGGGTTTGGTTTTGAGATGAACCACCCAGCCCAGAATTAGGATTAAACTTTAAGGGTTAGTGTTTCCTGGTGTTGTGCTTAAACCATGGACTTCTTCTAATAAGTATAAAATTCATTTCTTATAATAAGTATAAACTTAATTTGTCACCAGTGTATTGATTTTTTAGGCCCAGATCTTCTTGATACTGCAGCCAACCTCTCCTGACCAACTTGGCTGGTAACATCATCTTTACCTTCTTAACAATTGGTGAGTGTGCAGTCACTCTGTCAACTGCTTATTAAGTGTCTCCTATTTGCCAGACACTTCTAGAACAAAGATGGGGAGGAGTGGGCTCTCTGCTCTTCAGGAACTCACAGGCTGGATCTTAAGAAAAAATTCACATTTAAAATTTAAGTCAAGGGAATTTTTTAAAAGTTCCTGAGTAACTCTTTCAGTTGTCCTATTGAATCTGAAACCAAACACAAATGCTTTGTGTTTTACAATTCTTTACAATTATAATATTAAAGTACCAGATTTATTCATTCATTCAATAAACAGTTACTGAGCAGGAGATGGCAGAGACCTCGACTCCAAGTCAAAAAGTGACACAAAAGAGTTGGACTCTGAAATGTGCAGAAGTTTTAAGAATATCTTAACTAATGCATTATGGTTTTATTTTCCTTTATGTGTACTTATAAGAGTGATGCGTAATTTAAATAAAGACTATGTCTAAATTTTTTAAAATGAAAAAATAGTTACTGAGTGTGTCAGGCACCGTTGTAGGCCTAAGAGTCTCCCACTAAACCACTATTCAACAAGAGGCAGCGTAGCGTGATGCTGAGGAACACTGACTTTAGAGACAGGAGGCGGGTTCAAATCTTCCTTCCCACAACTGTATGACCTCAGGTGAGTTCCTTAACCTCTCTGAACTTCCCTTTCCTCATTTATAAAATGGGGATAAAAATATTTTCTTCACAGTTTTGCTGTAAGGTTTAAATGAGGTAATGTATGAAAAGTCCTTACGTGCGGGAATCATTCAAAAAACAGTCACTGTTACCATCACTGGCATTGCCAATAATAAGAACACACACTATGTTGAAGAAAAAACTTAATTTGGCTAGGTTTTGACCACTTCTGTTCCATACTAGGAAAGCCAGGAAACAAATTATATTTGGGTTTGCACTCAAGAATATATTTCTGAAGACATATGCACACCTATGTTCATGGCAGCATTGTTCACAATAGCAAAACGATGGAAACAACGTAGGTGCCCATCAACAGATGAATGGATAAACAAACT
>NW_004444069.1:6209562-6244346 GCF_000243295.1 Trichechus manatus latirostris | reverse complement strand
AATATATTTCAGAGATGATTAAACCAGTAAAGTGATGCTGTTTCCTTGCCCTTGTAGGTTTTACTGTGCTGCTTATTCATCTGGAACTGGTCCCACAGGCACTAGAGAGGATGTTTTCTGTACTTGGTGTTTGATCCTTTGGTGAAGGAGTCTGCACTATGGTGTTAACAGTTTTGGCAAAAGACTGTGTATGTGCTGTTTTGTTTGTTTTCTTTCTTTTTTTTTTTTTTGGTAGGTACATTTTTTCTTTATTTATATTATGCTTTAATACAAAGTTAAAGCTATAAAACTATGGTTATCAAACTTATAACCGACACTTAAAATCTTGCTATAAGGAAATGGAAACCATATTTTCTTCTAATTTCCTCAGATAATGCCCTACCTTCCATAAATGGGAAGAAAGAAAGAACGGCATTTTGGACATTTAAATTTAAAGTCCCTCTTTACCCTGTTTAGCTGTTGTTGTTGTTGTGTGCCACTGAGTCGATTCTGACTCACAGGAACCCTACATGACAGAGCAGAACTGCCCTACAGGGTTTCCTAGGCTGCAATCTTATTTTTTTTCCTTAAACTTTATTTATTTTGTGTTGTTGTTAAGAATATACACAGCAAAACACACACCAATTCAACAGTTACTACATTAACAATTTAGTGACACTGACTACATTCTTCGAGTTGTGCAACCATCTGTGTATGTCTTTTAATATCGAATTTCTAATGGTTCGTCTCATCTGTAAGCTTGGCTGTATATAATATACCTTTGGTCTTCAATACAGGCAGTTCCTGGGTTGCAAACGTCTGACTTACATACAACTCGTAGTTACGAATCAACCTCCATAAAGCCTGTTATGTTAAAAATTCAATATACATATAATGGTTCATAATAACAAATGGGTACTATGTTGCAATACGCATCAAAACACTATTATTATTACTGTATTATTATCTTAAAGATGTTTTAGTGTATCTGGAAGTGTTTCTTTAATTTTTTTATGCATAGAAAGGTACACTATATACTAAGGTAAACATTTGACTAAATGACATTAGATACCAACAGTACCTAACTGCTCCCATTTACGTACAGATTTGACTTAAAGACAGACTTAGGAATGGAATTCGTTTGTAATTTAGAAACTGCCTGTATATATTTTCTACTTAAAAATAGAGATATGTAGACTTAACTAGACTTAACAGATACACATAAAGAACAATCTACCCAACAACAGCACAATATATATTCTACTCCAGTGCACGTGGGTCATTCTCCAGGATAGACCACGTTAGGTCACAAAGCAAGTCTTAATAAATACAAAAGATTGAAATCATACAAAGTATTTTCTCTGACCACAACGGAGTGAAGCTAGAAATCAATAGCAGCTGGAAAATACAAACATATGGAAATTAAATGACACTATTGAACTGTCAGTGAGTCAAGGAAGAAATCACAAATTTCCTAGAGTCAAATGAAAATGATAGCACAACATACCAAAACTTATGGAATGCAGTAAAAGCAGTACTCAGAGGGAAACTTATAGCAATTAATGCCTACCTGAAAAAAGAAGAACGATCTCAAATCAACAGCCTAACTCGACAACTCCAGGAACTAGAATGAGAAGAGCAAACTAAGCCTACACCTACCAGAAGAAAAGAAATAACAAATACCAGAGTGGAAATAAAATTGAAAACAGAAAAACAATAAAGAGAATCAATATAACCAGAAGTTGGTTCTTTGAGAAGAACAAAAAAATTGACAAACCTTTAGCTAGACTGACAAAGAAGAGAAATGATGCAAATAACCAAATTAAGAAATGAGAGAGGGGACATTACAACTCACTTGATAGAAATAAAGAGAATTATGACAGAATATTTTGAATAACTACACGACAACAAACTGGATAACTCAATGAACAATTTATTTTAGAAGGATCAGCACAAAGCTGGCTCCTATGCGGCAGAGGTTAAAGATGTCCGAAATGTCCAACTTTTCTACTGTACCACTCCACCGTCTCTAACATCAACTATTCCTCCTCTCCTCAGTACTCTCCCTCTAGTCTTTGGTTTCCATAATTTGCTGCAACATCTCACAGAACTCACGAACCATCAACGAAATGGCTCACACAGTTGTGAAGGATGGCAAGTCCCAAATCCATGGGTCAGGCACCAGGCTTGAGGCTTCTCCTAACTCATGTGGTTGCAAGGGCTGATGAACTCAAATCAGCAGGTCAGGTGACAAGCTGCTGCTCACAAGGCTACAGAAGCTGGCAAATCAGGTCAGACTATAGGCTGCTGGTTCAAGTTCCAAGAACCAGAGGTCAGATGATGACAAGCCAGATGCAGGATCCAGAGCAAGAGACAGAACTTTGCCAGAGCATTCATATATATATCGGACACAGACCATACCCTCAAGGATACGCCCCTTATCTGAGCAAGGCAGTACAAGGGTTTGACTTGAGTAAGAGTGGTAAAGGTGGTGACTGTGGTAAGGTGGTGACTTGAATCATATCCTCCAGTAGGGCAGTGACTCAAGATACATCCCACCCTAATCCTGCCTCATTAACATAATGGACGACTCACTTCCAAATTGGACCATAACCACAGGCATAGAGGCTAAGATTTACAACACATCACAAAATGGAGGATAATTACATCAGATCACAAAAAGGAGGACAATTATATCAGACCACAAAGTGGAGGATGACTACATAATTACATAACTACCAAATTATATCATTATATAACTTTCAAACCACTGAAAATCATGGCCCAGCCAAGCTGACCCATAACCTTAGCCATCACTAGTTCCATACTCCTTATTTGCATTAGCAGCAAGATGTCCAATCCCCTTGGTGGGCCACAAGCATCTTATTTGCATAGTCCCACCTAATCACTGTGTGGGAGTCACAAAGACTATGGCTAGAAGGGCCATATTAAGTAATTCACTGCACTGCAATAATCTAAATGAAATGGACAAATTCTTAGAAGCAAACAACTTACCCAAACTGACTCAAGAGGAAATAGAAATTCTCAACAGACCCATAACAAGTAAAGAGATTGAATCAGTGACCAAAAACCTCCCAACCAAAAAAAACTCCTGGACCAGATGGTTTCACTGGGGAATTCTACAAAACGTTTAGAAAAGAATTTACACCAATACTGTTTAAACTCTTCTAAAAGATAGAATTCATTCTATGAAGCAAACATAACCCTGATACCAAAACCAGACAAAGACATGACAAAAGAAAACTACAGGCAAATATCTCTTATGGATATAGATGCAAAAATCCTCAACAAAATACTAGCAAACAGAATCCAACAACATATTAAAAGTGTCACACATCATGACCAACTGGGATTTATTCTAGGAATGCAAGGATGGTTCAACATTAGAAAATCAATCAATGTAATACACCACATTAACAGAGCAAAGGAAAAGACCACATGATCATGTCTATGGATGTAGAAAAAGCATTTGATAAAATCCAACACTCTTTCGTGATGAAAACCCTAAAGAAGATTGGAATAGAAGGGAAATTCCTCAATATGATTCAGGGCATATATGAAAAGTCAACAGCCAACATTATATTTAATGGAGAAAGACTGATAACATTCCCCTTGAAATTAGGAACAAAATAAGGATGCCCGCTCTCACCATTTCTATTCAATATTGTATTAGAAGTCCTAGCCAGAGCAATAAAACACGAAAAAGGAATAAAAGGTATCCAGATTGGAAAAGAAGAAGTAAAATTATCTCTATTCACAGATGATATGACCCTATATACAGAAAATCTCAGAGTCCACAAGGAAACTTCTAGAGCTAATAGAAGAATTTAGCAAAGTTTCAGGGTAGAAGGTCAACAAACAAAAATCAGTTGGGTTTCCATACACTAGCAGTGAGAAATCTGAAAGGGAAATTAGGGAAATAATTCCATTTACAATAGCATCTAACAGAACAAAATGCCTTGGAACAAACCTAACCAGGGATGTGAAGGACTTATACAGTGAAAATTATAAAACACTGCTGAAAGAGATTAAAGAAGACTTAAATAAATGGAAAGATGTTCCATGTTCTTAGGTTGAAAGACTTAATATTGTTAAGATGTCAATACTACCCAAAGCAATCTATAGATTCAACAAAATCCCAGTCAAAATTTCAACAGCCTTCTTTACAGAAATGGAAAAACCATTCCTCAACTTTATGTAGAAAGGCAAGAGGCCCAGAATAGCTAAAGCAATACTGAAAGAGAAGAACAAAGTAGGAGGAGTCACACTTCCTGATTTTAAAACATATTATACAGCTACAGTAATCAAAACAGCCTGGTACTGGTATAACAACAGACACATAGATCAATGGAATAGAACTGAGAATCCAGAAATAAATCCACACATCAATGGTCAACCGATTTTTAACAAAGGTGCAAAGTCCGTTCGACGGGGAAAGAAGAATCTCTTCAATAAATGTTGTTGGGAAAACTGATTTTCCACATGCAGAAAAATGAAACAGATCCATGCCTCACACCATACACAAAAAAATTCAAAATGGTTCAAGGACCTAAATGTGCAAAGTAAAACCATAAAATTCTTAGAATAAGAAACAGGGGTGATGCTGTCAGGCCTAGCATTCAACAATGGATAATGTAATATAATAAAAAAAACATAAACAGCAAAAGACCAAATAAATAAATGGGACTTCATAAAAATTAAAAACTTTTGTTCATCAAAAGACTTTACCAAAAAAGTGAAAAGACAAGCTACCGACTAGGAGAGTATCTTCAGAAACCATATATCTGATAAGACTCTAATAACCAAAATATATATAAAACTTCAACAACTTAACAAAAAGACAACTCAATCACAAAATGGGCAATGGACTTTAATAGACGTTTCACAAAGAGGACATTCAAATGGTCACCAAACACATGAAAAGATACTCAACATCATTAGCCATCAGAGAGATGCAAATCAAAATCACGATGAGATACCATTTCATTCCCACTAGGATCGCTAAGATAAAAAACAGAAAATAACAAATGTTGGCAAGGATGTGGGGATACTGGAACCCTTATCCATTGCTGGTGGGAATGCAAAATGGTATAGACATTGTGGAAAACAGTGTGGTGATTTCTCAAAAAAACTAAAAACAGAACTATCATATGACCTAGTAATTCCATTCCTAGGTACATACTCAAAAGACTTGAAAGCAGAGACTCGAACAGAGACTTGGGAACCTATGTTCGTTGCAGCACTATTCACAACAGCCAAAGCTGGAAACAACCTAAATGCCCATCAACAGATGAATGGATAAACAAAATGTGGCACATACATGCAATGGGATACTACTCAGCCTGTAGAAGAAATGAAGTCTTGATACATGCTACAATATGGATCGAGTTTGAAGACATTATGCTGGATGAAATAAGTCAAGCACAAAAGGACAAATATTGTATGATCTTAAAAAAAACAAACAAAAAACCAAACGTACTGCCATGGAGCCGATTCCAACTCATAGCAACCCTACAGGACAGAGGAGAACTGCCCCATAGGGTTTCCAAGGAGTGGCTGGTGGATTTGAACTGCCAGTCTTTTGGTTAGCAGCCGTAGCTCTTAACCACTGTGCCACCAGGGCCCCTGTATGATCTTACTCATATAAAAAGACAAGAAAAGGCATATGTATAGAGACTAAAGTTTATTAGTGGTTACCAGGAGCAAGAGGAAGGGAGAAAGAGGGTGGTTAACGGTGACGGAAAAATTGCATTGATTAAGGGTAGGGTTATACACTCCATTACTGTAATTGCTGTAAATAAGTTGTACACCTGTAAAAAGTTGAATTGGTAAAAGTTGTGTGATAGATACATTTATAACAACAACAACCACCAAAAAAAGAGTAGCTGCTGAGGCTGCTTATGTACCACTAAAAACCTCATGGGATTTGATCCCTTGGTTTGGAGGTTTAGTGTCATGGTTTCATGGGACATCCCAGTTAACTGGCCTAATAACATGTTTAGTGTTTCTGTTCTACCTCCTAGTTTGTTGTGTAGTGTCAGGGGTCTTAAAAGCTTGCAAGTGGCCATCCAAGGCACAATAATTGGTCTCTATTCACCTGGAGCAAGAGAGGAAGAAGGAGAGTCAGGAATAGAAGGAGGATGAGGAATATGGGGCTAATTGCCTCCATGAACAACCATCTCCTTTGCCATGAGGCCTGAAGAACTGAATGGTGCCTGGTTACCATTACTGAAAATTTTGATCAAAGACTCCGTAGGAGAATTCTGATCAAAAGCGGGGAAATGCAGAACAGTATCTCAAATTCTCATGGACTCTAGACTTTCTGGAGCCATGGGGGCTGGATAAAGCCCTGAAACTACTGCTCTGAGATAATCTTTAAACCTTAAACCAAAAATATCCCCTGAAGTCTTCTTAAAACCAAACAATAATTTAGCTTAACTAGAAAAAAATGTCTGCCTTGAGCATTATGCTCTTTTAAGAACTATCTTATGGGATCAAAGTGACAAGAGCAACTGGAAAGATCAGATAGGAACCTTAGGGGGCAGTGAGTTTATGTTACTGAGGGAGGAACAACTCAGAAAAGGAGAATGACGATGGTTGCACAACTTGAATAATGTAATCAATGTCACTGTACATGCAGAAACGGCTGAATTGGTGTTATGTTTTGCTGTATATATTCTCAACAACAACCAAATAAAATTAAAAAAAAAAAAAAGATACCGAGATCTCAGGAAATATGGACAGGACACTGACCAAGTCAGCCACAGTAGATTAGTATTGTTGTTATAGTTATTCTACCTTTATAAAAACAAACAAACAAACCTTGTGCAATAATAGAAAAAAAGAATATAGCCAATGTCACTGAACAATATGTGTAGAAATTGTTGAATGGGAACCTGTCATGCTGTGTACACTTTTACCAAAAATATAATATTTTTTAAAAAATAGAGATATGTAGAGATGGAATTCCTAATTAGACACATGTCACAGTGAAAATATTTCATGGGAGAAAGGTAAAACAATTCCACAATCAAAGAATTTCTTTTTCAGGTGAATTCCACTTTGCTAGAATCAAAAAAAAAAAAAAAAGATTTTAATCAAGAGTGGAGCTGTTGGATTGAGTTTGGCACATTAGGCAGCAAACCTTTCATCTCTTGTTAAGTTGGTGCCTTCATTTAAATCCTTAGGGCAAAATCATTTTCCTCATGGTGCTTTTTTCTTCTCAAATACAGGAAAAAACAACCCCTGAACTTTACTACTTGTCTGTGCTGCTGTCAGTGAGCAGCATGATCTCTACAGGTAAGCAAAAAAACTTCCCAAGTAACCTACTGTCAAGGGACTTATGAGTCCTCTAAGAGAAGCAACTGCTCAACTAAGATTGTTATATTGCAAGGGGAAGCCCTAGTTCCTTTTAAATCCAAGAAGCTATGAGTATGAAAAGAAAAGAAAAAGCGGGGTGGGTTAGAGTGTGATATAAACAGCCATCCTTCTCATGTTATTTCCATGCCACTGAATTAGATCCCATTTCTTCACCCTATAGTGCTTTTCTCAGGCCTGGGGCTGACTTTGCCAGCCAGTGTGGCTCATCCAAGGCCAGATCCTAAGCCAACAGTGTAAAGCTGGCATTTGGGCCCTGCTAGTCTGCTTCAGAGGCACATCTTTGACAGGCTGAGTTCCCGAGTGTCTGTCACAGCAGCACTGCCACCTGAGAGCAAGTCCACCACCATCTCTCACTCTGCTGCTTCCGGATGAAATGGTTGGTTGAACCTTAGAGCCACTACAACAGGATGCATGTCAGAACCAGTTATTTGGAAGAAACCTGTCTTTAAGTATTAACCAACACTGACAATGGATAAAAAGAAACAGTTCAACTGAAATCACAGGACCGACATCAGAACCAAATTCACCCCACATAAGGACTTCCTATTAAATAGTTTCAAGATCAGAAAAAAGGAAATATATCAATCTTGGTAATGAACAAAAGTTTAGTTTCAAAAGAACACTGTAATTCAGATTGTATACTTGAACAAGGTCAATTTATTGCTTCTAAGAAATTGCAGTCGGAAATTTCAGAGTTAAATAACAATAAAAATAAGCTGTCCTTATTTCCTCTATATGTGTTCGCAGAGGTATTAAGTAGGAACTAGTTACTCACAGATGTTCTCAATGACTTTAGGAACTTAAGACAAGTCCATTTCTTCATGAAAAGAATAGTATATGTCAGCAGCAAGAACAAATTCAGTATAAGATGCTCCCAATACACCTATGACAGGAGCCACACCTTCACAAGTGGAAACAATTGCTCTCCACCTGCTTCTCTGTTCAGGTGGTATCTGCTGGAGACGAAGTCATTTTACCACTGACATTTGCTCCACTGACAGTTTTACCGAGCACCTCTCACATCCCAGATACAGCACCAAGAGTTATGAGCAGTATGTGAGAAACTCATACGTTAACAATGAAGTCCTCTGAAATAATTCTATTACATGATTAACAAAAACTACTAAAAAATAACACATCTACTTACTGGTTTCTAAATCACCAACTTCTGCACAGTAATTAATCTATAAAACTAAATTTTTATTTAGTTATTCTTTTAGGATCTTATCATCTCCTCCAAAACCAAATCTGGTTTTCCCAGAGTTAATTTCATAAAAAAATATTTAATTTATGCTACTGATGTCATATGAAATACAAACTATGCTTTTTTTCTGATACACATGAAAATTATATTTTATATAATTCTAAAATATATAGACTGTGCTGTTTTTTAGCGGCCTATTAATTTAGACAGCCACAATTATCAATATCCCGTATAGAGTAACAGAATTCTCTGCTGTCAGAGTTAACACCACTACTACTAACGTATTTCAGAGCATAGAAAAGGATGGAATACTCCCAAACTAATTCTATGAAGCCAGCATAACCCTGATATCAAAACCAGGTAAAGACACCACAAAAAAAGAGAATTACAGACCAACATCCCTCATGAACATTGACACAAAAATCCTCAACAAAATTCTAACCAACAGAATTCAGCAACATATCAAAAAAAAAAATTCACCATGATCAAGTGGGATTTATACCAGGTATGCAGGGATGGTTCAACATCAGAAAAACAATCAATATAATCCATCACAGAAATAAAACAAAAGACAAGAACCACATGATCTTATCAATCGATGCAGAAAAGGCAAACACACATTCATGATAAAAACTCTCAGCAAAATAGGAATAGAAGGGAAGTTCCTCAATATAATTAAGGGCATTTATATAAAGCCAACAGCCAACATCATCCTAAATGGAGAGACTTTGAAAGCATTCCCCTTGAGAACGGGAACCAGACGAGGATACCTTTTATCACCACTCTTATTCAACATTGTGCAGGAGGTCCTAGCCAGAGCAATTAGGCTAGAAAAAGAAATAAAGGGCATCCAAATTGCTAGGGAAGAAGTCAAAGTATCTCTGTTTGCAGATGATATGATCTTATACACAGAAAACCCCAAAGAATCCACAAGAAAACTACTGGAACCAATAGAAGATTTCAGCGAAGTTTCAGGATTGAAGATAAACAGACAAAAAGTTGTATTCCTTTACACCAACAACGAGAACCTCAAGGAGGAAATCACCATATCAATACCATTTACAATAATCCTCAAGAAGATAAAATACTTAGTAATAAATCTAACCAGAGACATAAAAGACCTATACAATTAAAACTACAAGACACTACTGCAAGAAACCAAAAGAGACTTGCATAAGTGGAAAAACATACCTTGCTCATGGATAGAAGACTCAACATTGTGAAAATGTCAATTCTACCCAAAGCGATCTACAGATACAATACAATCCCAACCCAAATTCCAATGGCACTTTTTAATGCGATGGAGAAACAAATCACCAACTTCATATGGAAAGGGAAGAGGCCCTGAATAAGTAAAGCATTACTCAAGAAGAAGAACAAAGTGGGAGGCCTCACACTACCTGATTTTAGAACCTATTATACTGCCGCGGTAGTCAAAACAGCCCAGTACTGGTACAACAACAGATACATAGACCAATGGAACAGAACTTAGAATCCAGACATAAATTCATCCACCTATGAGCAACTAGTATTTGACAAAGGCCCAAAGTCCATTAATTGGGGAAAAGACTGTCTCTTTAACAAATGGTGCTGGCAGAACTGGATATCCATCTGCAAAAAACTGAAACAAGACCCATACCTCACACCATGCACAAAAACTAACTCAAAATGGATCAAAGACTTAAATATAAAATCGAAAATAAAAAACATCATGGAAGAAAAAATAGGGACAACGCTATGAGCTCTAATACATGGCATAAACACAATACAAACCATAAGTATCAATGCACAAGCACCAGAAGAGAGACTAGATAACTGGGAACTCCTAAAAAATCAAACACTTATGCTCATCAAAAGACTTCACCAAAAGAGTCAAAAGACAACCTACAGACTGGGAAAAAATTTTTGGCTATGACAAATCTGATCAGCATCTCATCTATAAAACCTACAAGATACTGCAAAACCTCAACAACAAAAAGACAACCCAATTGAAAAATGGGCAAAGGATATGAACAGGCACTTCGCCAAAGAAGATATTCAGGAGGCTAACAGACACATGAAGAAATGTGCATGATCATTATCCATCAGAGAAATGCAGATCAAAATTACAATGAGATATCATCTCACCCCAACAAGGCTAGCTAGCATTAATCCAAAAAACACAAAATCATAAATGCTGGAGAGGTTGTGGAGAGACTGGAACACTTATACACTGTTGGTGGGAATGTATTGGAAAGCAATTTGGTGCTTCCTCAAAAAGCTAGAAGTACCATACGATCCAGCTATCCCACTCCTTGGAATATATCCTACAGAAATAAGAGCCGTCACACGAATAAATATATGCACACCCATGTTTACTGCAGTACTGTTCACAACAACAAAAAGATGGAAACAACCTATATGCACATCAACTGATGAATGGATGAACAAATTATGGTATATCCACACAATGGAATACTACACAACGATTTAAAAATTTTAAATGGGACTATGTTCATTCTGCTTTTTTACGCAAATATTAAACCTTAAAAGTAAATGAAAAACCTCTAATTATTAATTTTTTTCCTCACTACAGTATGCTTGCTTAATAAATATGCCTGCACGAAATACAAGGAGACCCAGTGGCGCAATGGATAAGAGCTACGGCTGGCTGCCAACCAAAAGGTCGGCAGTTCGAATCCACCAGCCACTCCTTGTAAACCCTATGGGGCAGTTCTACTCTGTCCTGTAGGGTCACTACGAATCGGAATCAGCTTGACAGCAAAGGGCTTGAAGGGGCTTGAGCACACAAAACAAGAGACCAAAAAAGTCAGGATAACTCTGAGAATATTCTTGGTAACCCTGGCATGAGACTTTTGTGAAATAACATTTTCCTGTCCTGAAATATGAGAAAACTCTCTCAATTCTTCTGTCAGTGAAGAAATAAGTCAAGCTAAGAAAAGAAGATCTTTGAAGGGGAGAGAACCTGAACTTATTCTTGTTTTCATCTACTGCTTACCTTCCTTCTTAAAATGTATGATAATGGAAAAAGAAATAAAAATGTTTGAGTGTGGTACAATTATAAGTAAAATTTAAAAATCTGTCACTTTATGTTATTAAAAGTTAATACAACAATAAAGCTTTCAAGAAACTGATGTCTCAAATACTTTGGTAAGACTGGAGTGAAGCATCTGGGTGGGAGACGGTTGGGTGACAAAGCTGGTCATGAAGGGCTTCAGGTGCCATATTAGGAAGTTTGGATTTTATCTCATAGGGAATGGGGGGGCATTGGAGGGTTTCAACAGGGAATGATGTCCCTAGTGCACTTTAAAAATATTTGCTCATTCTTTCATCACTGTTCAGCAATTACTATGCTGTAGATGCTGGGAATAAAGTAGTAGACAAAACTGTCAAAATTTGCTATCTGTGTGGAGCTAGGGATGACAGACAACCAACAATAAAAATAAAGAAGCTTATTAAAAAAAAAAGTTGTCATTGAGTCGATTCCAACTTATGGCAACCTCGTGTGTGTCAGAGTAGAACTGTGCTCCACAGAGTTTTCAAATGGCTGTGATCTGTCAGAAGTAGATTGCCAAGCCCTTCTTCTGAGGTGCCTCTGGCTAGATTCAAACTGCCAATCTTTTAGTTAGTAGTCGAGCGCTTAAATGTTTATGCCACCCAGGGATGCCAAGCATATTGTATTATATGAAATAGTAAATAACAACTGCTATGAGACAAACACAGCAGGGAAAAAGGAGAGTGCTAGAATTTTAAATAGGGTGGTCAAGGAAAGGTCTCACTGAGTGACATCTGAGCAAAGAATTGAAAGAGACGAGAGAATGAGCTATGCATACACCTAAGGGATGAGACTTCTAAGCAAACAGTGCAAAGGTCCTAAGGCAGGAGCACGCCTGTCATACTCTGGAAGCAGCAGGAAGGACAGAATGGCTGAAGCAGAGTAAGTGAGGGGGAGAGTACCAGGCAATGCAGTCAGAGAGGTAATAGGGAGCCGCAGCAGGGTTTGGAGTAGAAGAATGACATGATCTGATTTATGTTAAAAGGATCACTCTAGTCGCTGAAGTTGAGAACTGACTGTAGGGGAAAACAAGGGTGAAAGCAAGGACACTGGGTAGGAGGTCACTGCAATAATCCAGGTAAGAGCTGATGACAGCTTAGACCAGAGTGGCAGCAGCAGAAGTGGTGAGAAGTTATTAGATTCTGGATATATTTTGAAGGTAAAGTCAATGTGATTTGCTGATGGATAGAATATGGGCTGTGAGAGAAAGGGGAGTCATGGTTAACTCCACAGTTTTGGGCCTAAACAAATAAAAGAAGAGCTACCTTTAATTAAGGAGAGAAAGACAGCCATGGAACAGGTTTAGGGAAGAAGATCAGGAGTTCAGCTTATAGGGATGTTAAATTTGGGATGTCTATTAGATATGCAGATGACACAACCTTGCTTGCTCGAAGTGAAGAGGATTTGAAGCACTTACTAATGAAGATCAAAGACTACAGCCTTCAGTATAACCGCACCTCAACAAAAAGGAAACAAAATCCTCACAACTGCACCGATAAGCAACATCATGATAAATGAGAAAAGATCGTAGTTGTCAAGGATTTCATTTTACTTGGATCCACAATCAATGTCCACAGAAGCAGCAGTCAGGAAATCAAATGACGTATTGCATTGGGCAAACCTGTTGCAAAAAACCAAATCTGTTGCTGTAGAGTCGATTCCGACTCATAGTGACCTTGTAGGACAGAGTAGAACTGCCCCATAGGGTTTCCAAGGACGGCTGGTGGATTCAAACTGCTGACCTTTGGTTAGTAGCCTGAGCTCTTAATCGCTGCACCATCGAGCTCTTTAAAGTGTTAAAAAGTAAAGATGTCACTTTGAGGACAAAGGTACACCTGACCCAAGCCATGGTATTTTCAATTCCCTCATACGCATGTGAAAGCTGGACAATGAATAAAGAAGACCAAAGAACTGACACTTTTGAATTATGGTGTTGGCAAAGAACACTGAATATACCATGGACTACCAGAGAACGAATACATCTGTCTTGGGAGAAGTACAGCCAGAATGCTTCTTAGACGACAGGATGGCAAGACTTTGTCTCATGTACTTTGGACATGTTATCAGGAGGGACCAGTCTCTGGAGAAGGACATCGTGCTTGTTAAGTAGTGAGTCAGCAAAAAAAAGGAAGATCTTCAACAAGATGGACTGACACAGTGGCTGCAACAATGGGCTCAAACAGAGCAACCATTGTGAGGATGGCGCAGGACTCAGCAGCGTTTCATTCTGTTGTACATAGGGTCGCTATGAGTTGGAACTAACTCGACAGCACCTAAAAACAACATTAGATATCCAAGAGGTGATGTTAAGTAGGCAAATGGAGAACAGACCCAAGTTCAAGGGAGAGGTCCATACTAGAGATTTACTAGACATTTGGTGTCATCTGCATATAGACGGTATTTGAAGCCACAAAACTGGATGACATTATCAGGGGAGTGAGTGAAGACAGAGAAAAAGTCAAGGACTGAGCCCTCTAGAGATGTGTATTTCAAAGTGGACCAGCAGTATGGGCAGCAGCTGGGAGCTGGCTAGAAATGCAGGTTTTTCAGGCTCTACTCTAGACCTACTTTATCAAAATTTGCACTTTAACAAGATGCCAGACTAGAACTTGGTAATAAAACCGCAGAGATATTGAACACTATATTTAAAGAGATATCATGGTTAAGAGAAGGTTATTTATTTGGTTTGCTTTAAAAGAAGAGAATTTAAACACTGGTAGATTGAGGGGAAAGCAGCATCAGGAAGCCACGGAAGCTATTTAAGAAAGTGAATAGCTGATGGAGGAAAGTTCCAAGAGGGCTGCAGAGAAAGGATTTCAGGTATAAATTAACAGGACAGCTTAAAAATAATGGTAGAAGAAGAATTTTTTTTTACAATTTGGCTTTATACATAATAGTCAAAAACTGGAAACAACTCAAATGTAATCAACAGATGAATAAATAAGCAAATTGTGATACATCATACAATGGAATACTACTCAGAACTATAAAGAAAACTACTGACAGAAACAATGTGGATAAACCTCACAGACATTACTTTGAATGAAAGAGGCCAGACACAAAAGAGTATATACTGTATGATTCCATTTATATGACATTCTAGAAAAGGGAATCTAATCTACAGTGACAGAGGCAGATCAGTAGTTGACCGAGCTGAAGGCGGAAGTGGGGTGGGGAATTGATGGTAGAGGGCTGGAGAGCTTCAGGGTTCCTGCTTGTGGAATCCTCATTGTATTTCCTGTGCCCTTCACTGAATGGCAACACATTCAACCAATCTCTTTGGATGGGCCTGTCCTATGTAAATATATATCCAATTTTGCATATTTTACTATGATGATGATGATGATGATAATAATAACAGTGGCCACGTTCACTGAGTTCTTCCTATATGCTAAGCCACGTGCTAAGCAGTCACATAATCTTTATCACAACCTAATGAGGTAAGTACTATTATTATCCCGTTCTTACAGATTAGGAAGCTGACGCTTAGAGAGGCTGATTAACCTGCTTGAGATCTCACAGCTAATTGATACCTGACTCTACAAGTTCATGCTCCATTACACAAGACTTACAATGGAACAAGCTATCTACTGGTAGACATTTAAAAGACAGGGGTTCAGACAGCCTTTGGTTCATGGTACTTTTTGTCAGACACTAAAGTCTCATCTGCCCCAACATTCCCCTCACCTAGCTGGAACAGCCTGCATTCCCCTGGGGCTTCCATCCCAAGTCCAAGCTAACATGTCCTAAACATTTCCAGCTGCTGAGCAGCATTTGTCTGAGTTTCCAGTTATGATTCCCAGTTCTGGGGTTACTTTCCCCAGTGCTCTCTCCTGTGACGACTTACCTACCATATCATTCCCCTTTCTCTAGTTTCTTCTCTGCCTCCTGTCTGAAGGCTGTTTTTGCTTGAGAACTGGAATCCTAACCAATTTCTCTTACTTATGCTCTAAGAATACTTTTTTCATTATCCATTAATTCTAAACAAGAATCCAAAAATATATAAGAACACCCTCAATTATAAAACCACTGAATCAGATTAAGTCAATGAGAATGAAGAGGGGCAAATAAAATGTCTGTATATGGTAAGGCCTTTGCTACACAGGTTCTAAGGTTGCATGCACTAAAACCAGTACAACTGCCTGAATGGAACATTGTATTATCATCATCAAAATTAGAAGTACATTGTGAGCAAGTGTTTACTCAGCAAGTTCTTCCAACAGTGAAAGAAAGAAGCATATTTTCCAGTTTTGTTTTGTTTGACCCTGATCCTACTTATATGTCACTGACAGTCCAATTCTACTCAAATGCAGGCACTTCCACACATATTCACAGATTAAAAATTAAAGATAATCACATTAACGTAACTGTCACTTACATTTACAAAAGAAATTTTTTGAACCTAAAGCATTTTGTAAGGCAGGCTATTGGAGCCATTCCAAGCAGTTTGTCAACAGTCTTACCGGAGGTGGGCTAGAAAAGTGGTTTCATATCCAAATTATAACTCTGAAAAAGAACTTATGGTAATAAGTAAGAAATTCTACAATCAGACAGAAGTGACAGAAACAATTCTTTCTAGCAGAGCTCAATGGTAATCTTAGTCGGAAGTCTGTCCTGGCAGGCTGAACTATAACTAACTTTAAAGACAATATCCCTGAAATAATTTTGCTGTAAATCCTGACGTTGTCCTGTGGACTACTGACTGTTCGGGGAGATGGGTTTAGAATAGCAGAAAAATGATTTACACACAATTTCTAGATAACTTTTAAAGTGCTGTCCAACAACTAGTTACTTCCCTCTTAAGAGGTGGGAGTGTCGAATCGCTTCTGAGAAAGCTGATCTAGTTTTTTACAGCTCTGGAAAGAGCGATTTAGGAGGAAAGAGAAGTGGTTCAGAATGGAGGATCCCCCTTTTCCAGGCCAAGCCTGAGAGGTAACAGCCTCAAAGAGCCTCTAGAAAGGGATTTTTGTTTTTGGAGGATTCACCCATTCTGAAGACTAGAATGAAGTTTACTGAGGCTTTTGGTTCCACAAAGATCAAAAGAATTAAGAGGCAAGAGCCTTAGCCCCAAACTTGAATATGACCTTACCTGAGGGATTGTGGCATCACCAGAGGGGTGCAGATCAGAGGGGGTGACACTGTCAGAGGGGGTGACACCAAAATGACTGTCTGTAAAATTTTTGTGCAGTTTCAGCAGAAATTGATTACTTTTTATAAAAACATTCCTGTAGGTAGTTATAACAACAAAACATTTTTCATAAACCCAGCTTACATGTATCAACATACTTACAAAGCTAAAACTCTATGCTAATTTACTTTAGAACCTTCTACTACCCTCAATTCAGAGCTGTCATTATCACCCAATCATAATGACCCTTTGAATCACGTGGTTTCACTTGCACAGCAGACAGCGCGTTTTGGTTGCTGCCAGTGTTTTTACAGTCGCTGATTTTGTCAAATTTTCTGGTGTTGCAGCTACAATATTGTGGTAATTAGTATTTATGAACCTATAACAATAACTTTTTTGAGAATGAAATCGTAATTAAGGGAAAAGAAGTGATATACAGGAATTATGATTTACGAGTAACAGTACAAAAAACATTACTAAGGATTTTGTATGGTCTGGTACAGGAAGCGGGCCATGGGGGGGTGGGGGATGGGTGACACCATGAATTACCACACTGGGTGACACCAACCCTAGTGAAGCCACTGTTCGGGTACTCTCAAAGATCCCCCTCCATCTTGGACTCCCAATACCTGTGACAAAAAGGGATCCCGGACTGACCCCCCACGAACCCAGTTTCTCCAGGGCTTGGGGAGAAGGCGCTTACCGTACCCTCATCCGCCAACCGGCCAGAGTCCTCTGTGGGACGACCCGCGGCTCGGACGCCAACTAGGGGAACACCTTCTGCGGCATCCTCATTGGTCGAGGAGCCGGGAAGAGCACGCATCCGGCGGAAGTGTTCCTCTTGCCTGCGTCCTCCAGTCTCAGGCCCTCAGGTAGGCGGGGCCCCTTGCTCCAAAGTCTGGGACAGTGGGGCGGGGGTAGGTGGAGAGAGGACCCCGGGGGCGTGAGGAGGTTGTCAAGGAATTGTTCGGGAGGACTGGAAAGAGTATCGAGGAACGCGGGTTCACGGCAAAGTCTGGCGGCTACCGGGGCCTGGTCGATCCCAGCTGCCGCGGGACGGAAGTGCGGGAGCCTCAGATTCCCTCGGGAGATGGGATTTGGGGGTCGTGGTCGGAGCTGCTAGTCCAAATGAGATTGGTCCAAACGCAGCTCGATTCCAGTCCGAAAAAGGTGTCCTTTCTGCCCTTGCCTTTTCCGCTGCTAAGTTTGACAACTTCCCTGAAGGCGTCACTATGTGCGGAGTTTTCCGCAGTGACACCCAGGGGCTCACTAGGAAAGACCTCAGATAGGCTGCCGGAGGCACCATCGAGGGAGAAAACAGGTTTCTCCCCCCACCCACACCCACCCCTATTGTGCCTTCCTGGGGGGAGGAGAGGCGTGTTTCAATTTCAGGCAGCTCAAGTGCAAGTTATGACGGATAAAACTACTTGTTAATGGTTTCCCTTTTTCCAGCCAACTCCACCCCCAGGTGGTTTGAACTTTGAGCCACTTGTAGTCCTGATGAACAACTTAGCTTTTTTCAAATTTATAACCCTTGGAACTGCAAGAATTGAAGGTTTACGCAATTTGAAACTAGTCAGCACTGTACAGAATTAAAAGTACTAAGAAGCAGGTGAGCATGAATGAGCGCCTTCCACTCCAGATTACGGTGTTTAAGAACTGTTCCTGCCGTTTTGGTAAAAGGTGCACCACCTTGATTGAACGCTAGGTGGTGCCAGCGAGTTAATCTTTCAGGGATAAATCTCAAATTTATAGCACCAGGTTATGCCTTTTAAAGTGCCCCCATCTTCCCTGAAATTTATTCAGAATAGCTTTAGCCCCCTAAAATACATTAAGCCTTTATATACTTTATGCAATAATCAAATACCTATTCTGTATTAGGTACTGAAGAGGCTAAGAGAGGAATCAGACACGTTTTCTAATCTCAGAGTTTACAGTCTGGAGAAGACAGACAAACAACGTGTGCAAATGAAATCCGCATATAATTCAAGGCAGAAATAAGTGCTCAATAGAGAATAAGATGTGGAATGCAGAGGAAGAAGCAGTTAATTATTATTTATTTACCAGTCTGCCCAGCATGGTACTAGATGCTGGGGCATAAACAAAAGGCAAAATCCCTACTCTTAAATAAACTCACAACCTAGTAATTGGAAGAGACTCAAGGAAGGTACTATGCAGAAGGTGACACTTGAGCTAGACCTCAAAGAGTAGATGACCTGGGCTTGGTAAGTAGAAAAAATACAGACTCAAAAGGGAAGGATGAAAAAATGCATGGCATGTTTTGAAATGGCAAGTAGTCCCAGTGTGGTTGGACTGTAGGAAATTAAGCCTGAAAAGACACTTTTACTTTCGTTTTGTGTTTGCCTTGACTCTCACCTGAAAATTCAGCTGATAACAAATAAAAATGTAAATGTGAATTTCCAGGAGAAACCCACTAAACTATTGTATACAGAATACAGCTATGATAAATTACACTTCTGTAGCTTGTTTATATTTGCATATGATAAAATGACCCTTGATGATATAAGCTGACTTTAAAAGGTAGGGCATTATAAAATAAATTTTTACTTAATTGCATTCTATTTTGAATCAATGTGAGGAAGCCTTTTCATATCAAACCAAATATCTCACATTAAATCATATCAAATCATCTAGTAATAATTTCTTTATATGCAGGAAAATATAAAATGCTTTTTATAAGTTATCCTAAGATTTTAGTTTTGATGAATGGTTATACCTAATATTAAGCAAAATGTGTTTCCTGGAAGGAATATAAATTTAATTTTTATAAATGGAAAAACTTAATGCTATAAATGTTAAGGTAAATGGATACAATATCAACACACCAAAATAGTAGCTTTTCTCTGCATCAGCAATAATCAGCTAGAAATTGTAATAACAGAAAACCTCATTTTCAATATTAACAAAAAATACAAAACATCTAGGAATAGCCAGTATTCAAGGCCTATGTGAATAAAACCATACTTTTTTTTACCAAGAACTGAAGATCATAAAAGAAGACCTAGACAAATGGAGAGAGATATTTCTTGATAGGAAGATTCAAATTGCAAATATACAGATTTTCTCCTTGTTAGTCTCTAAATTCACGTAATCCCTGTCAAAATTTCAGCTGGAATTGTAATGGAGCTTGACAAGCTAATTCTCAAATTTATCTAGAAGAAAAAAATGTATAACAATAGTCAAGAATTTTTTGAAAAAAAAGAACAATAATAAAAGGCAAGTCCTACCAATATTTGTAATAGCACTATTCACATTAGCCAAAACGTAGAAATAATCCAAGTGTCCATCAGCAGATGAATGGATAAACAAAATGTGATATATACATGCAGTGGGATATTATGCAGTCATATAAAGGAATGGAGTTCTGATACATGCTACAACATGGAAGAACCTTGAAGATAGCTAAGTGACATACGCCAGACACAAAAAAGACAAATATCGTATGATTCCATTTATTTGAGGTACCTAGAATAGACAAATTAATAAACTCAGAAAGTAAAATAAAAGTTTACCGGGGTGGGGATAACAGGGAGTTAATGTTTAATGGGTATAGAGTTTCTGTTTGGGACGATAAAGAAGATCTGGAAATTTAGTAGTGATGGTTAACTTAATGCTACTGAATTGTACACTCAGAAGTGGTTACAACAGAGAGTTCCTGATGGAGCGGGAGAAAGGTGGGGTGCAGAACTCAAATTCTAGTAAGAAGACCAGACTTAAGGGTCTGGATGAGACTGGAGGAACCTCGGGAAGCGTGGCCCCCAGATTCTCTATCAGCCCAGAACTGTAACAGTTTCCGAGGCCAGCTTTTCAGACGGATTGGACTGGACTGTGGGACATAAAGTGATACTCGTGAGGAGTGTGCCTCTTAGCTCAAGTAGATATAAGACACTAAATGGGCAGCTTCTGTCCGAAGGTGAAATGGGAAGGCAGAGAGGGTTAGGAGCTGGTTGAATGGACATTGGGGAATCAGGAGTCGAAAGGAAGAGTGTGCTGTCACAGTATGGGGAGAGCAATTAGGGTCACATAACACTGTATGTATAAATTTTTGTATGGGAGACTAACTTGAAATGTAAACTTCATTTAAACTACAACAATAAACAAAAATAAAAAAGTGGTTAAAATGGTAAATTTTAATGTTATGTATATTTTACCACAATAAAAAAATAAGAAAAAATGCAAGTCCTTATCAGTTATCAAAAATACACTAGCCATACAGCATTGTTCACACAGCAAAACCATGGAAACAACCTAGATGCTCATCAACAGATGAATGGATAAACAAACTATGGTACATACATACAGTGGAGTACTATGCAACGAGAAAGAACAACAATGAATCTGTGAAGCATCTCATAACATGGATGAAACTGGAGGACATTATGCTGAGTGAAATAAGTCAATCACAAAAGGACAAATACTGTATGAGACCTCTATTGTAAAAACCCATGAAAAAGTTCACACACAATGTAACAATCTTTGTTGGTTACCAGGGATGGGGTGGGGGGTGGAATACTAAATAGGCAATAGATAACTAGTGTCTTGGGTGAAGGGTGAGACGGTACACAATACTGGGGAAACTAGCACAACTTGTACAAGGAAAGGTCATGGAAGCCCTATAGACACATCCAAACTCCCTGAGGGACTGAATTGCTGGGCGGAGGGCTGTGGGGACCATGGTCTCGGGGAACATCTAGCTCAATTGGCATAACACAGTTTATAAAGACAATGTTCTACATTATCCCTTGGTGAGTAGTGTCTGGGGTCTTAAAAGCCTGTGAGCGGCCATCTCAGATACTCCACTGGTCTCATCCCTTCGCAAGCAAGGGAGAATAAAGAGAACAGGATACAAGGAAAAGATTAGTCCAAAGGACTAATGGACCACAGCTACCAAGGCCTCCACCGGACTGAGTCCAGTACAGCTAGATGGTGCCTGGCTACCACCACTGACTGCTCTGACCAGGATTACAACAGAGGGTTCTGGACAGAGCTGGAGAAGGATGTAGAACATAATTCTAACTCACAAAAATAAGACCAGATTTACTGGCCTAAAGTAGACTGGAGAAACCCCGAGAGTATGGCCCCCAGACACCCTTTTAGCTCAGTGGTGAAGTTACCTCCGAGGTTCACCGTTCAGCCTGGGAGTGGACAGCCCCGTAAAACCAAATGGGACTAATGAGGTACAGTAGTCCAGTGAGAAGGGCCAGAAGGCACAAGGGGACAAGGAAGCTGGTGATAGGGAACCCAAGGTTAAATAAGGATATTGTTGATGTGAGATTGTTAACCATTGTCATTGTCATAGGGCACCATGTGTAGTAACTGTTCAATGAGAAACTATTTTGTTCTGTAAGCCTTCATCTTAAGTGAGAATAACAGCACAATTGGAAGAGCGTAGTCAATGTCACTGAACTGTGCATGTAGAAATTTTTGAAATGGTGTATCTTTGGCTATCTGTATTTTCACCAAAAAAAGTTTGAGAAGTTAGAGGGTTGACATGTTGTGGGGTTGTTAACCAGTGTCATAAAACAATATGTGTACTACTGTTTCATGAGAAACTATTTGTTCTGTAAGCCTTCACCTGAAGTACAATAAAGATAAAAAATACACTAGCCATAAAGTTACTTAAAATAGTGAGATAATGGCTTAGGACCAGAATATAATCAATGAAACAGACTTGACTCTGGGAATTTGACTTACAATAAAGGTGGCATGTTAGATCAATGAATAAAGGATGGGCTGTTTAGTAGATGGTGTTAGGACAGTTGGCTATCCATTTAAAAGAAAAGTTAGACTCCTATTTCATAAGCATAAACAAAAAAAAGTTGCAGATAGCTTAAAGAGCTAAATGTAAAAAGAAAATTTATGAAAGTATTAAAAACAAGTATATTTTTATAAATCTTGGAATGGGTAGGACCTGCCTTCATGGGACACAAAACTCGGAAGACTTAAAGGACGAGAAAGATAAGACCATTAAAAAATAATAATTTATCTGTGACAACATCATGAATTTAAAGTCAGGAGACAAGAAATATTCATAATTACAAAGTTTTCACATCTATGTCATATGAATTAGTGAGGGAAAGATAGTCCAGTGGAAAAATGTACACATTTCCGAAGAAGAAATACATATCAAAAGATGTTCGTTCTCAAAAGTCGTTAGGTAAATGCATATAAGAACAACAAGATAGCCCTAGGAGTGTTCCGAATCCTGGAATGTTCTGTTTCTTGATCTGAGTGCTGGTTGCTGAGGTATGCTGAGTTTGTGAAAATTTATTTGTACATTTATGTGTACTCTTCTATATGAATGTTATACTTTAATAAAAAGTTTTTTAAAAGACCAGTACTTATTAAAAATTTAAAAGAATGCTATAATGAATCTTTTTATAAAGCAAAGTCACACCAGTCTACTTCTTTACAGATCTGCATTTTCATCTATCATATTTATTTAAAGTAAGATGGACCAACAGTGAAGTCTTCTAATTGATTTGTCAAGTCATTTAAGAGTAGTGTCAGGAATTTTTGTGGAATGTTACTATATAGGTTTAAATTTATATCTAAATTGAGGTTTTCTTTATGTAACCATCTTTTTCACACCTCAAGTTCAAAAACAGTATAGCCCATTTTATGTCACAGTATATAGGGAGAGCAATTAGGGTCATATAACAATGAGTGTATAAATTTTTGTATGACAGACTAATTTGAATTGTAAACTTTGACTTAAACTACAACAATAAAAAAAAAGGTGGAGACTATTTTAAATTGCACTAGTCTATTGAATTACTTCAAATAACCAAATATGGTGCACTGTAATTGGTTTTTTTTTTCTACATAGAGATTAAAATGGCTTCCAGAGGAAAGACAGAGACAAGCAAATTAAAGCAGAACTTAGAAGAACAGTTGGATAGACTAATGCAGCAATTACAAGATCTGGAGGAATGCAGGTAATCATATAATTGTATGTTGTTATGCTGTAAAACGACTTTTTTTCTGCAATAAGATTAATTACAAACTCTGTAGGTACAGGCCCATGTGTGATTTTGGTTTCCCCTGTGGTGTTCTTCACAGTGCTTTGTTGGTGAAAGAAACTCTGCACAAGCTTTGGAATCATAAAGGCTAAGATATGAAAGCCTTTCAATTACTAACTGTGTGTGAACTTGGGCAAACTACTTAACCTCGTTAAGCTTCCATTTCCTTATGGGTGAAGTGGAAATATCAATACCTATCTGTCTTTAGTATTTGAAGCAGCCCTGACTGGTATCAACTGAGAAGATGCTACTTGAACTTCTGTTATGTGTTTTCACACTTAATTGCTCAAAGGACCAAGACTATTCACTGAAGTTTCTAACAACCTGGCAAGGTTATTTTAAATATTACAAATGAAGGGCCAATACTTGGCCCAAAGTAAATGGTAGCTATTGCTATTTGCAGTAAATGTTTAATAAATAGTTTGTTAGACTAAATAAAATTGCCCTCTTATTCAGGTAACCATTAATGTAAGTACTACATTGCTGTTATATTTCAAGGTATACCAGGTACTACCATTAATGATGATGATAATAATAACAGCTATTTATCAAGTACCTATTATATGTCTTTGAATTATGGTGTTGGCAAAGAATATTGAATATACCATGGACTTCCAGAAAGACAAACAAATCTGTCTCAGAAGTACAGCCAGAGTGCTCATTAGAAGCAAGGATGGCGAGACTTCGTCTCACATACTTTAGATGTGTTATCGGGAGGGACCAGTCTCTGAAGAAAGACAACATGCTTGGTAAGGTAGATGGTCAGTGAAAAGAGGAAGACCCTCAATGAGATGGATTGACACAGTGGCTGCAACAATGGGCTCAAGTGTAACAACAATTGTAAGGATGGCACAGGACTAGGCAGTGTTTCATTCTATTGTACATAGGGTCACTATGAGTTGGAACCAACTCGAGGGCACCTAACAACAACATTGTATGCTAAACACTTTCCATATTTCATTTAATTCTCATAGCAACCCTATAAGGTAGAGATTGTCATTATCTGCCTGGGAGTGAGGGATGGGCAGTGGTAGTTCATTGGTAGAATTCTCACCTTCTGTGTCAGAAACCCAGGTTTGATTCCCCGGCCAGTGCAGCCACTGTCGGTCAGTGGAGGCCTATGATGCTGAACAGGTTTCAGCAGAGCTTCCAAACTAAGACAGACTAGAAGGAGAGGCCTGGCAATCTACTTCGGAAAATTCAGCCAGTGAAAACTCTATGGATCACAACAGTCTGATCCCATTGTGCATGTTTCTGGGGCCAACTCAGTGGCAGCTAACAATAGCAACATCATTATCTGCAACTTACAGGTAAACCGAGGTTTGCCCAAGGTTATACCATTGATTCTTAGTCCACTTAAAGGAAGTTTATTAAATGTGCTTCATTCTGGTAAAATAAAAATGCTTTATTATCTAAGTGGCCACATTGCAGGAAAATGTCCATGCTGCTACTATCTGAAGACACCCATCATTAGCATTTTGATAGTTACTTCCTGCCTTTTTCCCTAGGATATTTTTTGTAAATATATATATGTATATATTTTTGTAAATATATATATATTTATACGTGTAATTTTTGTATGCAGTATTAAAATTGCTTTTTTCACTTGGAACTTTTTTTTTTTATATTATGATATTCAATGTACTCTAGAGAGGAACTTGATACAGAGGAATATGAAGAAACCAAAAAGGAAACGTTAGAACAGCTAAGTGAATTTAATGATTCACTGAAGAAGATTATGTCTGGAAATATGACTTTGGTAGATGAACTAAGTGGAATGCAACTGGTAAGCATAGTTTACTTACATTGATTACGGAGTTGGTATATTATTTTCTTTCTTTTTTGTAAGTGTAGTTAAGATAGGAAATGCACCCTATTTTTTGGTATAACTTCTAGATAAGTATCTACTTCTGCATAAAACAGTACGTATGTCCAGATCTTCATTTAGTTTGATATTTGGCTGTAGTGACATGCATGGAAATAGCAGATGGGAACTAAAATTGTAACAGTGCTTAATGAACAAAGACTTATCAATGACTGAGTATATGAATGGTCTCTTAGTGGTTTGCTTTGTATGTGTACTCTCTTAACTATTACTGTAATATGCAGTGTGATTCACTGGAATATTTTGGTTGGTTTTTGCCTTTCTGTGTTTCTAGGCTATCCAGGCAGCTATCAGCCAGGCCTTTAAAACTCCAGAGGTCATCAGATTGTTTGCAAAGAAACAACCAGGTCAGCTTCGGACAAGGTTGGCAGAGGTAAAGTTTCTTTAAATTGGTCTGAGCTCTGTATTTGTTTCTTTTCGCAGCCTGAGAGTTTGTTCAATATGATATTCTAAAGTTTAAATATTGATCACTTGAATTTAGAGCAGCAGCTCACAATTTTCTGACAAATTAGTCCTTTGAGCAATTGTGGTTGAAAAGGAACATAGAAGTCAAAGCAGCACATGGCAGTTTAAATTCCCACGGACCACTTCAACTTGTACTCCACCTTTAAGGTTTTACCTTTACTTCTGGAACCCCAAGTTTAAATCCCATTTGGAATTCATTAGCAGTGTTGCTTTATGCTTATATGGCATCTCTCATCTAAGACTCTCTAAGACCTTTATAGACCTGGTATTTCAGGAAGTCTGTTTATAGACTTGAATATAATTGAGGCATTAACGAGTTAATTTGTAACCATGGGTAATTCAGTAGCAGAGTGGTTAAGAGCATGGACTTGGGTCAGACTGACTGGATTTGAATCCCTGCTCCACTACTAAGGTGTGTAACCTTGGGCGAGTTATTTAACCTCTTTGTGCCTCATCTTCTCCTTCTGTAAAATGGTGATAATGATAGTTTCTAACTTATGGTTGTCATGAGGATTATGAATTAATATGTGTAAAGCACTTAGAAGGAGCCCTGGTGGCACAGTGGTTAAGCACTCAGCTGCTAACTGAAAGATTGGTGGTTCCAACCCACTAGCCGCCCCATGGGACAAAGATGTGGCAGCCTGCTTCTTAAAGATTACAGCCTTGGAAACCCTATGGGGCAGTTCTACTCTGTCCTACAGGGTCGCTATGAATTGGAATCGACCCAACAGCAATGGTAATGGGTAAAGCACTTAGAATAGTAACAATGCGTAGTACACACTATCAGTGTTTCTGGTGGTGGGGATGATATTTAACTTCAGTTCCAGAAGATCTAATACCAGTTTTTCCATTCAAGCTACAGACCACATTTCAGTTTAATGAAATGAGTTCTTAAAAGATAGCTTCTTTATAAAGGAAGCTACTGACCTACTATTTCTTCAGTAGAGTCTATAACTAAAATACAGATAGTCCCCAATTTATGATTCCATTCTGTCGTCAGACGTAAGTCGAATACCTCGTTTTTGTTTTTGTTTTTAGTTTTCATTATCATTGCCTTTTATTATCAGTATCTTTATAAATCTTTGGGGGTGGGAAACATTACATATACTTACAGATATATTTTAATACATACATACATAAAAAAATACATCCATGAAAAAATGGACAATGTTGGCATTTTGTCAGTTGTGATAGTAACTCCACTTGTGGAAGGTTCTGGTTCACCTGGATTATCCCTGGGAATAAGGATGGTGTTGCTAGTCAGAAAATTAATGACAGTTGGCTGTATGGTCCTTTTCTGCGCTGCAGCATTGTATGTAGTACATATTACTAACGATAAGGTGTACCCCAAAAAACAGATGGTCGTAAGCGCAGTTTGTTGTAATTCGAATACATTGTAAGTTGGGAACTACAGGAAATGATTCTGATTAGCATTAATGTTTATTAGAACTGTGTAAAATCATTTCTGTCATGTCTGCCTTGAATTATTTCTATAGTTCTTCATAATATTAATCAGTTAGAGGACTATTTTTTTTAAGAACTAGGTCTGACAAGCTAGATTTTAAGCAGAGAATATTTTTCTCACTTAAACACTGTGTGCTTTTTATTTATCCACTATAGATGGATAGAGATCTGATGGTAGGAAAGCTGGAAAGAGACCTGTACACTCAGCAGAAAGTGGAAATACTAACAGCTCTCAGGAAACTTGGAGAGAAGGTACCAGTATCTCATGTAACATATTAGCTATAAAGAAAAATTGTGAAGTTTTTGGTACAGAACTTTTTGATCCATGATCTAGTTTGTAGTCCTGAGACATTCTTAACCGTGGTTCTTAGAACCAGTTGTAACATTTGAACACACTAGACTGGAGTTTGTTTTGTTTTATTTAGCTGACTGCAGATGATGAGGCCTTCTTGTCAGCAAATGCAGGTGCTATACTTAGCCAGTTTGAGAAAGTCTCTACAGATCTTGGTGAGTGCCTTCATATTTCTGAAAGCTGGATATGTATTATCACTCCAGACTAAAGGGCAGTGTGGTGGAGATAAATGACATTTTCTTGAGTTTAGCAGTAAAACCAGAATGATTTTCTTTATAAATCTAATTCATTGGTTTTATTTCCCAACATTTTTTATTCAAAATAATTACATTTCATGCAGTCTAGTTTTTTTCTTTTTTACTATTTGTTAGCTAAATGTAACTATAAAAATAAACAAAAATTTTACATATTACATAACTTGAGCTGGAGTCAGAATTTATAACCAATAAAGTCACCCTATGTGTGTAGCAGGATTGTTTGGGCAGAAGGAAGGAAATTGTGATGGCAGCAGAAGGGTAGGGGTTAATGCACTGAAAATGGACACGGATTCTATTTTCTATTTCACTATGTGTGTGAAAGATTTTTCTCTTTTTACCTGCAACTGTAGATGCATTTGAAGTAACCTTTTTGTTAATTGTGTGTCTTTCTCCTTAGGCTCTGGAGACAAAGTCCTTGCTTTGGCAAGTTTTGAGGTTGAAAAAACCAAAAAATGACATGATGTGGAATCTTGAGGACATTGATCACATTCTTGGAAATGACATTTTTCTTCTGGGGATTTTAAGTCATTGCAAAGAAATCAAAAGATTCTCAAACTGCATTAATAACTTAAGAAAAGGTGACATAAAAATGTACAGGTGGCTTCTGTTGATGCCCTTCATCACTGTGCTTTGTTTAGAGCTACCTTTGTAAGTGATCCTGGACTTGCTGGGACAGAGAGACTCACTGGATCTTATTCATTATAATTTGTCTGTTTAAGAGAGAGAAAAGAAAATGGAGTTTCTCTGCCTATTTTTATTAAGACTCCTTGTTTGTAAGTGCTGAGAGTGAATGAAAAGATGTGAACTAATGATTCTTTCCTGCTGACAACTTTACTCGTTATAGTAAATAGTGTAGCAACATCAATAGACCTCATATGTGTCATAGAATTTTAGAGTTCTAAGTGACCTTAGAAATCATTTTCATTTTACAAACAAGGGAACTGAGGCTGAGAAGAACAAATGACTTGCTTAAAGTCACATTAGAGACAGAGCCAGGGATAAGACTCAGTGTCCTGGCTCCCAGTTTAGTGTTCATTGAGTTTTATTTCTTTATACTGTTTTAAAAATAATAATAATTAACACGTATTTGTGCAAGTATTTATGAAAATTTGATGTCCCAACAAAAAGTTGACACTATACTAAGGGACCATTCCCTAGCCTGTATGCTCTCCCTATGAATAGGGCCCATTGTGTCTCTGAGTTTTGAGCTTGGAACAATGGGAGCCCTGTTGAGAGTCTTCTGAAATGACTCAACCTCCAGTGTTGTCTCACCAGGGAAGCAATAGGAAATGGCAGCTAGAGGCCCTCCCTGTGTGTGACCTCTTGCTGAAACCCAGAGGGTGGTGATTGCAAGCTACTATTTACTCTAAAGTTTTTGGAGAAACACTAAGTTGTAAGGAAAAACAGGTTTCTCTCCTGAGTGTTTACATCCATCTGCATGCTCAAATATATAGATATGTACATATGCATGTATGTTAGCCTATTTCCTAGGCTCTGGCCATTTTATATTCTTCCTCAATATTCTTTTTCTTTGCACTTTATACAAATTAAAAACCTTTTTTACAGCTTCTTGTATACTGTAAACGCTACTAGGTGCTGTGCCAACTGGGACAAATTAGGAGACCTCAGCTACATTAATGCCTTTTTTGAACTTTTAATGGGTAATTTTTTTTAATAATTCATTTAAATGGTCAAAAACTTGTGTGTTGAAATTGTGATAAACCAAGAAAAAGAAAATTTCCTGCTGTCCATCTAGGGCTTTATGGTCAATCATCATTTCATTTTTCTGTGTGGTTTTTAATTTAGGTGAAATTCACATAGCATAAAATTTAGGATTTTAAAGTGAACAATTCAGTGGCATTTAGTACATTTCACAATATTGTGCAACCACCACCTCTATGTAGTTTGAAAACGTTTTCATCACCTCAAAAAGAAACCCCATAGCCATGAAGCAATCACTTCCCATTTCTCCTCTCCCCAGCCCCTGATAACCACTAATCTGCTTTCTGTCTTTATCGGTTTAACTATTCTGGATATTTCATGTAAGTGGAATCATATACCATTTGTCCCTTTGTGCCCAGCTTCTTTCACTTAGCATAATGTTTTCGAGGTTCATCCATGTATCAGGACTTCATTCCTTTTTATGACTGAATAATACTGCATTCTATGTGTATACCACTTTTTTTAATCCACTCATCAATTGATGAACACTTGGGTTGTTTCCACCTTCCGGCCATTGTGAATAATGCTGCTGTGAACATTCATGTACAAGTATTTGTTTGAGTTCAATTCTTTTGGGTACCTAAAGACTTAGGAGTAGAATTGCTGTCGGATTTTTTTTTTTAAACTGTAGTAAGATCCCCTTTCCTCCCCCCAGTAATAGACCGGGAAAATTAGGAATTAGGAGTATTTTGTATTAGAAAGGGGTCTGTATAAATCTGGAGTCCCTAATCTTGGTTTTCCTTAAACTATCTATGATACTCATATAGGTGAAATATTTTGACATTAATCATATTAATGTATTCATTCTGTAAGTAATGGCTAGTACTCAAAACTCTCTGCCTTTAAAAGTGGCCAAATTTGCAATGCCTAGCAAGATGTGGTGAAGTCATTAAGAGCTCAGGCTGCTAACCAAAAGGTCGGCAGTTTGAATGCACCAGCTTTGGAAACCGTATGGGGCAGTTCTACTCTGTCCTGTAGGGTCGCTATAAGTCGGAATAGACTCAACGACACACAACAACAACAGCAAGACACTATCAATCATGGCTGTGGGACCTTTGGTAGGGTACTTAATCTATTTGAGCCTCATTTCCCTCATCTGTTCAATGGGGATAATAAGACCTACCTCATAGAATTATTGTGCATTCTCCTGTCTTCCTTAATGTATTGGAGCTAATCTACCATTTAACTACTCTTTGAAGCACCCTAATGATGTATTTTGCTTCACAAAATTTCATTGAGAAAACTAACTTGATAAGTGAGTAAATTCTATGCAACTATAGTTATTAAGTGACTTGCATACTGTGTCTCTTCATATTTTGCTACATTTAATCTAATTTTTTAGATCTATTGGGAGGTCTCAGACTGCAATAACCATAAGGCAATGAACTTTTCATCATTCTTGGGTCAGGCTAATATTTTAATGAAAAAAGAAATTCCTGCATATTTCAAAGAACTGGGGCTGAGACAGAAATAAATTCCAATGAACAGGTGTCCAAATGGGCTGTTTTATCTAACCTAATAATTGAAAACAATTCCTTTATTTTGGTGTTGGTTTTTCTGTTTGATTTTTTTTTTTTTAATCCTGTGACTTGGTAAGATAGGTATTCTAGGTGGGTGGTGGGGCAAGAAACTGAGCAAAAGAATGAGGAGTTGTTCCGAAGAAAGAGTTGAAATTGGGACAGACGGATTGTTAACTTTGATTTTTAACCTTTTGTTGAACACACTCAGCCAAGGAATGGTCATCTTTAGCATTAAAAAAAAAACTGTGCAACTCCATCATCAGAATAGTATCTTATTACAGTAAATGATGGATAGTTTGAAATTATTACAGAAAAAATAGACCCAGACCATTTTGCCTAGAGCCTTTCAACCACTTTCTTCTGTTTTTTTTTTTTTTTCTTATTCTATTCATTACTAAGACCAAAGACTGCTCTTCTTTGCCCCTCAAAATGTTTTCCAGCATTAATATGTAAATTAAAACTGTCAGCATTCCCACAGACCCCCGTGAATAAGCTGCAAGACATAATTGCTTCCAGTCTGTCTGGCCATCAAATTAAGATTTTAGAAACTGGGGAAACTACTATTTAATATTTTCATCAAGTTACAAAAAGCAGATTAAAAAATATGGCTCTCCTAGATATCCCCCTAAAATACAGCCTCTTGACAACCTAACTTACTTTCTTTTTGAAATCCCTCTCTCTACTCACACTAATAGCAAAGTAGAGAGATTATAATGCTGAAAGGGCCTCAGACACAAGGGGTCGGTGATGTTCTCTAGAGTT
Source organism: Trichechus manatus latirostris (assembly GCF_000243295.1). Taxonomy (NCBI): domain Eukaryota; kingdom Metazoa; phylum Chordata; class Mammalia; order Sirenia; family Trichechidae; genus Trichechus; species Trichechus manatus. The sequence continues at coordinate 6,212,109 of NW_004444069.1, read as the reverse complement.
CACAATGGAGAATCATGAACTGCTGTTCAAGCAGAGGGCCAGGAAAGTGGAGAGGTTTGAGGCTGTCAGCTGGAAGCTTCCTAATGCTTGGTTGTTTTCCTTTCAGAAGACCACATTCCTCACAGCCTCAGACAATTGACTACAATTGAAAATAACAAACAAAAAATTATTTTCTTTTGAGTTAAGAAGGTAATGCTGGCAAGAGTTCTTTCTAAGATTACACATCAGCCATGGATCCTCTGCCCAAGCTACTGGCAACTGTGATTGTGAACTTTGAAGCCTTCCCACAAAAAACTAATGAAGTCATTATTTCATTACATGGTTTAAAAACTTACACCAATTATGTCTATTTATTCTAAAATGCCTTAGCATGTCAGATACTGTTTTTTGTTACTGATAAATTGTCATATTACACAGGGCTATTCAGTCCCTGGAGAAGGACATCATGCTTGGTAGAGGGTCAGCAAAAAAGGAAGACCCTCAACGAGATAGATTGACTTAGTGGCTGCAACAATGGGCTCAAACACAGCAACGATTATGAGGATGGTGCAGGACTGGACAGTGGTTCGTTCTGTTATACATAAGGTCGCTATGAGTCGGAACCGAATTAATCGCACAAAACAACAATAACATTCTTTCCTATAAGAGAAGTTTGCTTTAAGGATTTTTTTTTTTTTTTATGCTCATGAAAAAAACTGAAATATTTTCCTTTAGGCCTGGCATTATGCCTTCAGTACTCATAAACCAGGCTAAGTTGAAAACAGCCAATTACCCTCAACGGTAATAAAAGAGACGGGTAATTTAGGTAAAAGAAAATATTTGGCTTGAATTAGATTCTGATTGCCTTAACCCTGTGATTTGGCTGTGATCTTAGAAAATGTGGTGCTTTTATTTTTTCATCTTAAAAAAAAAAAGAGGCGAGGACAAGGTGGCGGAGTAGCCAGATGCTGCTGGTGGACCCTCTTACAACAAAGACCCAAAAAAACAAGTGATTCAATTATATATGGCAATCTGGGAGCCCTGAACATCAAAGGCAGAGTTGAGGAACTGGACTGAGTGGCAGGGGGAGGGAGAGACAGTTCGGAAGGAGAGAGGAGTTGCCAGACCTGACCTGGTGAGAGCCTGAGCCCTTCAGGCCTGAGAAGCTCGTGGGTAAGCCATGAGGTAGGCAAGTGGCGGTGCTCAGGACGCATGTTTTCCACACTAGGAGAGACACGGTGCCAGAGAGTCTACACAGCCACCCAGAACCAGTGAGAAGCAGCCCTCATCAGAGAAAGATAAGTACTCGCATACAGCTTACCATGCAGATCAAAAACACTCCCCTTAGGGGAAAACCTCTCTCCCATATACCCCCCCACTTCCTGCTCTGCACTGGGTGCGGGACCGGCTTCAGCAATTGCTGAGTCCCCTGGGCCGGAGGTAGGATCCATCACACGCCCAGAGCCATTCTCCCTGCCTTGGAGAGTGAAGAAATTAACAAACAGAGGAAAAAATAAACTGCTGGCTCCCCTAAGCCAGGAACCCAAGGTAGGCACAGCTCCTTTGCCTAGGCACAGGCATAAGGGATCCATGGATGTTGAGTGCCTTTCCGCCTGTGTAGACTTGTGTGGGCCCATCTCAACAGTGTAGGCCCTCATTACTGCTGTACAACAGGGTATATAACTGAAGTCTAACTTCAACTGTTTCAGCTGTGAAGTGGCAGGTGCTTGACATTTGACACTGCTCTGCCCATTAAGCAGGGTCTTCACCTACCCACATCAGGGACCTGAGGACTGGTGGCTGCACCCACGCCACCTAGCCACCTGTGGTAGGGGCCAATGACTAAGAGGTCCCCCCAGTCCTTACAGCCAACAGCATTAGGTGCTCATAGTCCGGCTGCAAAATCCACCCACCTACGCGCTCTAGGGAACAGGGACACGCCTTCCTCCTGGACACTCTGGGGCAGCTGTCAGCCCTATGCCTTACTCAGAGTGTGTCCCCCTGATGCAGCCAGATGCCTGTGCCTACACCAATCACCCACGCCTGACTAGGGCTGCAGGCGAGAGCCTACACCACACACTTGGTGGCTATCTACCTGGGCACCTGAGCTGAATCCATACAGGAGGAGTGGGTGGACTCCTGAGCTCACGTACCTAGTAACAGATCTAACCACCTGGTGACAGGACATTAGAGCTCCAAAGTTTCCAATAATCAAACTAGCTCATACGCGCAGCCTATTTGGGCATATCAAAACAAAACAAGAAGCTAGGTCACAGTAAGCAAACATAAATAAATATAATAACTTATTGTTGGCTCAGAGACAACAGTCAATATCAAATCACATAAAGAGGCAATCCATGATGACTTCAGCAAGCTCCCAAAATAATCTAGAAATTTTCTGGAGGAGGAAAATTTCTTGGAGTTACTAGAGGCAGAATACAAAAGATTAACATATAGAACTCTTCAAGAAATTAGGAAGGAAATTAAGCAAAACGCAGAACACGCAATAGAGGAAATTAAAAAGATTAGAGAAGAGCATAATGACAAATTTAACAGGCTGCAAGAATC
>NW_004444069.1:6201849-6209462 GCF_000243295.1 Trichechus manatus latirostris | reverse complement strand
AAATGCTGGAGAGGTTGTGGAGAGACTGGAACACTTATTCACTGTTGGTGGGAATGTAAAATGGTACAACCACTTTGGAAATCAACTTGGCGCTTACCTAAAAAGCTAGAAATAGAAGTACCATACGATCCAGCTATCCCACTCCTTGGAATATATCCTAGAGAAATAAGAGCCATCACACGAATAGATATATGCACACCCATATTCAGTTCAGCACTGTTCACAATAGCAAAAAGATGGAAACAACCTAGGTGCCCATCAAGGGATGAATGGGTATACAAATTATGGTAGAGCCACACAATGGAATACTATGCAATGATAAAGAACAATGATGAAGCCGTGAAACATCTTATAACATGGAGGAAGCTGGAACTCATTATGCTGAGTGAATTTAGTCAGTCACAGAAGGACAAATATTGTATAAGACTGCTATTATAAGATCTCAAGAAAAGGTTTAAACACAGAAGAAAACACTCTTTGATGGTTAGGAGGGTGGGGAGGGAGGGTGAGGGTTATTTACTAACTAGATAGTAGACAAGAATTATCTTAGGTGAAGGGAAGGACAGCACACACTACTGGGGAAGTCAGCCCAACTGGACTAAACCAAAGCTAAGAAGTTTCCTGAGTACAACCAAACACTTTGAGGAACAGAGTAGCAGGAGTAGGGATCTGGGGCCCATGCTTTCAGGGGACATCTAGGTCAATTGGCTAACAAAGCTTATTAAGAAAATTTTGTGCATCCTAATTTGGTGAGTGGCAGCTGGGGTCTTAAAAGCTTGCAAGCAGCCATCTAAGATGCGTCAATGGGTCCCAACCACCTGCAGTAAAGGAGAAAGAAGAACACCAAAGACACAAGGAAAGTATTAGCCCAACAGACAGAAAGGGCCACATAAACCAGAGACTTCATCAACCTGAGACCAGAAGAAGTAGATGGTGTGCCTGGCTACCACCAATGACTGCCCTGACAGGGAACACAACAGAGAGTCCCGGATGGAGCAGGAGAAAGGTGGGGTGCAGAACTCAAATTCTAGTAAGAGGACCAGACTTAATGGTCTGACTGAGACTGGAGGAACCCTGGAAAGCATGGCCCCTGGAGTCTCTATCAGCCCAGAACTAAAACAGTTTCTGAGGCCAACTCTTCAGACAGCGATTGGACTGGACTGTGGGATATAAAGTGATACTCGTGAGGAGTGTGCCTCTTAGGTCAAGTAGATACAAGAGACTAAACGGGCAGCTTCTGTCCAGAGGTAAGATGGGAAGGCAGAGAAGGTTAGGAGCTGGTTGAATGGACATGGGGAATCATGGGTGGAAAGGAGGAGTATGCTGTCACAGTATGGGGAGAGCACTTAGAGTCACATAACAATGTATGTATAAATTTTTGTATGGGAAATAATTTTTAGAAAAGATAATTTTGTTAGCATCTCAAATTTTATAGCAAGTTTATTCTAGGTCTTCGTAAATTATAACCTTAGAATTGCTCTGAGCTTATTCTCATTTATTTAAATATTTTGTTTCATATCCACTTAGGAAAGGAGCATTTGTACTTTTGGAGCAGATGTGGCAAAATCTCAGTCCCTTAGCCTCAGCTTTGCAGCATTTCTTTTCATACTGTCTTCTAGAAGTGTGAGTGGTTTATTCCTATGCAAGGAAATACTATGACCATGACTTTATAAAACTCCATATAAAGAGGTACAGATAGGCATACCTAGGTCCACTTTTCATTCTCAGAAAGAAAATTGCAGACTCTGCCCTTATTTTACAAGAGTGGAGGAAAAATAAGGAATACGAGCATATGCTCAATCCTTTGCAGGGCCTCTCCTCAGAGTCAGCCCAGACCAATGGCATGTCTACTCCCCACAAGGCACTTCTGACCTATAGTGCTACTTTTGCCAGAATGTGAGGTTAGTGGTGCCAGGTTAATTTTGTGTCAAAGTATCTTAGTTATCCAGTGCTGCTCTAACAGAAATACCACAGGTGGATGGCTTTAACAAACAAATTTATTCTCTCACAGTTTAGGAGGCTAGAAGTCCACATTCTCTAGGGGAAGGCTGTTCTCTGTGTCAGCTCTGGGAGAAGATCTTTGTCTCTTTTCAATATCTGCAGGCCCAGCATTCCTTGGAGATCTCCATATGTCTTGGCATCAATCTTCACCTGGGTCTAGGAGATTCTCAGCACAGGGACCCTGGGGCCAAAGGATGTGCTCTGCTCCTGACTCTTCTTCCTTGGTGGCAGTAAGCTCCCTCCCCTCTCTGCTCACTTCTCTCTCCTTTTATCTCTTATAAGATAAAAAATATGACTCAAGCAAGCGTGTGACTTAAGTGTGTGACTTGAGTCATACCCTCTTGTAAGGCTGTGACTCAAGATACACCCCACGCTGATCCTGCCTCATTAACATATAGAGGTTAGGATTTACAATATATCACAAAATATAGGATAGTTACATCAGATCACAAAATGGAGGACAACCACACAATACTGGGAATCATGGCCTAGCCAAGTTGACACATATTTTTGGAGGACACAATTCAACCCATGACACAAGGGAAAGCACCAGACAAATTGTGTACACTGGGTCCTTTTGCTTAGAAAAACTCAAAAGTGTGTGCTTTTCCCTGATAGAGATTAGGTCTTAAAACTGCTGAGAAGAAAATGTGTTTTGGAAAAATCTTACAGTAATTGCTATTGGGAGTGGGGGGAGTTTACATCTGCCACCTTCTCTGATTGTGAGGTCATTTATTCTTTCATCAGACACTTAAACTGAGTGCTGATGGATATGCCAGACGCTTTCCTTGGCTTGCTCTCTCTCTTTTTAATCTCTAAAATCTATATTGGATGTAATTCTTAAAAAAAAAAAAAAAGACTCAAATGTTTATATAATTAATAGTTTTCAATATTCAGCTGAATCACTATAGAGGTTTACTTTACCATAAGTTTTTTAATAGACCTAACATTAAAAAAAGAAAAAAAGGTATCTGTGACTGTATGATAGTTACCTGGGTCTTTAGAAACATTATTTCTGTATATCACATTATATCTATATATTGTAAAGAGTATTACACTTGGAAATAATCCTGATCTATATAATTTGATCTAAATGATCTTTAATCTATAATTTTTTACTTCATCTTTAATCAACCTAGGAAAGTGAATATCTCATTAGTTACTTTGCAGAATATTAAATGGAAAGAAAGTTGAAATACTTCATTTCCAATCGTAATTCTTCACTCTTTTGTATATAATTTTTGATCCACTTTGTCAACTGGCCTTCCATATTTTCATGTAGATATTTTGTGAAGAATGGTTAATAAATGTATAAATTGCTTTGAAACTACAGCATAAGGAACGGTATGAAAGGTAAATAATATCACTTTCATGAAAATAAAATAGCTAAACTATTAAAATCTACATCTTAAGAAGAAGCTGTTAAGAATACTAAATAAAATGAAGGCATTGTGTTTGTTTTAACTAAGGGAAGCTTCTGTGTTCATAGTTCAGATATTTGAAGTAATGGGAAATGAAGATCATAAAATTAACTGGGACTTTCTAATGTGGGAAAGGGCCTATAATTCTGTTTCTCCAGTCTTTTCCTTTCATGGAGGTGAGGTAAATTACTTTTTATGTTATATTTTCTTTTAATGATATAACTTGTGCTAAAGAGATCTTATAATAGGCCAAGACATCCTAACTGAAAGAACGTTACTTGATTTGTGGGAATTTGTGCGTTAATATTATAGTCTGTCTCAACAGGGTGTCATTAGCAGCAGAAATGGAAGGCAAATTAAAACCAGTTTCTTTATCTTTCCCAGACACTGCAGCCGCTTTAGCATACTGCTTCTATGTGTCTCTTACTCTGAAAAGAAATTAAATGGAAATTGCCTGTTCGGAGTTGTTTAAAAAAGTCACAAGTGTCACCTGTATGCTTGCTTGAGGACTCCCTGCCTCTTCCTTTCTGTAAGCCTGTCTTCTCTTTCCTGAGAAAGCTTTTCTGCTTATTAGTGAAATAAGTGCCCCTTTCTGTTCTGTCTGTCCTTAGCCACCAATTAGTATGATGAGCAGAAATGCTCCCATGCTGAGCGCTGTGCTGGGGGCATGGAGGAAGCTGACACCGCGCCATGGTACAAGCCTCGTCTCCCAGGAGAGGCACTCAATAGATTTGGTCTACCTCCTGGAGCCTGCAGCGATTTCAGGCTAACTACTCATTAAAGTCAATCTAAAGATATTGCTAAAGTCTTTGGATTATTTAAGTGAATTGCCTCCACTCGGATTCAGCTAAAAATAGTTCACTTTCACTCCCCCCACCCCCCGCCGTTGCCCCAAAGTTACATGAACTTCCCCCTCAGCCTCACACCCCAGCAAAACTATTGATGTTATCAGCAAGACTAGCTTCTTATTAAAGACTCAGGACAATCACTGTGAATGCAAGAATGAAAGCAAAAGATGAATCCAAATTCAAGCCAAGCCCAAGAAATCAGGACTTTGGGAAAAGACAGACATTTTCTCTTCCCCTCAAACATTAATTTACGTATAGAAGTTAATGAAAACACATAGCACTGGCCCAGAACCATAGTAGATCCGTCCTAACTAGGCACCTACTCTGCCTTTCCCTCCTTGCAGTTAAAACTCATGGTAGAATTGGTAGCCTTGGAGCAACTGGCGGAAGACTGAGCATTCCTGGGCAAGGTGGAGCTACCCCTGACAGGAAGAAACTCATGTTTACAGAGAAGGAAGTGAAAAAGGGATCAGTTTGTTCCCAAAAACCCTTGTGTAACCATTTGTTGTTACTGATAGCAAGCGCTTCTAGCCACCTAGAAATCATATACATTCTGCATCTATTGACTCAGAGAAAAAATTGAGCTCAAAGATTCTAAGCTGTTCTGTAAATGATCAAAATAATTCTCAGCTGATAGTATTATATTAATTTTATATCGTATAAGTTAAAAGCTTTGGGAAAAGTGAAAGCAGGTTGTTTGAGAGCTAAAGTAAAGTGGCTTAGGATGAGGAAAGCAATAGTTTCTACCATTTACGTGGTTTCCATCAGAATGGAAAATGCCTTGATTATAGCTTCATCGATATATTGGAGTATTATGCAGCAAATACTCACACTTCCCTCCCTCAGGATGGAGAGTACTCCTTGCCCCACTGTTTAGAGCTTGCCCATGAAACTTGGTTTGGCCAATGAAATTGTCTTAGTCATCCAGTGCTTCTATAACAGAAATACCACAAGTGGATGGCTTTAACAAAGAGAAATTTATTTCTTCACAGTGAAGTAGGCTTAAAGTCCAAACTCAGGGCGTCAGCTCCAGGGAGAGGCTTTCTCTCTTTGTCGGCCTTCTCGTCAATGTTCCCCCGGACTAGGAGCTTCTCCGTGCAGGGACCCTGGGTCCACAGGACACGCTCTGCTCCTGGCTCTGCTTTCTTGGTGGCATGAGGTCCCCCTGTCTCTCTGCTCACTTCTCTCTTTTATATCTCAAGAGATTGCCTCAGGACACAATCCAATCTTGTAGATTGAGTCCTGCCTCACTAACACAACTGCCGCCCATCCTCCCTCATTAACATCATAGAGGCAGGGTTTACAACATAAAGGAAAATCACACAAAACCGGGAACCAAGGCCCAGCCAAACTGATACATACATTTTTGGGGGGACATAATTCAATCCATGACAGAAATGTTAGTGGATGACTCCAGCAGCAACCTCAAACGTGCTTCCCCAGTTTGACTTGGTGTTCTTGTTCTTCTGCCAGTCATAAGAAGAATATGTCCCAGGTAAGTGATCTGCCCCTGTAAAGATTAAACCAAAAAAAACCAAACCAGTTGCCATCAAGTCGATTCCGACTCATAGTGACCCTATAGGACAGAGGAGAACTACCTCATAGGGTTTCCAAGGAGCAGCAAACTGCTGACCTTTTGGTTAGCAGCCAAGCTCTTAATCACTGCACCACCAGGGCTCCCCATAAAGATTATAGTCTAGAAAACCCTACGGAGCAGTTTTACTCTGTCACATAGAGTCTCTATGAGTTGAAAATCAACTAGACAGCTCCTAACAACAACAACAACAGTCTCTGGTCCAAGGAGAATGAGGAGTCACGTGAAGTAGACTTCATCCCAATCTGTAGCTAAACCCTGCTAATCCCAGCCCAACCCAGCAGTCAGCCAACCCACAACCTGAAGCAGACCCACCAGGTGATTTGCAGACCCATGAGCAAAAAACATAAATGCTTATTGAAGCTACTGAGTTTTCAGATGGTTGATTTGCAGCATTATTGCCACAGAGGCTGACTAATATACTGTTCTTGCTCCATTTTATTCCATTCTCCATGCTATCATCATAGTCATCTATTTAACTACAAACCTGACCATGTCACAGCCTTATTTAAACCCTTCAGCAGTTCTCACTAATCTTGGAATAAAGACTCAAATGTTTAGCAGGAACTATAAAGTCCTGTATGACAGGGGCGTGCCTGGCCTCTCTCCTTATCGCTCTGCACTCCTGCCACCCCAGCCTTCTCTCTCAGTTGCTTGGTCTCACCATGCTCTCTTGCCTCCTCTTCATGGCATTTTAAGGAGCTGGTCCTGCTGCCTGTATATTCTTTGTTTAGTTAATTCCTATTCATACCTTAAGTGTCACCTTAAATATAACTTTCCCAGCTCTCCCTGACACTTTGACAAGGTTAGATTCCCAATTACATGCTCTCACAGCCCCTTTGTATTTCAGCTTTGTAGCACTTAACCACAGTTGCAATGAATTATTCAATTGTATAATTTATTGGTGTCTGTCTTACTCACTGTAATGTAAGTTCCATGAGGGCCAGGATATATGTGTCTGATTTGCTGCTTTATCACCCTGCCTAGCACAGTGTGAAACACCTGGGAAGCACTCAATAAAAATTCTTTGAATGAATGATTGACTAAAGAGACTAGATACGCATGAACAAAAGTCAGGGAGTATGTAATAGATCACATGCTGACGAAGATATGAATTGTTGTGATTGAAAAGCCCCGTAAAAGCTTTAGTGAAAGGTAGTGTGAATATTGTAAAAAGGTCAGAAAAAGATATCTACAAAGAAAACACAGTTCCTTGTTAGCCACAGAGCCAGCTTACAGTAATTATCAAAGTTAGATTTCTAAATGTTACTGAAATGGAAATAAAAGCAATGATAATAAGAGGAAATGTCATAGCTGCAGAGAGATTGACAATGTGAAAAGACCGATCTTGTTAGAAATACAAATAAGTTTCAAACGAGTGAAGATAGTCCTCAAATTTTGGGTTCTTTTAAAATAGTGTCATACAGAAAACTTCCCCAATATCATGAAAGATGAAAAGCTGACCATCCAAGAAGCTCAACAAACCCCATATAGGATAGACCCCAAAAGAAAATCACCAAGGAATATCATACTCACACTCACGAAAACCAAAGACAAACAAAGAAACTGAGAGCAGCTCAAGAACAACAAAAAGTCGCATACAGAGGAGAAACAATAACACTAAGCTCGGATTATTCGGCAAGAAACCACGCAGGCAAGAAGGCAATGGGATGACATATATAAAACCTTGAAAGAAAAAAATTGCCAGCCAAGAATAATATATCCTGCAAAACTCTCGTTCAAATATGA
>NW_004444069.1:6188893-6201070 GCF_000243295.1 Trichechus manatus latirostris | reverse complement strand
GAAATAAGTCAATCATAAAAGGACAAATATTGTATGAGACCTCTACTGTAAAAACTCATGAAAAAGTTTACACACAAAAGAAACAATCTTTGTTGGTTATGAGGGATGGGGGGAACTAAATAGACAATAGATAAGTGGTAACTTTGGTGAAGGCTAAGACAGTACACAATATGGGGGAAGCCAGCACAACTTGTACGAGGAAAGGTCGTGGACGCTCCATAGACACTTCCGAACTCCCTGAGGGACTGAATTGCTGGGCAGAGGGCTGTGGGGACCCTGGTCTCGGAGAACACCTAGATCAATTGGCATAACACAGTTTATAAAGACAATGTTCTACATTCTACCTTGGTGAGTAGCGTCTGGGGTCTTAAAAGCCTGTGAACACCCATCTAAGATACTCCACTGGTCTCACCCCTTCAGGTGCAAGGCAGAATGAAGAGAACAAGATACAAGGAAAAGATTAGTCCAAAGGACTAATGGACCACAACTACCACGGCCTCCACCAGACTGAGTCCAATACAGCTAGATGGTGCCCGGCTACCACCACTGACTGCTCTGACTGGGATCACAATAGAGGGTCCTGGACAGAGCTAGAAAAGGATGTAGAACAAAATTCTAACTCACAAAAAAGAGACCAGATTTATTGACCTGACAGACTGGAGAAACCCCAAGAGTATGGCCCCCAGACACCCTTTTAGCTCAGTGGTGAAGTCACTCCCGAAGTTCACTGTTCAGCCAGGGATTGGATGTCCTCATAAAACAAAATGGGACTAATGAGGCACAACAGTCCAGGGACAAGGACTAGAAGGCAGGAGGGGACAGGAAAGCTGGTGATAGGGAACTCAACGTGCAGAAGGGGCAGTGTTGACATGTCGTGGGGTTGTTAACCATTGTCATAGGGCAATATGTGTACTAACTGTTTAATGAGAAACTATATGTTCTGCAAACCTTCATCTAAGGTACAAAAAAAAAAAAAAACAGAATTGTCTATGTGAAATCAAATTGACAACAGCAACTCGAAAGGTTTGACGGGAAGCCTAGCGGGCAGTGAGTTGAAGATAATGGTGATGGAATAATTTGGAAAAGGATAGTGAGAATAGTAGCACAACTGGAAGAATGTAATCAAGGTCACTGAATTGTACATGTAGAAACTTTTGAAATGGTGTAACTTTGGCTATGTATATTTTCACCAAAAAAAGTCCACCAAGGTGGAGAAGGGAGAGTGTTGATGTGTCATGGAGTTGTTAACCAATGTCATAAAACAATATGTGTACTGACTGTTTAATGAGAAACTATTTGTTCTGTAAACCTTCATCTAAAGTACAATAAAATAATTTAAAAAAGTAAAATAAAATAGTGTCATAGATTAGCTAATAGGGAGAAACTGTCCTACATGTCATGACATAGAGAGAGAAAAAAGTAAAATTTACCAGGAATGACACAGGATTTGAGATCTGAAGTGAAAATTTCATAATGGTTTCAGTCCAAAGTGCAAAGAAAAGAAAATCAGGGTGGAGGTAGCTGCAACTTTACAGTGTCAACATACTTATCACATATGAACAAGAAAAAGACTCATCTCATGGGGAGACTTGGGATTCCCAGCCTCAGGAGTCACTAGAACCTATGAAAATCTGATTCAGCCCCGTCTTTGCTAGCTAGTGCTGCTATAACAGAAATACCACAAGTGGATGGCTTTAACAAACAGAAATTTATTCTCTCACAATCTAGGAAGCTAGAAGTTCGAATTCAGGACACCAGCTCCAGGGGAAGGCTTTCTCTGTCTGTTGGCTCTGGGGGAAGGTCCTTGTCATCAATCTTCCCTTGGGTCTAGGAGTTTTTCAGCATAGGGATCCTGAGTCCAAACGACATGCTCTTCTCCTGGCTCTTCTTTCTTGGTGGTATGAGGTCCCTCTCCTCTCTGCACTTCTCTGTTTTGTATCTCGAAGGAGATTGACTCAAGATACAACCTAATCCTATAGGTTGTGTCCTGCCTCATTAACATAACTACCTCTAATCCTGCCTTATTGACGTCATAGAGGTTAGGATTTACAACACATCAGATCACAAGTTGGAGGACAACTGCACAATACTGGGAATCACAGCCTAACCAAGTTGACACACATTTTGGGGGACACAATTCAATCCATAACACCCCCTCTGCTGCCCTCATTCTTTGATATGCTATCACAGAAGGGAATCTGTAGAAGCAATTTAATTTTCAAATTCCATTTTATCAGCAGTATATACAAGTGAATACAATGTATTGCATTGGGCAAATCTGCTAAAGACCTCTTTAAAGTGTTAAAAAGCAAAGATGTCACTTTGAGGACTAAGGTGTGCCTGACTCAAGTCATGGTATTTTCAATCACCTCATATGCTTGTGAAAGCTGGACAATGAATAAGGAAGACCAAAGAAGAATTGATGTATTTGAATTATGATGTTGGTGAAGAATATTGAATATACCATGGACTGCCAGAAGAACAAACAAATCTGTCTTGGAAGAAGTACCGCCAGAATGCTCCTTAGAAGCAACGATGGCGAGACTTCATCTCACATACTTCGGACATGTTATCAGGAGGGACCAATCTCTAGAGAAGGACATCATGCTTGGTAAAGTAGGGGGTCAGCAACAGAGAGGAAGACCCTCAATGAGATGGATTGACACAGTGGCTTCAACGGTGGGCTCAAACATAGCAACGATTGTGAGGATGGTGCAGGACCGGGCAGTGTTTCCTTCTGTTGTACATAGAGTCACTATGAGTCAAACTAACTTGACAGCACCTAACAACAACAACAACATATACAAATGAAACCTGAGTTTATTATTTTTAAAAAAGGGGAAAAAAAGTGGTAGGGAATTTTTTTACTCCCTATCCTTGTTTATTGTTAATTGATTTGTATAAAAATAGCATAGTGTCGTCAGACCTTCTCGTCTAACTTCACAAGGGAAGAGGATAATCACCAAGATCATCATCAGCCCAAAGCTGATTCCTATGAGGTGGAGGTCAGACATACTCTGCTCTCCAACCTTTTTGCCAATTCTGACACCAGCTGTTCTCCCGGCACTCTCTACCTCTCTGCTGGGTTCAATAATTCATTGCAATGGCCACGCAGAACTCATAGACCATATTCACAATTATGAGGTTTATTAGGGAAGTAACAGGTTACTATTCAGGATCAAGAACAACTTGGAGGTGACAGGAGCAACTCTGGATACAGTTCTTCAATCAGGATAGCTTCTTCTCTGCTGTGCTTGCAGGCAGGCCTCTCTCTTGGCCCTCAGCCCCTACTCTCAGCTTCTGCCCTGCTTGGGAAAGTGTTACAAAGCTCTTTAGCGATTCAGAGAAGTGCCCAGAGGCACCCTACTCCTCCAGCAAACTTCCTGCTCAAAGGTGCTTAGCTCTCTAGCTCTGTGGGTCAGCATATCCACTGTTGCCGCTTTGTTCCTTGGGACGAGAAGCTCACTACACTGTCTTGCACTAGTCTCATGGTTCTGCTGACAGTGTTTCTCTGCCACTGGACTCTGCTGTGTTTGCCGCTGCTTCTTGCCATGTAGCGTTATCTCTGGTGTTACAGCTCTCTCTGTCTCCTGGGTCTAGAAGGTTCTCAGTGCAGGGACCCTGGACAACGTGCTCTACTCCTGGCTCTTTTTTTTTTTTTTTTTGATGGTAGTGCGGTACCCCTAACCTCTGGAGTTGGCTCCCTTTAAGCCTAGCAGAATAGCAAAACTGACCAATCCCCTACAAGGGTCCCATGCACCTTATTTTCATAGTCCTACCCCTGGAAGGGTTCTGTGCACCTTATTTGCATTACAAAATTATCCAATCCCCTTGGTGGGCCACAAGTACCTTTTTCACACAGCCCCAACCCAATCATTTTGTGGGAGTTACAAGAACCATGTCTAGAAGGGCCATATATATATAATAATAATTCACTGCACTGCACTTTGTTTTTTTGGTTTTTAAAAATAATATTGTGTTTTCAGTGAAAGTTTATACAGTAAATTAGGTTCCCATTTGACAATTTCTACACAAATAGTTCAGGGACATTTGTTACATTTTTCACAATTTGTCAACATTCTCTTTAATTGTATCCTGTTCATTCTGTTTCCAGTACTCTAGTTTCCCTGCCCCCTTATCTTCTCATTTTTGCTCTGGAGTAGTTATTGGCCTTTTGGTCTCATATGGATAGTTTTTTAATGGTGCACCGTACTTACTGACAATATTCTTTATTTTGTGGGTCAATCTGTTATCAGTTCAAGGTTTAAAGAGCATCTCAGGGTGATAGAGTCTTAGGGAGTCCTCCAGTCTCAACTGGTCCAGTAAGTCTGGACTTTTTAAGAATTTGAGTACTGTTCTGTGTTTTCCTCCCTCTCTGTCAGGGTCCGTCTATTGTGGCCCTGATCAGAACAATGTGTGGTGGTAACCGGGCATCATCTAGTTCTTCTCATCTCAGGGTAGATGAGGCCATGGCTCATGTAGGCTATTAGCCCTGTAGACTAGTGTCTTCTCTAAGTGTTCGGTTTCCTTCTTTCTCTTTTTTTCTAACAAAGAGAGACAATAGACTAGAGTTGTTTTCTACTCTAATTGAGTAGAGACCAATTAGCCCTGCAGTTTGTTTTGTTTCTTTTTTTAATTGTGGTGAAAATATACACAACAAAACATACAGAAATCCAACATTTCTATGTGTACAATTCAGCGACATTGGTTACATTCTTCAAATCATGCAACCATTCTTGCTATCTTTTTCCAAATCATCCCACCACCAGGAACATACATTCAATACCCCCTAAGCAAAAGCTCCCTCTTTCCCCCTCCCTCCCACCCCTGGTAATCACTAATAATTTTTTGTTTCTATATATTTGCTTATTTCATATAAGTGAGATCATACAGTATTTGTCTTTTTGTGACTGACTTATTTCGCTCAGCATGATGTTTTCAAGGTTCTTCCATGTTGTGGCATGCATCAGGACTTCATTTCTCTTTATGGCTGAGTAGTAGATGAAGAATTTTAAAGAATTCTTTTGCTATTGAGTGTTTTAGTCTATTTCCCTTGGCTCCATAGCTTGTGCTAATTAAAATGACTTCAACAGAAGGATCCTAGAGTGCAGCTTCTTTTTCTTTTTTTGCCGCCTGTGATGGCTCTCATGTTCTTTGCTTAAATAATTAATAATCATTACTATCTCTTATGCAGTGTGCGGGAGAAGAGCTTGGATCCCAGGACATTTGCTTCATGCCTGTCCCCTTTGCATAAGCTTTCATGTTAGGCTCTTCATTAGCTGGCACCGGGGTGTAGATTTGCCTGCCCTCAGCCTTTAGTGTTTATTAACTATAAAGAAGGTCCCCCTCAGATTCACTAGCTGGGGGCAAATAGTGCTGATGGAAGTAATTTTCTGAAAGAACAGTAATGAAGAAAATGAGGTGGGGGTGTGGAGAAAGCAAAACCACAAAGTTCGTTCGGATTGAGCAATCTTTACTGGACTAAAATGCAAACTCTTAAGTTCTGTGGCAAAGTCAGATCTCAGTTTTACAAGTAGCAAAGTACTTAAGAAAACCCCAGCTAAACATACGAATGGAAACAGGAGGGTTTATAATCTCAGGTAAGCTTGAAAATTGCTACTATCTTACCATGGAGAAGTGTAGAAGGAAAAAGCTACAGATATTTAATAGTAACAGGACCTGTTACTCGTTTGTAACAACAAATGACTGGGCGGTCTCTACCTGAATAGCGTGAGGAAGGAATTATGTGTCAGGAATGGCCTTTTCAGTCTCACCTAAATACACTGATGGCATTGCAACATCTACACATATGTAATGCAAGATACGTGCTGAACAACTGTTTCATCACTTCTTCCCAGAGAGTAGAGGCTATTTGCTTTTGCTATTGTTGGGTGCTGTTGAGTTGATACGCATAGCGACCCCATGTGAGACAGTGGAACTGCCCCCATTGGGTTTTCTAGGCTGTAATCTTTATGGAAGCAGATTGCCAGGTCTTTCTCTCCAGAAGCTGCTGGGTGGGTTCGAACCACCAACCTTTCAGTTAGCAGGCAAGCAAGCTCTTAACCGTTGTGCCACCAAGACTCCTTTATTTGCTTTTGAGGATCGTAATTTTTTGTACTTAATTGGACAACAACCAGCAGGGAAAAAAGGTAATAAACAGACTACCATGTTTAAAGGATAATAGAACTGAGGGTTTGGATCCAACTTGACGCCTTATGTTGCTCTTTCTTTACTTGGTCATTAGCATGTTTGAGGCTACACAAACAAAATTCACTGACAAGAAATGTTGGCCTATCAACACACTCAGCCAAAGAAATGAATAGTTATTTCTTTATACTGTTTCCAAGCACAGTACAAGCAAGGTTCTGTGATGCAGGGAGGATCTACCCCATCAGATGCTGCAGAGACCAACTCTCTGGGGACAGGTTGGCAGAGAGCCAGATGTGCACAGCTGCACATGTCCCACTCATGACACAAAATATGTATATTCACTGATCTACAAAATGCTTTCATCGTTGTGTTTAATAATTCCTTATTATCTCCAAACTAAAATTAGATGACAAGCATTTGCCAAGGCAAAACACCAGAGAAGGGCATGCCACTGTGGCACTCTTTGTCTGCTGTGCACTTGGCCTCTTTATCACCGTCTGTCCCTAGAGAAGTTAGAGCTGCACCAAATGGAAACAGGATGACAAATATACCAGACACAAAAGCCAAGATAATTTTTTTTAGTTCTCTATATTATTAGAAAATGATTAATGTTTAAAATTCAGTTTTCATTCTTTCCCTACTAAAAAAAAATGTTTTCCATTATTCAGTACAAAGTCTCTTCCTTTTTCACCCATTCTCGCCTTGTCCCAACTGTACTTGAAGGTAGGGAGGCCTTTTTATGAGGACCACTGTTGCCATAAGAAGAGTCCTTGTGTGGCGTAAACAGTTAAGCACTCGGCTACTAACTGAAAGGTTGGCGGTTTGACCCCACCCAGAAGCACCTTGAAAGAAAGGCCTGACACTGCTTCTGAAAGGCCACAGTCTTGAAAAGTCTATGGAGCACAGTTCTACTCTGCACCCATGGGGTTGCCGTGAGTTGGAGCTGACTCAATGGCAACTGGTTTGGTTTTGTTGCCATAAGGCCCCAACTGCTTTAAAATAGGTCTCCTTCCCAGCAGCCTGCTATGGTGCCTTTGCCACTTCATACCTTCCTGAAAGTTACGGTTATAGTCATCCCTTTGGTGTAGACAACAGAAGTTTTTGCTCCAGAAAGCAATGATTTAAAGATATATACACATTCTGGAGCATAGACAGGTCTCCCCAAAGCTGAAGGGAGAAAATACAGAATCATAAATTTAGAGAGAGAAGAGGGAGAAGAAAGAGTTGGGGGTGAGCAAAGTATGAGTAGCTGGCCAATGGGGGGAAAAGTCCTGGTTGGGCTATTTACACATTTATTTATTCCTATAATATTTGTTGAGCATCTACCAGATGCCAGGTACTGTGCTAGGTGGGAGTGGACCATAATGACATGTCCTTTGCCCTCTTGGAGTTTATGGTCATGCTGGGAGTGGGGCAGGAATAGGTTAAGCAAAGTTTCCATGAAGAAGACCAAAGGATGATAAATATTCAGCCAAGGTCAGTGGGAAAAGTGAGGAAGAGCCATTGAAGAAAAGGGAACTGCTTACTCAGGGGAGTCCCTGGGTGATGCAAATGGTTAAGTGCCTGGCTACTAACTAAAAGGTTGGAGGTTCCAATCTACCCAGAGGTGCATTGGAAGAAAGGCCCAGTGATCTGCTTCCGAAAGGTCATAGACATGAGAACCCTATGGAACACAGTTCTACTCTGACACACATGGGGTTGCCATGAGTCAAAGTCAACTTGACCACACTCAGGAGTCCTGAAGCACAAAGAGATGCCCTGTACCAAGGAACAGGGAGACGGCCTATGTGTGGCTGCAGCTCAGTCAGCAAAACTGGTTTAAGACCAAGCTGCAGCCAGCTACCACCGGGCCTTGGAGCCATGCTAAGAATTTTAAACTCCATCGTGAAATGGAAGAGAAGTTGACTAGCAGAGGACTGATATGATCAGTGCATTTTAAGACGATCCTCTAAGAAAGGCCTGGTGATCTGCTTCCATAAAGATTACAGCCAAGAAGATTCTCCAGTTGTTGTGTGGGCAATGGATTGGGGGTGGTAGGGAGAGCCTGGGTGAGCCTGGACAAGAAACTAGTGTATGATCATTGCTGAAGTCAAGTTGAGAGCTGTTGGTGGACTAAACTGGGGTAGGGGTGGGGGAGTGAAGATGGAAGGAAGGAGATTCAAGATATATTTGGGAGAGGAAGCAACATGGACTGTATATGAGGGATAAAGGAGAGAGTTGCATTGAGGATGCTCTTTAAATGTCTGGTGTAAGCAACTGGGTGGATGGTGGTGCCTGTTACTGAAGTAGGGAACACTGCAGGAGAGGCAGATTGGGGATCTGTCAAGACAGTGTGCGTGAAGCTGATGCCAGGTCTCCTGAAAGCAGGGAACACATACTATGTCAGGGGTGTCTCCCTCTCTCTCTCTCCCTCCTTCCAAATCTCAGCTGTTTCTGTCAGTAACATTACCTCATTCTCTCAGGATTTTCCATGAGATGAGAGGAGGTCACAGCCCTTATAGTTCTTGATTCAGCGGGAAAGAAAGAAATTTCCTTCCATTTCCAGTTCATAAAGTTTCAGGGAAGGACTCAGATTGGCTCAGCACGGGGCACATACCTACTTCTTAGCCAAGAATCAAGGGAACACAGCAGCTGGATTGGTCCAGCTTGGCTCATGTCTCCCCTGTTGTTTTTTTTTGTTTTTATTTATTTATTTGGCAGGAGAGGAAGACAGAATATTGTAATTGGCAGCCTCAACAGCACCCCTTGGGTTCTGTCAAAAATAGCAGATGTTCCCTACCTCCTAAGCAAATAGGAGAAGCCTTCAAATGTCTCATTCTAAGAAGACCATAAGGAGGCCTGGTGTCAAAATGGTTAAGTGCTCAGCTGCTAACCGAAAGGTCAGCAGTTCAGTATGAACCCACCAGTGGCTTTGTGGGACAAAAGACCTGGCAATCTGCTCCCAGAAAGATTTCAGTGTAGGAAACCCTATGGGACAGTTCTACTCTGTCCTACAGGGTTGTTATGAGTTGGAATCCACTGGACATCACACAGCAATAACAACATTGTGCAGATGGGTGGAGCCTGAATTGATTCTTAAGTAATATTGTTACCTGGAAATGCAGAATTTTCCAACCTGAGCTGATGGAGCAGTTGAAGGACTGGCTGTGTTGATGAACTTATTGTAGTTTTGAACTATCAAAACAATATAATATTAATGAAAAGTTTGAAAAAAGGAAAAAGCATCCAATAGTTCACACTGATGTATTTTTATTTTATGCATTTCTTTCCCATCCTTTATCCTGAAGCTTGTATCTTTTTAAAAAATATAATTTATGCATTGTGTTTTAAATATCAAGCAAAATGTTTAATTTCAGTTTCTCTGTTTAAACAAAAATATCTACCTAAAAATAATTTGGATGTATACATTTATTTCATTGGTGTGCTCACTCCAGGAAACTCGAAGGACCAGCTGGTGAACCATACTGGCAAATATTTGTCAAGCTCTTGCTATGGGCCTGGTAGTCTTCTGGACACTGACGGGGACACAGACATGAATAAGACATATCTCTGATTTTTAAGAGTTGGTTCATCATCTCATGACTTTAGATAAAATTAAAATATTCCTCAATGATAACCAAATAAAATATGATTGTTAAATCAAAGTAAAAGGTAGTATGGATATTACAGAATATAAACACAGTAACATCAGAGAAAGTATCCCCTATTTGGTGCCAACAGTTTGCACTCAACAACTAATGTAAAGACTCGTGGTTCAAACCCACAGAAGAAAGGCCTGGCAATCTGCTTCCATAAAGATGACAGCCAAGAAAATTCTATGAAGCAGTTCTTTTTTTTAAATTTAAATATTTTACTTTGTTTTTGGTGAAAGTTTACACAACAAATTATGTTTCCATTTGACAATATCTATAGTATTGTTGAGTGAAATTGGTTCCATTTTCCACATTGTGTCAGCATTCTCATTATTTCCATTCTGGTTGTACTATTTCCATTAATCTAGCTTCCCTGCCCCCTCTGACGTTCTTATCTTTGCTTTAGGGTGAATATTGACTGTTTGATCTCATATAAACGATTTTTTTTTTTTTTTTTAAGGAGCACAGTACTCACAGGTGACATTGTTTATTTTATGAGCCAATGTCATAAAAGGTGAAAGGTGACCTCCAGGATGTGGTTTCAGTTCAAAGTTTAAAGGGTATCTCAGGGCAAGTCTCAGGGGTTCCTCTAGTCTCTACCAGTCCAGTAATTCTGGCTTTTTTTTTTTTTTTTAAGAATTTGAATTTTGTTCTACAATTTTCTCCCATTCTATCCGGGACCATCTATTGTGTCTCTGGTCAGAACAGGCAGTGGTGGTAGCTGGGCATGATCTAGTTCTGGTCTCAGGATAGATGAGGCCATGGCTCTTGTAGGCAATTAGTCCTGTGGACTAGTTTCTTCTTTGAATCTTTGATTTCCTTCTTTCTGTTTTGCTCCAGAAGAGTGAAGACCAAGAGTTGTATCACAGATGGCCTGGAGCAGTTCTGCTTTGTAACACTTGGGGAATCAACTCCATGCAACTGGTGTGGGTTTGTTTTGTTTTGTTCATTCTTCTTGCCTTGAGAAGGGGAAGAAATGTTGGGGGAAGTGGATGCGGATGGAACAGAAAAAGAATAAAAAGTTGGGAAAAGAGGACGGCTTCTGAATTGGGGTTAGTGTCACATCATGTAACTAGTAAGTTAAAATGTTGAAAATGAGACCACACTTAAAGACATGTGTCCCTCTAAAGGGGAAGGCAGATGTCAAAAGGAATTCACCTTTTGCCTAAAATGGGCTGTTTCTCCCCGCAGCTCCATCCAGATAGGGTCAGACTCTTCATGTTGCTGTTGGTAGGTGCCCTGGAGTCAGTTCAGACTCATAGCGACCCTCTGTACAAGAAAAACACTGCCCAGTCCTGCGACATTCCCACAATGTTGCTATGTTTGAGCCCACTGGTGCAGCCACTGTGTCAATCCACCTCTGTTGAGCATCTCTTTATCGCTGACCCTCTACTTCACCAAGCATGATGTCTTCTCCAGGGACTGGAGACATCTTAAACCCTCCCCCCAGAAAAATGCACTCACTACGAATGCACACAATATCCTGAGTTTCACAGACCACGGAGGCCCAACACCGAACTTTCTGCGATCCACAGATTCCAGGTTAAGACCCCCGGACAGACAGGCCCCAAATCCAACGGAGAGCCTAACTGATTTAAAGGTAGCACTGTTCCCGGCTCAGTGACACAGGAAGACTACGCCTCTGTTTTGCAACCGCGTCCGTCTAAGATTTTTCAGGAGTCCTGGGTAAACTGGCCTCACCGGAGATTTGGTCCTGTCTGGCCTCCCCAGTTTTTAAACCCAGACCGGTGTGTGGGAGAGGCCATTATTTTTACGGGATCGCTGTGCTTCTGGAGCAGCTAGCGACAAGCTGACTGCTTTACCACAGCCCCAGCTCCATCCTGAACCCGAGCTCTGACCTCACAGCGCTCCCTACCCGGAGCCCCCGGCCAGCCGCCCCTTCCCCACCCTCGGCCTCACCCCTCCCCTCGGCTCCGAGCTCGGACGAGGCCACCTCCGGCGACTCATTTCCACTTGCCCACCTCGTGACCCCGCCCACAGACCTCTGGCTCCGCCCTATAGCCTGAGGAGTCCAGTGCGCGTCCCCGTGCGCGCCGAAGGACCCGCCCCGCAGCAGGGAGCCCCTCCCCCAGCCTGAATTAACCAATGCGCGTCCCTGTGCGCCCCGCAGGACCCGCCCCCAGCCCGGAGCTCCGCCCCCTCCCAGAGTTAACCAATTCGTATCCCTGCGCGCCCCGTCCACGCCCGCAGGCCCCGCCCCGGCGTTCCCGCTCCCCGAGGCCTTCTTGCCGGGGTGGTGCCGTCGCCGCGCCTCTGCTGCCCGCGTGGAGCCGATGCCGCCCCCTCCGCGGGTCCCTCCCCCGGCAGCCTGGCGCCTCCCTCCCTCGCCGCCGCGGTGACTCACGGAGCGGGAGGCGGAGGCTTAGGCGGCTGC
>NW_004444069.1:6161220-6188677 GCF_000243295.1 Trichechus manatus latirostris | reverse complement strand
CTTTGTCTCCCGGGGAGGGGCCGCGGAGGCGCCCCCGACCCGCTCGAACCCACTGCCCGGCCTGGCGGCGTTGCACCCTGCCTGGGCCTGGCCTCCGCCCCGCGGAGCCGGCTGCCGCCTCGCTGCCCCAACCCCACCACGGACCCTCCTGCCTTCCTCACCTGCGCCCGGGGGGCGCCTCCACAGGTGTCCGCGCCACCCACCCTGTGGTTTACCCCACCGCATCGGCGAGGGTTGTCATCGCCTGTCAGCCCTCCTGGTCCCCAGTCCCTCCTGTCTCTTCTCTCACCTGCGCCCCACTCTCAGCATCCTGACCCTCGCTTACCCTCAGTGCGGAGCCCCTCCATGTTTCCCCAAGTTAAATGCTTCCAAGGTTTTGCAGCTGGGCAGCCCTTCCTCTCGCCCTGGTTTGATTGACCTGGTGTTTGACCACTTCCCCATTTCCACCTCCCCCGTAGAGGGTTCCTGGAAGGTACACCTGGAGGCACATGTCTCACCTGTGTGGCGTGTAAGTGTGAGCTTGCAAAATTAACCGCTCAGAGCCCAAACTCTGCACTTCTCGCCTCCGTTTCCTCACCCCTGCCCCCAACCACCTTGCTTTTTCTTGAAGTTGGTAACCAAGACACTAAGGTTCGGACACCCAAGCTCTGTTAGGCCCCACGTCCCTCCCTCTCCTCTGGGTGTGGAACTTGTCTGAGCAGTAACTGCTGTCAGGTTGGCTCTTGGGAAGGCGAGGGGCCTGTGTTGGCAGCAGATCAAGAGTTGTATGAATAATGAGCTGTGCAGCTTGCAGCATCTCTTATATGAGGATCTAAGTATGCTAGAGTTGTTAATTATTTTGTCTCCTGTCACTCACCGGACTTGGGGAAGCATGCCTGGTGGAACACTCGGTAAATTGAGGTACAGGGAGTGTTGGTAAGAGACCTGGAGGTGCCAGAGTTTGTGCTGAGGTTCTGTTCCCCAGTGCCCTCGCTCTCAGCAACGTGCTACAACCACTGGGCACTCGTTCCTGGCTCGAAACCCCAAGTGATACTGATCTCTTGTGCCGTTAGAGTGTCCAGAGATACCAACAGCTTTCTCTGATTTAAAGCAAGATTTCAAATTACAAGTAAAAGGTCTGGCTGTTAAATGGCAGTGTGTCATTCATGGTTTTCTGGTAAAGCTAGTGATCCTTGTAAATATAAGCCACCTTTGTGAGATGGACGTTCATTCATTCAGTCCATACAGAGCACTTAACATGTGCCAGGCGCTGTTCCAAGCACTGAGGATACAGTGGTGAAGAAGCCAGACACAATCCCTGGCCTCCTGGAGCTGACATTCTAAAGGGGTGGCAAGGCAGACAGTAAGCAAGGAAATAAGCGAACAAAATAATTTCAGTTGTGGCAAATGCTATGAACATGGTTAGGGACCAGGACATGTAAGGATTTGTAGGTCGTAAAAAAGAGTTTGGGTTTTTTTGCAAGTACAGTTGGAAGCCATTGGGGGATCTTAAGCAGGGAGGTGATACCATCTAATTAAGGTTAAAGAGATCACTCTGGCTGCTGTATGGAGATGGGGTTGTAAGCAGCAGAGGTAGAAGGAGGGATACCAGTTGGGAGACAGACAGTTGTAGCTACCAGGCAAGAGATGAAGGTGGCTCGGGAGACCAGGGTAGTAGCGATAAAAGCGTAGAGAAAAGGTGGAACCAGTCTGTTCCCCCTGGGAGAGGCTGAGAGCTGTGGAGCAAAGTTTTTGGAAACCCAGCCAGTAAACTAGTTGTCATCAAGTCAATTTCAACTCATGGTGACCCCATGTGTGTCAGAGTAGAACTGTGATATATAAGGTTTTCTTTTTTTTTGAGAGGGGGGAGCAAAGAAAAAGCAGTTTCTTTACTTCTCCTTCTTTATATAGTTGGGTAAAAATCTATTTTAGTTCAGTTTGAAGCAGTAGGACCCAGTAATTTATTTTTCCTCTTTAGGTAACTGTTTACCTTATATGACTCAAGTTCTTTCAAGATGCTGCCTCCCTTCTGGGTTCCTCCCAAGATGGCATCTTCTGGGAGGAGGTGAGGTTATTTTTTGTATGTGACCAGTTCTATAGGATTTTCAGTGGCTGGTTTTTCAGATGTAGATCACTGGGCCTTTCTTCCAAGGCACCTCTGGGTGGACTCCAACCTCCAACATTTTGGTTAGCACCACCCAGGGACTTTGGGGAACCCAGACTGACACATACATATCTAGTAGAGAATTTCTAGACCTGATCATGCTCAGGTTTAATTTAGCAACCCTTATTTAGCATCTGTTGTGTGCCAGGTACTGTGCTAGACACTAGGAATACAGACGTGAATAAGGTAAGATGCTGCCCTGGAGCTTCCGTTCTGGTTTGGACCTTTGGATTTAACTCGGAGCAGACTCCGTGTTATAAACAACATGTTCACAGAATAGGCCACCCCCTCCTTGATGGAGGAGAGTTTTTGGGTTTAAAAACCAATTACAGGTGAAGGAGGGCAGAACACTCTGGGCTTCATTCTTGCATCTGGCTGCATTATTTGAATGGGAACATTATTGCCCTGCCTCTGTTGTAAGATGTTACACAAAGAAATTGAGACTGTTTTTTTGGTGGTTGGGAGGACAACTCAGTGGCCATGAACTTGAGCCATTAACCAGGATTGAACTTGAGCCATTAACCAGGATTAAACTTGATCTCCCTGCCCCTCGAAATCTGTGCTGTCAGAACATGTCAGAGTGGGAGGACCTTGGGGGTTACATAGGCCACCCTCCCTCCTTTTATGGTGGGCCCCTGTGGCCCCAAGAGGCTGGGCTCCCCCTTGAAGCCCCATAGTAGTTTCTACATTTTCTTATGGCTCCTGTCACTTTCTACGTCTCTTTCAGCTCTATTTGTACGCTCATGACTCTAAGCTTCCTGAGGCCAGGATCTCTATTGGGTTCAGCTTTGCATACCTTATAGCATCTATCACTGCCCTGCACAAAGTGTGAACCCTTCAGATATTGGTTGACTTGTCTGGGTATCTTGTAGCACCTAAAACTAGAACCCAGGAATTCTGACCTTGCCTGTGTCTTTTCATCACACTATGTTTTTTTTTTAATTGTAATAAAAATATATGTAACAAAACATTTACCAATTCAACGTTTTTTAAAATCAGTATTTTTTATTAACTTTGAAAGGAAGGAAATAGGTTTTCATTAGGGAATGGAAGGCCCTGGAGTAGTAGCAGGTGGGAGACAAGCTGTGGACCAGGTTTAGGGGTACGCCTCCCCAGGTAGGGGTTAATGCCAAAATCCTCAGCGCTGGGAAGAGGGGACATGCTTGGCCATCAGCTGACTTGCTGTTCACCTCTAACTGGACGACCCTTCACCCTTTCAATATTGTGATGGAGGGTCAGCTAGAGAACAGAGACCCACTTCTTATTCCCAGTTCCTTACTGCCTTCCCCACATGCCATTCATTCATTGATAGATTTAGGTTGCTCTCAAGGCTGAAATTCAGAGTTAAAGACTTGCCCTGTCATGATCTTGTCAGGTGGCTTTGATGAAGCTCTCCCTGTGTCCCTGTGCCTCAGTTTTCTCATCTGTAAAATGGGGGAGAGTTTGAACTGCACTGTCAACCTTGCTGTATTACTGTGAAGGTCAAACATGAGATTCCAGTTTTGAACACACTGAAAATGCACAGAATACCATGGAAACATCAGCCAAAGCGATTCTACAAGGCAAATATGCTGATGTTTCTGCCTGGTTTAAACCATTTTGATGGTGTCATGTTGTTTGTAGAATAAATCCAAGTCCTTTCTACAGTGTACAACACTGCCTGACCTGCCCCCTGCCAAACCTCCAACATCACCATGTGTCATTTTCCCCTTCACTGGCCTCCTTTTTGATCCTCAAAAATGTCATGACCTTTCCCAGGGCTGGGCCTTCGTGCTGACTGGTCCCTCTACCTGGCTTAGAGCTCTTCTCTGTTCTCTTCCTCTCATCTCTCAGGCTCAACACAAACCTCACCACCTCGCAGAAGCCTCCTCTGACACCCTGGTGAACACACTCGTAACTCTGGACTTGGCCTTCTTAGTTCTTATCTCAACTGTGTAATGAGTTGATTATGTCTGTCTTTCCTGCTAGAATATGAGCTCCTCAAGGACAGGAACTATGGGTGACTTAATCCATGCCGAGTCCCCATGGTCCGGTGGAAATTTCTCAATAAACATTTGTTGAAAAAAGTAAAGAATAAATGCATTAATTGGAGATACTAATTTAATTCATTCCCTATACGAAGTGCTGGGATAGACCCTGGCTGATGTCATATATTTTGTCCACATCAACCGATCGAGTAGAAACTCCAAAGGTGGTTAGGATGAGTTAACAAATTCACAGGTAAATCTGCTCATTCAGAGAGAAACTTACATGAAAAAGAAAAAAACCAATTTGCTACTAACCATAACACAAGACAAAATATGCAGTAGCCATTTGGATCTGACAGAGAAAATTCCATTTTGGTAATGTTTAGAAACTTTAAGAGGTCCTGAATCTTATATTTGCAGATAATTAATAAACACATACTATTCATTAATTCAGGAATCCCTGTGTAGTATAAACAGTTAATATGTCAATAGTCTTCCTTCTCGACCTTGGGTTCCCAGTCACCACTTTCCTGTCCTCTCCTGCCTTCTAGTCCTTGCCCCTGGCCTGGTGTGCCCCTTTAGTCTCATTTTGTTTTATAGGCCTGTTTAATCTTTGACTGAAGGGTGAGCCTCAGGGGTGACTTCATTACTGTGCTATAAGGGTGTCTGGGGGCCATACTCTCGGGGTTTCTCCAGTCTCTGTCAGGCCAGTAAGCCTGGTCTTTTTTTTTTTTTTTTTTAAATTATACTTTAGATGAAGGTTTACAGAACAAACTAGCTTGTCATTAAACAGTTAGTACACATATTGTTTTATGACATTGATTAACAACCCCATGACATGTCAACATTCTCCCTTCTCAACCTTGGGTTCCCTATTACCAGCTTTCCTGTCCCCACCTGCCTTCTAGTCCTTGCCCCTGGGCTGGTGTGCCCCTTTAGTCTCGTTTTGTTTTATGGGCCTGTCTAATCTTTGGCTAAAGGGTGAACCTTAGGAGTGACTTCATTACTGAGCTAAAATGATGTCCAAGGGGAGATATAACATTTTTTACATGTACAATTCAGTGAAATTGTACAACTATCACCATTACCCATTTCCAAATTATTCCACCACCATTGACAGAAACTCAGTGACCCCCTAAGCAAAGACTCCTCTTCTGTCCCTCCTTTCCACTCCTGTTGTCATTAGGTGCCATTGAGTCAGCTCCGGCTTATAGCAACCCTATGTACAACAGAACGAAAGACTGCCTGGTCTTGCGCCATCCCCACGATCATTGGTATGCTTGAGCCCATTGTTGGAGCCACTGTGTCAATCCATCTTGTTGAGGGTCTTCCTTTTTTTTGCTGACCCTATACCCACTCCTGGTAATCACTAATAAACTGCAGTCTCTATGCATTTGCCTATTTCATATAAGTGAGGTGATGCAATATTTGTCCTTTTAGTGTCTGACTTATTTCACTCAGCATGATGTTTTCAGGGTTCATCCACGTTGTAGCAAGTATCAAGACTTCATTTCTCTTTATGGCCGAATAATGTTCCATTGTATGGCTAAACCCCATTTTGTTTATCCATTCATCTGTTGGTAGACATTTGGGTTGTTTCTACCTTTTGGCTATTGTAAACAGTGCTGCAGTGAACATTGGTGTACAGATTCCTGTTTGTGTTCCTGCTTTCAGTTCTTTTGCGTATATATCTAGGAGTGAAATTCTGGGTCATATGGTAGTTTTATGTTTAACTTTTTAAGGAACTTCCAAACGGTTTTCCATGGTGGCTATACCATTTTGCTTTTGCACTAGCAGTGGATGAAGGTTCAGATCATGCTTTCTTATAGATTTCTCACCAGGGTACAACAGTCCCTTGTTTCACTGTGCTGAAAGTGCAGATCAGCCCGTCTTTGATGGATCTGCTCACTCTCCAGCCCTGCCCACAGGGAGCAGGTGCTGTGGGTGCTGACCAAGTCGTTATTTGACACTCAGCAAATATGAAGTGTAGCTCTTAATCAGAGCGTGGTCTTTGCATTAAGACTATCTGGATTTGGATCTTGATTCTGCCATTCTGAGCTGCATGACCTTCAGCAAGTAACTTAACTGCTCTGTATCTCGGTTTACCCTGTCTGTAAATTAATAATACTTGTGGAGCTGTTGGGAGAATTAAGTAATATCTATTAGATGCTCGGAGTCCCTGGGTGGCTGTTATGGATTGAATCATATCCCCCAAAACTATGTGTTGTAAATAAATCCTAACCTCCATGCCTGTGGTTATAATCCCATTTGGGAGTAGGTTTTCTTTGTTGTGTTAATGAGACAGGGTTAGTGTAGGATGTGTTTTAAGTCACTCTTTTGCTGTCAAGTTGATTCTGACTCATAGTGACCCTATAGAACAGAGTAGAACTGCCCCACAGAATTTTCAAGGCTGTAATCTTTATAGAAGCAGACTCCCATATCTTTCTACTGTGGAGCGGCTGGTGGATTGGAACTGCCCACCTTTCAGTTAGCAGCCAAGTTCTTAACCACTGCGCCACCAGGGCTCCTTTTGAGATATAAAAAAGATTAAACAAACAAGCCAAAGAAACAGAGATGAGGGAAGATTGATGCCAAGCTGCATGGAGATCTCCAAGGAACCAGGAAACAAGCTAAAGAGAGACAAGGACCTTCCCCCAGAGCTGACAGAGAAATTCGGACTTCTAGCCTCCTAAACTGTGAGAAAATAAATTTCTGTTTGTTACAGCTATCCACATGTAGTATTTCTGTTATAGCAGCACTAGATAACTAAAACAGTGGCACAAATGGTTAACATGCTTGGCAGCTAACCAGACGCTTGGAAGTTTGAGCCCATCCATCGACACCTCGGAAGAAAGGCCTGGTGATCTACTTCTGAAAGTTCAGCCTTTGAAAACCCTATGGAGCACAGTTCTACTCTGACACACATGGGGTTGCCATGAGTCAGAATTGACTTGATGGCAGCTGGTACTAGTACTGGTATTAGATGCTTAGAACAGCACCTGGTACTTAATAAGCGCTTAGTTGACATGTTTGCTGTTATTTTCACCATTGTTTATCTGTTTGTCTGTCACCTCCCACCAGAATTTAAGCTCTTTGAGGGCAGGGGTTTTGTCTGTTTTCTGCACTGTTGTAGCTCAGTGCCTAAACTTTGTAGGCACTCAGTTAAATTGAGTGGATTACTGAGCACTTACTATCTGCTAGGCACTGTCATAGGTGCTGTGGATGTAGCTAAGAACAAGACAGCCATGTCTAATGAAGCTTACATTTCAGCCAGAGAGATGGACAGCAAACAAGTAAACAAATGAACAAAATAGTAGGATGGCAAAAGAGATATGGGGAAAATAGAACAGGGCAGTGAAGTGGAGAGTGATTGGGATGAGGATTAGGGTCATACCTTTAGCTGGCTCTGAGGATGTGACTTTTGAATGGAGACTTGAATGGTGAAAAGGAACCAGCAACAGAGATCTGAGAGACAGCCTTGAGTGGGCAGAGAGTTCAGCAAGGGCAGGAGCGCTAAGCCTGGTGTGGATGGAATGTGGTGAGCCTGCAGTCTGCGGGGGCCAGAACTTGTGGCCGTGGTAAGGAGGTGGGATTTTCCTCTTAAATTCTGAACAACTGGAGTCACTGCACAGGCACTTTGCCTGGGGTCTCAGAGAATATTGAGAATAGGAGGAAGAGGAGGTTGCTAGGAGGACAGTTGAAGTGGGCCATCATTATCCTGAGAAGACTTCTGGAGGTCAGCACCATCAGTGAGGGTTAATCGCAGGTTTCGCATTTCTCTGGCCTGGGTACGCAGGAAGGTCCCTGGGTGGCGCAAGCAGTTTGCCATCGGCTGCTAACCTAAAGGTTGGTGGGTCCAACCCACCCAGTGGTGCTGCGGAAGAAAGGTCTGGCGATCTGCTTCCATAAAGATTACAGCCAAGAAAACCCTATGGAGGAGTTCTATTCTGCAACACATGGGGACGCCATGAGTTGGAATTGACTTGACGGCAGCGAGTGGGTATCCAGGAGACATGGGAACCGTCAGCTAGGCTGTGAAGGGACGTGTGTATGTCTGTGTGTCCTGCAGATTCCATTGTGCTTTCTTGTTCTCCCTGAGTGTGTAAGTTATCAATAAGCATTTCTTGAGTTGAATGAGTGTTACCAGCTGTTAGCATCTTCTCTTGCACTATGGGATGTCCCATGTTCCCTGCCCATCTCTTCATGAGTTCAAGCCTCTTTGCTTGGCAGTGACTCTTTAGTAACCTTGGAGCTTTACTGCTGGTGTTCCACATATGTGCACCAAGGACACACACACACACACATACACATATCACAGTCTCTTTATTGGGGGGAGGTTATACCAAAATTGACTGGACAGCGTTCCCATCCCCACTCACCTCCACTTCTCTTCCGGTCTCCTGTTGAGTATCTCCAGGCCCTCTATAACTGCTCAGTACACGCTGCCCCCTCTGGACACCTTCTGTTTGATCACTTCATCAGGAACACACTGGTACCTTGAAAGCATTGCTCTCTTTGGTCTGGGCTGAGCGGAGTTGGGAAGCTCAGCAAAACACTCACAGAGCTGGCATTTCAAATCCGGGCTCCAGCTTGGCAGGAACCAGAGTTAGCCACTTTGGACAGGGTGCTGTTGATGGCTTTTCAGATTCTCACTCAGGCATCCCATTGTCAGTGAGGTTCCATGGTGCAACTTGCTTGCCCACCTGAGAGGGCAGCATGGGTTGTTGTTGTTGTTGTTAGGTGCCATTGAGTCAGTTCCGACTCAGCAACCCTGTGTACAACAAGACAAAATGCTGTCCAGCCCTGTGCCATCCTCACAATTGTTGTTATGTCTGAGCCCATTGTTGCAGCCACTGTGGCACTCCATCTCATTGAGGGTCTTCTCTTTTTCACTGACCCTCTACTTTACCAAGCATGATGTCCTTCTCCAGGGACTTGTTCCTCCTGATAACATGTCCAAAGTATGTGAGACATAGTCTCATCATCCTCGCCTCTAAGGAGCATTCTGGCTGTACTTCTTCCAAGACAGATTTGTTCCTTCTTCTGGCAGTCCAGGGTATATTCGGTATTCTTTGCCAGCACCATAGTTCAAAGGCGTGAATTCTTCTTCGGTCTTCTGTATTCATTGTCAAGCTTTTGCATGCATACGAGGTGATTGAAAATACCTTGGCTTGGGTCAGACGAACCTTAGTCCTCAAAGTGACACCTTTGCTTTCTAAAGAGTTCTTTTGCAGCATATTTGCCCAGTGCAATACGTCGTTTAACATGGGTTAAATCCAAAAAAACCCGTTGCTGTCAAGTTGATTCCGACTCATAGTGACCCTGTAGGACAGAGTAGAATTGCCCCGTAGAATTTCCAAGGAGCAACTGGTGGATTCAAACTGCTGACCTCTTAGTTAGCAGCCAAGCTCTTAACTACTGCGCCACCAGGGCTCCAAATAGGGCTTCTGTGGTGCAAGTTACTTTAGGGCCCTGGGCATTTCACTGGCAGAATCAGAAATGCCTGTAAGTCATATGTCACCTATAGCCTTGTAAAAACTAAACCCAGAGTGGGTGCCATCTTTTTCACATGCAGCTAGTTGTCTTATTATGAGAGTGACACATGCTCATTTAGAAAACAAGAAACGAAAGCTAATGGCATTTTCCATACATTATCTCGTTTAGTCCTCACGTAGTCTCTGGGATGCATACCATTACTACCATTTTACGCAGTAAGAAGCTGAGTCCTAGGAAGGTTCAGTGCCTTGTTTGAGGTCAAGCAAGTCAGGAGCAGAGTCAGCATTTGCACCCAGGCAGTACGACTCCTGCAAGCTCTGGGCACCATGTTATTTACTGCATCTCAGCAGAAACTATAGGGAGGAAAATAAAAATCTCCCTTAAGTCTAGCGTGGGTGAGGTTGTCAGGGTGCCAGCGTGAGCTCACTGGCTGCTGCAAGGGGTTTGGATCCTAGGCCTGTTCCCTGTCTTGTCTGACCTTGGGCAAGCTAATTAACCTCCCTTTGCCTTACTTTCCCCAACCATAAATAGGGATAATGATGCTTGTGGCTTCGTAGCTCCCAGGGTCATTATGATGTTTGAGCTAAAGTGCT
Source organism: Trichechus manatus latirostris (assembly GCF_000243295.1). Lineage (NCBI taxonomy): Eukaryota > Metazoa > Chordata > Mammalia > Sirenia > Trichechidae > Trichechus > Trichechus manatus. The sequence goes on along the minus strand of NW_004444069.1, from coordinate 6,178,478 downwards.
TTTGAACTTCTTTTATGAAAGGGAACTGAGCACCAGCCGTGGTTATACACAGTTATTAATGACCTATTATGCCTGATCCTCCACCAAGTCTTGTTAAAAAGGGAAGGACAACGGTCCTCAGGGGGAAGGGTGTCCTTCTGTGGTGTGCATAATGGGAAGGAATGGACCAAAAAAACAAAACAAAACTTTAGAACATTGTTTTCCCTGCTCTGAAGTTTCCTGAGTATGGTGGGTCGGGAGTATCTCCACTTTTCATAGTTTGTTGCACTGGATAAGCTTCTGCAAGCAGGTGTGTATGCTGTGCAGTGTAACAGGATGGAGGACCACTGATGGCAGCGTGGTGCAGGGGCTTGACTTCTAGTTCTTGCTGTGATGCCCTTTATAATATCAGCCAAGAACGCGCAGAGATACCAAGAAGCGATGGTTGTCTTCCATTCATCCTCCTTTCCTTCTCATTATTCATTGATTCATCTAGTAAATATTCATTGTTGTTGTTAGTTGCTGTTGAGTCAGCTCCCACTCGTGTACAACAGAACAAAACATTGCCTGGTCCTGCGCCATTTTCATGATCGTTGGCATGCTCAAGTCCATGGTTGTGGCCACTGTGTATTTTGAGTTATCCTCCAACCTAGGGAGCTTATCTTCCAGCACTGTATTGGACAGTGTTCTGTTATGACTCATAAGGTTTTCACTGGCTAAATTTCAGAAGTAGATCACCAAGCCTTTCTTCCTAGTCTGTCTTAGTTTGGAAGCTCTGCTGAAACATATCCACCCTGCTGGCCTTTGAAATACTGGTGACATAGCTTCCAGTGTCATAGCAATATGCAAGCCACCACAGCATGACAAACTGACAGATGGGTGGTGGAATAAATATTTATTGAACTTCTGTTATGATCTGGGCACCACTGTAGACATTGGGAATACTGTGGTAAGCAGAGTAAAAATAGTTCCTCCCCATACAAAACTTATAGTCTAGGGCCAAAGGGCTTATTATCTAGTTGGGATGGAGTGAACTTTATTGTCTTTACAAGAGTATATAACTGAGAGTGTTTTGAACTCTCAGGAGGAGAGTCAGGATGTAATTTCCAGGTGTACCTGCCCATCCCAACTGTTATCTGACCTGGGTGGGCCTTAAGGTGAAGGCTGCGTTTGGCTTCGTGGAAGAGCCAGTTAGTGCATTAAAGCCTCTGTGTCACACCTAACAAAGGCTTCACTTTGTTTGGGCATCTTCAGAAACACCTAGCACCTTGGCAGCCCTGGCAGATAAGAACTCCACTTCAAGCCTTCACCCTTTTGCTGCTACTTGAGTTCAAGTCAGGGAGGAATGATCCCGGCAGTGGGCTTTTTCCAGAGTTTTTGTTTGGGGAGCTAGAGTTTGAAGTTATGCCACCAACCCAGTGCCTTTCTTATGTAACGGCCACCAGACCTGGTCTCTCCAGAGTTCTCTTCCTGCCTGACAGGTCTCCGTCTGCCAACTTTGGCAAGCAGGCATATGGTGGCAGGCAGGCGGGGGATGGGGGGGCTGGCTGCAAGGCGCTCCCTGGCGTGGCCTCAGGGCTCCTGAAGGAACTGCGTGTAGACACCTGGGTTGGTGTCTGTGGAGTGGGGTGGGGGCAGGGTCCTCTCTTCTCCAAGGCTGCCGGGCACCAGTCCTCTAGGTTTCTTCAAAGACCAGGGTTAGGGAGGCCGAGCCATTAACACGGAAAGCACACTGTGTTCTTCCTTTCTCCCTCCAGCCAGGGCTGGGGCGGGGAAGACAGAGGGCTGGCAGAGGAGTTGACCCACAGTCTAGTGAGAGGAAGGCACAGGACAGCGTGGTGCGCCCCTGGGTGATAATTATTTTCCCCAGCCCTGATGTGTCCCTGTGTACAGCGCTTTGCTGCTAAACAGCTTCCCCTTCTGTTGGGGCCCCACACTTATTCAGCATCTGATTTGGGGAGATAGTAGCACCATGAGGAGACTGGGTCACTCGGTGTACCTGGACTTGGTAAAGTGTGGCTGGAGCCTGGCAATGATGCCACCTCAGCTGGGAGAGCGTGACCCACTTCCACATCCTCTCCCACGTGGAGAGCAGGGTGGGAGGCTTTAGAGACTAGCTCCAGTTAAGGTTCCTGCAGGCCCGAGTCCCACCCGGGTATCCAACCCACGTGTTTCCTGCTGCTGGAATCCATGGTCCATGTTCTGAACTGAATAACAACCTTGCCATTCCAAAGTCCTGGATTCTGCAAGCCGGCTTCCTGCAGAGATCCGTGTCCCTGCGGATTCAAATGCCCCCACAGTGTGGGCCCCACCCCTCCCTTCCTGGTAAATCACCAGATAAAACCTGGACTTGGTTTCCAAGGAGATGGGCTAGCCTTGACCTCCAGGCCCAGGGGAGGCTCACAGTCTTCCGGCCCAGGCAGCCCCCGCTGCTGAGAGGCCCTTCTGGCCCCTGCCCTCACAGAATGTTCTTCTGCTGCAGGAATATGATACAGAACTTGTTTCAGACCCTCCAGGTTTCTTCTGTTCTCTCCAGGTAGAGGACATTTTAATCATTTTCCATTTGTGATGTATGCTTCTCTTTTTGTGTGTGGGTGTTTGGTGCTGGGGGTGGAGGGAGTTTTAAATACATGAAGCTATGAGACCTGCCTGGATGATCTGAAAACTTTAGGCTGGTAAAGTGGCATTTCTGAGCTCCTGAATGATGCAGTCTTATTTACACATGAGGGAGAAAGGCAGGGATACTGCCAAGGTCAATTCTAGCTGGGCTGGTGATCACAGACCTATGTGTTCCTGACTGTGTGCACCACACTCCCTTCACATTCAGCTCTGGGCTGAGGCAGGGTGTGCACACACACACATACACACATACATGTACGCATGCATGCACATACACATATGCATACATGAACATATATGCATGCACGTACATATGTAATATATACACATGTATACACAGACACTCATACACATATACACACACTCACATACATCCTGTGTCTGTCCACAGACACAGCAGCCTCCCAGGGCACATGGTGTGCTTCTAGTGGATCACTGGTGTTATGAGAAGATGGGGTGCCGGTGACTTTTAGGACATGGTGGGGCTTACTGGCAAGCAAACAGGCTGTGGGAACGTCTCTCCAGCATCCACAGTTCCACCTGCCTACATGAGCAGCAGCCTTCTGGAACTTATGTTGGGACTCAGTGGAGTGGAGTCAGGTGGAACAAGTACAGGCTTCTGTGCTCCTTCCTCCCTCCTGGGGGGTGCCACCTCCTCCACCTGAGAGGTAGAGTGTGCCCACTCACCCTAATGTTTGCATAGGTATTTCACTGGCTGCCCACTCCACTTCCTGGTCTCATATGAAGAGAAGAGGTTTCTTAGACTTGTGAGTGATGCTAGGGAGATTGAAGTTCTCAACATCAGACATTGTATGGGCTGGTGGAACCACTCAGATGAATATTTTTCTTTTATACTGACTTCTGACCCCATTCTGCTTCCTTTAAAAAGAAATCATTTATTTATTTGTGTAGGTAATATACACAGTACAGAATTCAAAAGAATATATAATGAAAACTAAGTCTTCCAGCCACCTAGGTCTCCTAGCAACATCATGATAAATGGAGAAAATATGGAAGTTGTAAAGGATTTCATTTTACTTAGATTCACAATGAATGCCCATAGAAGCAGCAGTCAAGAAATCAAAAGACACATTGCATTGGGCAAATCTGCTGCAAAAGACCTGTTTAGACTGTTAAAAAACAAAGATGTCACTTCGAGGACTAAGGGGTGCCTGACCCAACCTGTGGTGCTTTCACTTGCCTCATATGCGTGTGAAAGCTGGACATTGAATAAGGAAGACTGAAGAATTGATGCCTTTGAATTACAGTGTTGGTGAAGAGTATTGAATATGCCATGGACTGCCAGAAGAACAAACAAATCTGTCTTGGAAGGCGTACAGTCTGAATGCTCCTTAGAAGCAAGGATGGTGAAACTTTGTCTCACATTCTTTGGACATGTTATCAGGAGGGATTGGTCCCTGGAGAAGGACATCATGTTTGGTAAAGTAGAGGGTCAGCGAAAGAGAAGAAGACCCTCACTGAGATGGATTGACATAGTGGCTGCAACAATGGGCTCAAGCATAGCAGTGATTATGAGGATGGCGCAGGACCAGGTGGTGTTTTTTTCTGTTGTACGTAGGGTCGCTATGAGTTGGAACCGAGTCAACAATACCTAACAACAACAATAAGGTCTCCCTTCCCAAAACAACCACTGTTAACCTGCACCTTGTGTATCTACCAGAGATACTCTACACATATACAAGTACGTCATACGCACGTACAACCGCACACACACACACATACATACACTCATTGTTTTCAACACTGTAATACACAATGTTTGCACCTTATTTTTCTCATTTAACGGTAAATACTGGAACTCATTTTGTACTATTATCCTTGTCATTATTGTTAATACTATCGTCATTTGGCTAATACCCCTTTGAGCACTACCTGTGTGCTAGGTATTATTATAAGTCCTTTACTTACATTAACTCATTAACTCCTCACAACAACTATATAAACCAAAAAAAACCACACTCATTGCCGTCGAGTCAGTTCCAACTCATAGCAACCCTATAGGACAACAGGGTAGAACTGCCCCGTAAGGCTTCCAAGGCTGTAAGTCTTTACAGAAGCAGACTGCCACATCTTTCTCCCATGGTGCGGCTGGTGGGTTTGAACCACCAACCTTTCAGTTAGCAGCCGAGTGCTTAACCACTGTGTCACCATGGCTCCTTAAGTAGCATCTCTAAGGTCATTTAGAAGCACTTCACTCTTTTTGGAAACCCTGGTGGCTTAGTGGTTAAGAGTTCGGCTGCTAACCAAAAGGTCAGCAGTTCAAATCCACCAGGCGCTCCTTGGAAACCCTATGGGGCAGCTCTACTCTGTCCTGTAGGGTCGCTATGAGTCGGAATTGACTCGACGGCAACAGGTTTGGTTTGGTTTTCAGTCTTTTTAATGGCTCTGTGCCATTCTGTTGATTGGTTATGCTTTAATTTCTTTTAGCAGTCCCTATTGGGAATCCCCCATGCATCTGTCAGTTTGTCGTATTGTGGGGGCTTGCGTGTTGCTGTGATGCTGGAAGCTATGCCACTAGTATTCAAATACAAGCAGGGTGACCCATGATGGACAGGTTTCAGCTGAGCTTCCAGACTAAGACAGACTAGGAAGAAGGACCTGGTGGTCTCCTTCTAAAAAGAATTAGCCAGTGAAAACCTTATGAATAGCAGCGGAACATTGTCTGATATAGTGCCAAAAGATGAGCCCCTCAGATTGGAAGGCACTCAAAATATGACTGGGGAAAAGCTGCCACCTCAAAGTAGAGTTGACTTTAATGACATGGATGGAGTCAAGCTTTTGGGACCTTCATTTGCTGATGTGGCATGACTTGAAATGAGAAGAAACAGCTGCAAACATCCATTAATAATTGGGATGTGGAATGTACGAAGTCTGAATCTAGGAAAATTGGAAATAGTCAAAAATGAAATGGAACGCATAAATATTGATAAACAGACATCATGATAAATGGAGAAAATACTGGAGTTGTCAAGGATTTCGTTTTACTTAGATCCACAATCAATGCCCATGGAAGCAGCAGTCAAAAAATCAAAAGATGCGTTGCATTGGGCAAATCTGCTGCAAAAGACCTCTTTAAACTGTTAAAAAGCAAAGATGTCACCTTGAAGGCTAAGGTGCACCTGACCCAAGCCATGGTGTTTTCAGTTGCCTCCTGTGCATTTGAAAGCTGGACGATGAGTAAGGAAGACTGAAGAAGAATTGACGCCTTTGAATTGTGGTGTTGGCGAAGAATATTAAATATGCTATGGATTGCCAGAAGAATGAACAAATCTGTCTTAGAAGAAGTAGAACCAGAATGCTCCTCAGAAGCAATGATGGCGAGACTACATCTCACATACTTTGGACATGTTATCGGGAGGTATCAGTTCCTGGAGAAGGACATCATGCTTGGTAAAGTAGAGGGTCAGCGAAAAATAGGAAGACCCTCAAGGGGATGGATTGACATGGTGGCTGCAACAATGGGCTCAAGCATAACAATGATTGTGAGAATGGCGCAGGAACGGGCATTGTTTCGTTCTATTGTACATAGGATCGCTTTGAGTCAGAATTGACTCGGCGGCACCTAACAACAACAACAATCGTGATTGGTCTTTGCTGATGTAATGTCAAAGTAAGCGAGCTAAAGTCTCACCACCTTCACTTGGAAGGAGCATTCCAGTTGTATTTCTTCTAAGACTGATTTGTTTGTTCTTTTGACAGTGCATAGTATGTTCAATATTCCTCGCCAAATCACAATTCAAACACATCGATTCTTCTGTCTTCCTTTTTCATTAGAAGATTTTTTAAATCTTTCCTTTTATGACTTCTGGCTTTTATTTCACATTTTCTTTTCCCACTGTTTTCCTGGTGTGTCTCACTCCCTCCATTTGCCTAACACTATATCAAAACACTGTTTTCTTCTATTTATTCTCTGTTTTATACATTTAAAGCTTTGCTCCATAAACAAGGGGTCAAACCTGGCACCCCCAGGAATGGGGCAGATGGGCATTCTGTGCCTCTGGTGGAACATTTACAACATCTGCTGTGGTAGTTCTTTGCCAAAAATGTTAACCTCAGTCTAATTCTAAGGAAATAGTTGGAGAAATCCAGATTGTGGGACATCCTAATGACAGTGGTCCTGGACTTTTAAAAAAATGTTAATATTATGATAAACAACCTGTAAACCATTCTAGACTAAACCAGATGTTATCCAGTCAACTTCAACTCATGATGACCCAATGTGTGTCAGAATAGAATTGTGCTCCATGGAGTTTTCAGTGGCTGATTTTTTGGAAGTAGATCACCAGGCCTTTCTTCTGAGGTACCTCCGGGTGGACTCAAACCTCCAACTTTTTGTTAGCAGCTGAGCGCATTAACCATTTGTACCACCCAGGGACTTGTTCTAGACTAAAGGCTAATGAGTATGGTAACCAGATGCAGTTGAGATACTGGATTAAAAACCAGTAAAGGCCAGATTTTGGGGGAGGAAATAGAGAATACTACTGGTATGAAATATGAAATTCCTGAGGGGTGATAATTGTGGTTATGTTGGAGGGTGTCCTTCGGGGATACATGATGAGGTATTTAGCAAAGTATAATATCTGCAGCTTACTTTCAAATGGTTCAGGGAAGCATACATATCCCCATATGCACCTCCACAGAGAGGCATAAAACAGATGTGGCAAAAGGTAGCCACTGGTGACCCCAGGGTCAGAGTATTTGGATGTGCACTGTACTATACTTTCAGCTTTTCTGTGGCTTTGAAATTTTTCAGAATAATAAGATGAGGAGAAAAACAAAAACAAACAAACCTTTGTCCCATCTGGAATTTATTTTGGGCTCTCTTGGGTTATTGCCCTGGGTTTCTGGGTCTTTCCCCATCTTTTACAGCACATGCAGCCTTCTGTTTCCTTTTCTCTTAGGAACTTCTTTTTGGGCGAGTTATTCATTTTGGGGCTTGGAAGTTTTGATGGACGAGGTATTTTTCTGGCAGACTTATATGACTTTTCTAGAAGCAGGTAAGAACTATGAATGTTCTTCTGTGCATTGGTGCCTCTATTATTATTTACACTGCATTATGTGCTCCAAGTAAATTTGCAAGGAAGTTTAGTTCTCTGGGCTTTAAACAAAGTCTTCATCCTCAGGAATACCATCAAATTAATGTGTAGTGTATTAACCTCTTAGCATACCTTGATATAAGTGTTTTCCTCTCAGCAGAGAGTTTTTGCAAGAGGACAGGTCCCGCTTGCATACAGTGGATGTGGGCCTTAAAAAAAAGACTCCTGGGTTTCATTTTATGCAAGATGGTCTTGAGTGAGTAGTTGGCCTGTAAAACCAACAGACTTTTTGCCAGGAGAGCTCCAACGGCCTTTGTGGCTTTGAGAATGGGAAATGTACGTAATTACAAATGGATGATTGGGGTTTGGCTTCTGAACTAGTTTATCAGGGTGTGCCTAGTTCTGGGTGTTTATGCCTGCACCCAATGGAAATGGGGACAGTTTCTTTCTTGGACCCCTCACCACAGGCCCCTGTGGTCTTCAAGCCCATTTCCAGCAGCTCTTCTGAGCTTTTCCACAGTGGCCTTGGCCTTCAGCAAATCCTCAAGGCGACTGGGTTGATTCCTACTGTATTCACCACACTAGTTGCCCCTGAGTTGATTCCAACTCATGGCAACCCCATGTGTGTCAGAGTAAAACTGTGCTCCGTAGGGTTTTCAGTGGCTGATTTTTCAGAAGTAAATCACCAGGCCTTTCTTCCAAGGTGCTTCTACGTGGACTTGAACCTCCAACTTTTCAATTAGCAGTCGAGTGTGTTAACCGTTTGCACCCTCTAGGAACTCCCCTGCTGTATTAGGTACTGTGTTTCCCCATCTACTCAGAGCGTGGGCATTTTTCTTGCTCATCCTTCACCTCCATAGGCCTTGCCTTCAGACTGGACAGTGGACAAGGCCTGTGATCCATCAGGAGTTTTCAGGCCTGAGGCTACTTCCCCCAAAGAGTTAATTGAATCTACACGTGTGAGATTCTGAAGTTGTCTTTAAGACATTTTGATTATCAGCTTGTTGAACATTTGGGAAGGAAGGAAACTGAGTCCTAAACAGCCTCTTAGAAGGAGTCGTCCTCCTTCCTTGGATTATTTTTTTGTTGGAGAGGTTGGGGGAGGAAGGAGGGAGAAGGTCACCGCTCAGCTACTGTGTAGTAGAGCAGAGCAGTTATCTAAACAAACAGTGTGGCTTCTTCAATGGGTGCTGTGTAATGATCCCTTGCAGTTTGTAGCATCGATGGGTATGTTTGCAAGGTAAACAGACACGCCTGTCTTTTTACACAAATTAGCACATACCCGTATGCTGAGAGCCAATAGGGAAGAGGAGGCAGTGGCCCTAAAACTTACTTTCTTAAGAACTTGATATAGGAAGGAGAGTCCCTGGGTGGTGCAAATGGTTAAGTGCTTGGCTGCTAACACAAAGATTGGAAGTTAGAGTCCACCCAGAGATGCCTTGGAAGAAAGGGCTGGTAATCTACTTCTGGAAGATCAGCTATTGAAAACCCTATGGAGCACAGTTCTACTCTGACACACATGGGGTCGCCATGAGTCGGAATCGACTTGACAGCAACTGGTACTGGTGATATTCAGCAAGAAGGCCGTGCTGGGAGGCCTCTCAGTGGGGTCCTGAGGATGACCATCCCCAGAGCTGGGCAGAGAGGAAGGGGCTGACTCTGGAGGCCAAGAGGCTGCTGGCGACCCGACTGATTCAGTAACGTCAGCCTCACCACAGGAAGCTGGAGGCTTTCCCAGCCCTGGGATTCTGAGAGGATGCAGGGAACCTGGTTCAGGAAGCTTGTTTATTTGAACCAATTCTAGGAAACTTTAGTGGAGGAAAAGTGGTGGAGGGAGTGGAGGGGAGCTGGCGAGGGGCAGTAGTTCTTGAGCAGGGCAGCCTGTCATGGGGCCCTCTGTGGCTACCCTCAGGACACTGGGAGGGCTGGGCTGGGTAAGAGCACGATTACCCTGTGAGAATGAGGCTGGCATGAATGTGTTATAGGGTTCTGAGTACAGGGACCTTTATTCAGCTTGTGGAGATATTGGTCTTCTGATAAATAAATAGCATGATATAGTTTTATATCTTCTTCCTCTTAAAAAAAACTTCTAGATTTCTCAATTTAATCAGCATGTTAAATTGTGACTGTGCGAGATAAATAGTCGTAGCTGTCCACAGCAGGGTTGGTAGGGTTCCACTGGTTGAAATTTCCATTCTGCACTCATTCTCTGTTGGTGACCCAAGCTTGGAAACCTCCTGGCCAGGCCCTTCCCTGGGATTATTAGTTTTGGAGCTGGTCCTTCAGTTGACTTCAGTTTAGGCTCTAAAAAGATTGACCAGAAGTACAAATTGTCTTCCCTTGGGGGCTTCATCACCATGCCAGGGGCATCTCTGGTGGTAGTCCAAGTCACTGGAGAGAGAAAGGGACTATTAACCTAAACAGTGGTGATTCGAACCTACCCGGCAGTGCCATTGAAGAAAGGCCTGCTTCTGTGAAGATCACAGCCAAGAAAATCCTGTGGAGCAGTTCTACTCTATAACACCATCAGTCCAAATCAACTCGACGGCGAGGAGTTTGGTGTTGTTTTTTTTTGTTTGCGACCAGCTTGCACTGATGGTCTCTCTCTCTTTTTTAATTGTGGTGGAAATTTACACAACAAAACATTCATCAATTCAACCATTTCTACATGTATAATTTATTGACATTGATTACATTCCTCATGTTGTGCAACCATCATCACTGTCCTTTTCCAAATTATCCTACCACACTGATAGTCTCTTGACATCCTTGCTGGTAAAGCTCTGGCCAGGTGCACAGCCGAGGGTGAAGGTCAGTCCAGCCTGGGAGACGTGGTGCCCAGGAGTTGGTGGGAGCTCAAGGGGAATGCCGCTTGAGAGCTGAGGGTCCCTGCCCTTCCATTCTCTTATAATAGACAAGGGCTCTGTGTTCTGCATTATCCATCCCTCTGGAACCTGCCAAAGGCTGAACGTCATGAGTCAGATTGAATTAGAGGAAAATCCGCAGCCGGAGTTTGTAGGTGCACTGGTTCCGGACTTCAGGTTTCAGGCTCCAACTTGGCCGGCTTTCAGGGCTCCAGCTGTTCTCAGGGAGGAAAAAAGAGTCTCTTTTTGAACTAGGCCAAAAGACGCCTTTCTTTCCTTCTGTCCTTGCTCTCCTACTGTGTGGAGAGAATGCCATTGCATGTCTGCCTGGTCAAAACACAGAGCCTAGTGACTTAACCCAGGACCGAGTGTGCTGGTGCGGCTGGAAACTTCTTCAGGCACATTTCCTTCTTATCTGCACTGTTGTCAGCTGAATTCAAGAGGGTGTCAGAGTAGGCTGCCGGGTCCTCTTTCTTAGCCATAAAAAGGTGAGTTTCATCCAATCCAGGGCTTGAAAAGGCAGTACGTTCTAGGTAACTTTTTCTACCAATCAGGCCAGAATCACAAGGGTAAATGTTGTTTTAAGCCAGAAGTTCTATGCCAGTCCTGTTATATAGATGTTACATATACACATAACCAGTTGTTGTCAAGTTGACTCCAACTCATGGCGACCCCATGTGTATCAGAGTAGAACCGTGCTCCATGGAGTTTTCGATGGCTGATTTTTCATAGATGTAGATTGCTGGGCCTTTCTTCCAAGGCACCTTTGGGTGGACTTGAACCTCCAACCTTTCAGTTAGCAGCCAAAGGTATTAGCAGTTTACACCAAAGAGGTACTCCATATACACATTTAAATTCCTTGATGTTTTAGGATTAGCTGAAGGGAGGGCATTCTGAGGTGGGGGAGGGGGGCTTCCTTTGTGGTTCCCAGCTGACTCTAAAACAGGCTCCTCATCTATTCATTCACTTAACAAGCATTTATTGAGCACCAGGGGTGTCTGGCAGCACTTTGTATCCATCAGGATTCTTTGACACACAGCCTAGGACCTACACGCTTTCAGGGGTCCACACAAATTTCGGAGACCTGAAGAAAATGTGTCAGCTTCCTCTACTCTTATGTGAGAGTTATATTTAATGAGAGAGTTGGGTACCTTTTAATATGTCTCTGAGAGTAAGGCTGCCTACGGCCTATAAAGACCTTAAAATCACTGTAGGGTCTGCCCTCAAAGAACTCTCAGTCTCATACTGGAAACATAGCTGCAGAAATCCAGGTGTGTGAGAACACAGACCTCCAGGCAGACCAGAGAAGGCAGATATTGAGCAGAGAAGAGTAAGTAGGGGCTGGTTTTGGGAGTAAGGGCAAGGGGGGGCATTCCAGGCTGAAGGAACAGCAGATGCAAAAGTTCAGAGGTGTTGATGGAGCCTGCTGGTGCATTGGGCAACTTTGAGGGGAAACAGAGCAGAGTCTCTCACTCAGCCTTTGTGCTATGGACTTTGGGGCCAGATAATTCGTTGTGAGGGGCTGTTCTGTGCACTGTAAGATGTTTAGCAGCATCCCTAGCCCGTGCCCAGTAGCATCTTCCTAGTCATGACAGTGAAAAATGTCTCCAGACATTGCCAAATGTCCCTGGGTTGGGGGGCGGGTGGCAGAATCGGCCAGTGAGAACTACTACCATAGAGGCAATGCAATGGAGAATGCGGATCGGACCGCCTGTCCTGCATGCTGGTCGTGGGAAGCCATCTGGAGGTAGCTTCTAGCTTTACCATTTCCTCTGAAGTGCCTGCCCTGGAGCCCTTTGGTTTGTGCAGTGTACCTGCCCCTAGTCTTGGTGAGAGAGCAGCTTGCAGGGCTTGCTCTGGGGGTGCATTGTCCAGATACCACGGAGGCCCTCAGGGAGAGGAGGGTGAGAACCCTGGAGCCTGCATGTTCTCTCCAGGTGCCTCCTTCCAAGCTAACTCAGCTACTGGTTGTCGTGGGGATGTTTTGAATCACATCAGGTGGATGTGATCTTTATGCTGCCAGAATATTCACCGAGGGCCTTCATTAGAGTGGCCAGTGCCTGAGAGCACTGAGGAATAAAGTGTTCCAGGGTAAATGTGGAGAGGTGCTTGTGGTCTGTAATCACTGCTGTGCCAGCAGAGGCGAGAGAGGCCCATCTGCAGCCTGAGAGGTGGAGGAGGCCATTTATATTTGTACTTCACAGCTATCCCCACTCGAGGAGGAGGCCCAGTGTGGCCAACATGGGGGGTCCAGCATGGGATACAGACAGGCCTCCAGGGGGAATTGCAAGCCTTTCCCCATTGCCTGTATTACTATTTCAAAGTAAATTTTTTTCCAACTCTTAATTTTGATTTCACATATACAGAAAAGTTGAAAAAATAGTGCAGTGAACACCCATGTATTCTTTGCCTAGGTTTACCAATTGTTAGGAGTCCCTGGGTGGTGCAAACAGTTCAGTGCTTAGCTGCTAACTGAAAGGTTAGAGGTTCAAGTCCACCCAGAAGCACTGTGGAAGAAAGGCCTGGTAATCTGCTTCTGTAAAACCAGCCATGAAAACACTGTGGAGCACAGTTCTACTCTGACACATGTGGGGTCGCCATGAGTTGGAATCAACTCGAAGGCAACTGGTTTGGTAGTTTGGGTTACCAAATTGCTAACATTTTGCCATATTTGTTCACACCCTCTCTTTCTCTCCACATACATAAACACACACAAGCACACACATTTTTTTCTGAACTGTTTGAGAGTAAGTTGCAAGCATTGAGACACTTCGCTCAGGTCTTAGTTATCTAGTGCTGCTGTAACAGAAATACCACAAGTGAATGGCATTAACAAACAAATTTATTCTCTCCCAGTTTAGGAGGCTAGAAGCCCAAATTCAGAGCACCAGCTTTAGGGGAAGGCTTGCTTTCTCTGTCGGCTCTGGGGGAAGGTCCTTGTCGCCTTTCAACATCCAGCGTTCCTTGGAGATCACCATGTGTCTTGGCATCAGTCTTCCCCTGGATCTAGGAGGTTCTCAGCACAGGGACCCTGGGTCTAAAGGATGCGTTCTACTCCCGTCTCTTCTTTCTTGGTGGTAGGAGGTCCCTCTGATCTCTGCTTGCTTGGTTTGATCTCTTTTATATCTCAAGAGATTGACTCAAGGTACAACCTAATCCTGTAGATTTTATCCTGCGTCATTAACATAACTGCCTCTAACCCTGCCTCATTAACATCATAGAGGTTAGGTTTTACAACGCATAGGATAATTAGATCAGATCACAAAACGGAGGATAATTACATAATACTGAGAATCGTGGCCCAGCCAAGCTGACACATATTTTGGGGAGAACATAGTTCAATCCATAACAACCCGTAAGTATTTCAGCCTGTATCTCTTAAGAGCAAGGATATTTTCCAACAGAACTGCAATATTATTATCATACTCAACAAATGTAACATTGATATAATATTATTATTTAATAAATAAAGCAAAAAACCAATTGCCGTTGAGTCATTTCTGACTCATGGCAATTCCACGTGTGTCAGAGTAGAACTTCTCTCGATAGGGTTTTCAAGGGCCAGTTTTTCAGAGTAGACATCAGGCCTTTCTTCCGAGACGCCTCTCGGTGGGCTTGAACCACCAGTCTTTCATTAGCAGCTGAGCGCATTAACTGTTTGCACCACCCAGGGCCTATCTAATAAATACTCTCTATTAAATTTTCCAGGAGCCTAGGTGGCACAGTGATTAAGCACTTGGCTGCTAACCAAAAGGTCAGCAGTCTGAACCCACCAACTGCTCTGAGGGAGAAAGATGTGGCAGTCTGCTTCCGTAAAGATTTACAGCCTTAGAAACCCCATGGGGCAGTTCTACTCTGTCCTATTAGGTTGCTACAAGTCGGAATCGACTTAATGGCAACGGGTTTTATTGAATTTTCCCATTTGCCCAATAATAACCTTTATGGCTTTTTTGCCCCTCCCCATCCTGGATCCTACCAACAGGCATTCACTGTATTCCATTCTTATGCTGCCTTATCTCGTCTTCATTTCCAGTTAATCTTCGGTTGACATTAGTTTGGGGGTTAGCTTTCTTTATTTTCTGTAAGGTGGATTTTCATTTTTAGTTCAATTAAAGCGGATACTTTTTTTTTATTGTACTTTAGATGAAGGTTGATAGAGCAAAGTAGTTACTCATTAAAAAATTAGTACACATACTGTTTTGTGACATTGGTTGCCAACCCCGTGACATGTCAACACTCTCCCCTTCTCGACCTTGGGTTCCCTATTACCAGCTTTCCTGTCCCCTCCTGCCTTCTCCTTGTCCCTGAGCTGGTGTTCCCTTAGTCTCATTTTGTTTTATGAGCCTGTCTAATCTTTGGCTGAAGGGTGGAGCCTCAGGAGTGACTTCATTACTGAGCTATAAGGGTGTCTGGGAGCCATGCTCTGAGAGTTTCTCCAGTCTCTGTCAGACCAGTAAGTCTGGTCTTTTTTTTTTGTGGTTAGAATTTTGTTCTACGTTTTTCTCCAGCTCTGTCTGGGACCCTCTGTTGTGATCCCCGTCAGAGCAGTCGGTGGTGGTAGCTGGGCACCATCTAGTTGTGCTGGATTCAGTCTGGTGGAGGCCGTGGTAACTGTGGTCCATTAGTCCTTTGGACTAATCTTTCCCTTGTGTCTTTGGTTTTCTTCATTCTCCCTTGGTCCAGATGGGGTAAGACCAGTAGAATATATTAGCGGCTCACAGCCTTTAAGATGCCAGATGCTACTTACCAAGTAAAATGTAGAACATTTTCCTTATAAAGTATGTTATGCCAATTGAGCTAGATGTTCCCCAAGACCATGGTCCCCACAGTCCTCAGTCCAGTAATCTGGTCCCTCAGGGAGTTTGGATCTGTCCGTGGAGCTTCCATGACCTTTCCTTGTACAACTTGTGCTGGCTTCCCCAGTCACTAAAGTTAACTAAAGTGGGTACTACTATCAGTTTCTGAGCTAGAGCGGTCTGCTAGGATAGCGGGGAAAGTATGGATGGATTCAAATCCAGGCTGTGTCACTAATCAGCCACATGGCCTTGGGCGGATTGCTTAGCTTTTCTGAGTCTCAGTTTCCTTATCTATAGAACAAGAATAATTCCTACCTTGCAGGCTTGTTGTGAGGACTAAAATTAAGTGAGACAAGGTACTGAACGTGACTGACATTGAGCCTGGCCCTTAGAAAATGCCCCAGCAACAACAGTAATTATCACTGTTGTTCTACAACACCATCACACAGAGCAGGAAGGAGCTTTGGGTCATGTTTGGATCTGGGTTGACGACCTCAGGACAAATTCCTACCCCAAGCTCATCCCCTAGGAATGGGGCCGTGTCCTGCAAACTCCTGGACTGGCCAGAGCCCTCATTAGAGGACCTGTTTGGCTCATGCAGGCAGAGCAGGGTTTGGGAGTGCTGAGCCTGGCCTCTGGATTGAGGAGGCGGAAACATGGAATTTACTAATTAAGGCAGGTTGCTCATGACGCCTGAGAGCATGGGAGGTTGTAGTTTAATTACTGAAAGTGGAGCATGTGGCAATTCTCTCTGGTGCCCTGGTTTTGAGGTTGCTGGAGGGCCAGGGTGCCATGTGGTGTGCGTCCCAGGAGAAGTTGCATTTCAGGCCACGGTGCCGTCCCATCTCCTGGCCCTGAGCCTGTTTTTATTCATTTGCTTGTACACTTGACGGCAATATAGCATAGCGATCAAGAGCCCGGAGATCTGGGTTCCAATCCTGATCTAGTATGAACTAGCTGGGCAGTCACAGATGAGTTACTTTGTCTCTCTGCCCCTCTGTGTCCTCGTCTGTAAAACCTAATAGGGTTGTTTTTTGCAAAGATTGAATGACTTGATGTATGTAAAAGGTTGAGAGCAGTGCCTGGCAAATAGTAAGCCAGATATATGTGTTAGTTATTTCTTTAAAGAAGTCCCTGAGAGAATGAAAAAAACCAAAGACAAAGGAAAGATTAGTCCAGAGGACTAATGGACCACAACTACCACAGCCTCCATCAGACTGAGTCCAGCACAACTAGATGGTGCCTGGCTACCACCACCAACTGCTCTGACGGGGATCACAACAGAGGGTCCCAGACAGAGCTGGAGAAAAATGTAGAACAAAATTCTAACTCACACTCAAAAAAGACCAGACTTACTGGTCTGACAGAGACTGGAGAAACCCCAAGAGTATGGCTCCCGGACACCCTTATAGCTCAGTAATGAAGCCACTCCTGAGGTTTACCCTTCAGTCAAAGATTAGACAGGCCCATAAAACAAAATGAGACTAAGTGGGCACACCAGCTCAGGGGCAAGGACGAGAAGGCAGGAAGGGACAGAAAAGCTGATAATAGGGCACCCAAGGTCGGGAAGGGGAGAGTGTTGACATGTTATGGGGTTGTCAATCAGCGTCACAAAACAATACGTGTATTAATTGTTTAATGAGAAGCTAGTTTGCTCTGTAAACCTTTATCTAAAGTGCAGTAAAATAAAAAGTCCCTGAGTGGTGCAAATGGTTAATGTGCTCAGCTGCTAACTGAAAGGCTGGAGGTTCAAGTCCATCCAGAAGCACCTTGCAAAAAGACCTGGCAGTCTGCTTCCAAAATATCAGACATTAGAAACCCTATGGAGCATAGTTCTACTCGGACACAAATGGGGTTTTCATGAATCGAAGTCAACTTGATGGCATCTGGTTTGTTTCTTTAAAGCAGTGGTCAACCAGGGGTGATTTGGACCCCCTGCCCTC
>NW_004444069.1:6130191-6161120 GCF_000243295.1 Trichechus manatus latirostris | reverse complement strand
GCTGCCCTGGGAACATTCCGCAACAATGTCTAGAGACATTCTTGGTTATCACAACTGCAGAGGAGCTGCCACTGGCATCTGGTGAGTGGATGCCAGTGATGCTGCTAAACCTCCTACAATGCACAACACGGTCCCGAACAACACAGAATTATCTGGCTCCAAATGCCGGTAGCGACAAGCTTGAGAACCCCTGCTTTAAGCATGCTGAGTGATGTGGGGCGGCATGTGGAATGTGGAGGTGGGGTCCTATGCCGCCCCGGCATCTCTTCTTCCCGTGTGTGTCATTCCTTTGAGCCAGTTGGGGGCTGATGGACAAACTGGGAAGGAAAAAGGGAGGAAAGGAAGCTGCTGGCATTTTAAACCTTTGAATTCTTATTGTTTGTTTAATTTTACCCCAGTCCTGTAACAAAATATCAACTACTCACATTGTCTATGCCATCTTCTAAGTCTTAACGTTAATTTTTGTTGTTAGGTGCCTCCAGTCGATTCTGACTCATGGCAACCTCGGGTGTTACAGAGTAGAACTGCCCCATAGGGTTTTCTAGGCTGTAATCTTTATGGGAGCAGATCACCAGGTCTTTATCATGCAGAGCCTCTGGGTAGGTTGTAACCGCCAACCTTTCAGTTAGCATAGCGCTAAACCGTTTGTACCACTAGGTCTGTCTTTATCATTAGTAATAGTAACTACTATTTATTGACCCTTGCTGTGTACCAGGCCCTGTGAGAAGTGCTTTATGTATTATTTAATTTTCACCACCAGCTACTGAGGTGGTGCTGTTATCATTCCCATTTTACAGATAAGGAAACTGAGGCTTAGAGATAGGAAAGGTTCTGAACTGTCCAAATTTAACTCCTGATCCTCCCCCAACCCCATTCCATTCCTGTCTCGCCCTTCTCGGTTGATAGGAATGCAGACCTTCAGCAGCTCAGCCTAGAAGCATGGGAATCATGCTCCCTCCGTGTCAATTTCCACACCCCCACCACTGTCGATCCTGCTGTCCTCCTGCCTGCTCCAATATCCTGAACCCAGCCACTCTGCGCTCTTGACTGCCACCTCCCTCGTCTGACAGTCTGGCTTCTTTTGCCTGGCCTCATGCCAGAGCCTGCATATGACCTCCCCACTTCTGCCCCTGCAGTCTCCTTTCCGTTTCAGCAATCAGGAGGCCCTGCTAAAACCTGAGTCAGACCAGACCAGGTCATTCTCTGCTTAAACACAGCCTTACAGTAGCTTTCCTTTCATGCGGATCAAAGTTGGGGTTCTCATAGAGGCTGCCACGGCCCTAATGATGCCCCCCGTTCATCTTCTCCCCTCTGCCCACTGCACTGGCCACACACACAGGCTTTGTTGCTGTCCCTCCCACATGGCGGTATACTCCCACAGCTCCCACATTCTCCTTGGGGTGTCTCACGGCCCCTCCGTCACCTCCTTCCAGTCTTTGCTCAGGAAGAACCACCCTGACCACCCTATTGGTAATTGCACCCCTCACCTCCACACTCCCATTCTCCCTTACCCTGCTCGGTTTTTTATCATAGCATTTACCACCTTCTTTTATGTTTATTATTTACCTATTGATTACTTTTTGCTTATTGCCCTTTCTCCCCTCTCACTAGATTGTACATAGAAATTTTTTTATTGTGCTAAAAATATATATAACAAAACATTTGCCATGTTAACATCACTCACGAGTACAATCAGTGATACTATGTTTATCATGTTTTCAACCATTACCATTATCTGTTTCCAAATTTTTCCATCACCCTGAACAGAAACTCATTTCCCCTAAGCAATAACTCCCTCTTCCCCATCTCTCTTATTCCTGGTAACCGCTAATAGTTTCGATGGCCTTTGAGTTGATTCCAACTCATAGAAACCCCATGTGTGTCAGAGTAGAACTGTGCTCCATAGGGTTTTCAACGGCTGATTTTTCGGAAGTAGATCACCATGCCTTTCTTCTGAGGTGCCTCTGGGTAGTCTCAAGATTCCCACCCTTGGGTTAACAGCCGGGTGCATTAACTGTTTACACCACCAAGGGACTACAACCACTGATAAACTGGTCTCTATACATTTGCCTATTCTACAGCTTTCATTTAAGTGGGATCATACAATGTTTGTCCTTTTGTGTCTGGCTTATTTCACTCAGCATAATGTTTTCAAGGTTCCTCCATGTATCAGGACTTCATTTCTCCTTGTGGAAAGTAACATAGGGATTTTTGACTGTTTTTCCACTGATGCATCCCAATATGTAGTAGATGCGAAATACATTTGATCGAATGAGTGGACACATTTCCCCAAGGTCACAAGTGGCAGGACCAGGTCTCTCTGTCCTGGGAGCCTCCATGAAACAGCCGTCTTCCAGTGCCCCCTCTCTGTGGAGGAGGGCAAATATGGAACCCTTCTGTGCACTGGCCCTGCACAAAGCGCTCTTATTCCCTTTTTCATCCACTTCCTCCCTGTGTGTATCTGGCTGTGTGCATGCTGGGTTACGTGCTATTCTGTGTTTTACTGTTGTGACCTAGCATGGCTCCGTAACCTTATTTCCGTGTATCGGCCTAGTTTGTGTGTAGGAGATGGAAGAAGGCCTGTCCATGCTCACCTGTCTGAGATCTGTGCGGTCAGAGGAGTAGAGGATAGGTTCTGTGCTACCACCCCACCCTCCCCGTCTTTGTTTTCCTCACGCTTCCTCGGGCAGCTGACTGCAAGCTGGTGATAAGGGACACTTGGTCCATATGCCTTGTTGTAGATTTTATGGGCAAGAGAGAAGCTTTGGGGTTGTGGGTCCCAGCCGCTCTGGGGGACTCAGGTCTCCCTTTCAGTTCTGATTTGTAGCTGGAGGTGGGGGCCTCATCCTTACTGCAGAGGGGGTAAAGGAGCCAGGGACTGGCAGGGCTTAGTGCATAGGGCCTGATCCCTCAGGAGCGGTTGGGTCCGAGCAGAGATGCTGGATGGAGGTGCGTTCCTCTTCCTCGGGCCTTCTCAGCCTCAAGTCTGTTTGCATGTGCTTCCGCCTCCTTGACGACTTCCTCAGCCACAGGACCTGGCCCCTGGAGAAAGCCCCAGGCTGGGCTCCACATGGTCCCACACTGTGCCGGCCACCCTGGCTGCTCTGAGTGCTGATCTCTTGCTTCTTGTTTTGGGCTGAAGAATTTGCCTGGAGCAGTTTTCAGGGGAAGGCAGCCTGTGAATTTACATGAGCTGTATCCTCCCCACCGGCTAGCCCTAGCCGCAGTCCAGCAGCCCCAGCTCACGGCTGGGCAGCCAGTGGGGCCTCCTGTGCCCTGCTCCTTTCTGCAGCCCAGCCCAGCCCAGCCCTCCACAGCAAGCAGCTGTGGCTCGTCTGCCTGGGCCTGCCCTCTCCTCTCCCTGTGCCTTCCCAGCCTCTCTTCACCCTCTTACTGTCCCTGCTCCCCAACTGCCATCTTTTCCCAATTCCTAAAGGCCTTTGTGATTCTCTCCCTTCCCCAGCCTGTAGCATCTTCTTTGCCTTCTTCTCACCCTCCAAGAGTTAGGATGTGGCTTTGGGAAAACCCTCCCATGAGCCTTCAAGCACTGTTAGCTAACTAACCTACCTGTGTCCCTGCCCCCTCCCTGCAGACTCTACCACCTGTGCTTGACTCCCCGTTCCCCTGCCCCCAGACAAAGCTAAGATTGAGACCCCTAACTGGGCCTCTGATGCTGAGAGCATGGTCCAGGATACAACATTCTCGCGAAGCAAGCGGGCAGACAGCGCAGAACAGCATGTGGCTGGGTAGGAATGGAGACACGTTCCTGCTTCCACAGGCCATTTTGAGGACAGGACGGATGAGCCTCTGCATCTGCCCCACCCCTTGTGTGTGTGTATGTAGTTTAAACAGACAATCACACGTGGCAAGTCAAGTGCTATGATGGAGCCTGGGATGGGCCTGACTTAGGCTAGTGGTGTTTGGGTGGGCGGACCGCAGAGCATACAGCCCAGCTTCCTCCCTGTCCCCTCTGCTCCTCCCCAGAAAATCCGTCTGTTTCAGGCAGGGTTCTCCACAGACATGGATCCAACAGGAGATAAAGATATAGGGAGAGATTTATAGCTATATTTTTATTTATTTATTTTTACTTATTTTAAGGAATTGGTTCCCGCGATTGTGAGGGTTGGCAAGTCTGAAATGTAGAAGGCAGACTGGCAAGCTGGAAACTCAGGCAAGAGTTGAGGTTGCGGTCTTGTATCCGAAATTCTTAGGGCAGGCCAGTGGCCTGGAAACTTGGACAGAATGTCTATGCTACAGTCTTGAAACAAAATTCTTTCTTCTCTGGGAAACCTCAGTGTTTGCTCTTAAGGCCTTCAACTGATTGGATGAGGCCCACTCACATTATGGAGGATCATCTCCTTTACGTAATACCTTCCCTGCAACATCTAGACTAGCACTTGATCAGACACTGGGCACCACCCCACAGCTGAGTAGACATACAAAATTCACCACCACACCCCCATCTCACCCCTCTGAGTAGCTTTCACTGATTGCCACACCTGCATTTCAAGGCAGTTCTACTTGGACTCCCTGTCATCACCTCAAGAGCGACACATTTTTGTCTGAGCTCATTTGATGCAGCCCCAACAAGCCTTCTTATCATCTAAGCCGCAGCAGTGTTCTCCCAGGCAGACGCTCAGAGCCCTTTGCTCCCTCCCCATGCCCCTCCCTGCACCCTTCCGCACACCCATCCCTGGCATCTGTTGGTCTTAGAGTCTGGAGTGGCCTCCTCCCTCATCCAGTGCTCCGATTTCTGTTGCCAGTGCACGATCCAGGACCACCCCTCACACCGTACCGTTGTGACATCCCCCATGGCATCTCCCAACTCTGGTCCTGTGGCTTTGCCCCCCATCACTTGCACGCTGGCATCACACTGATCCACGCAGACCCCGCCTTTCCTCAAAAGACACTAGATGGATTGACTTGTGTCCCCCGCAAAATATATGTTGTAAATCCTAATCTCTTATATCTGTGGGTGTGGTCCCATTTGGGAATAGGACTTTCTTTGTTATGTTAATGAGACCATGTCAGTGTTGGGTGTGTTTTAAGCCAATCACCTTTGAGATATAAAAAGAGCAGATTAGGCACAGAGAAGGAAGAACAAACGGAGGGGAAGATACATGCCACATGAGGATTGCCAAGGAGCCAAGGAACAGAAGCTGAAGAGACAAGGACCTTCCCCCAGAGCTGACAGAGAGAGGAAGCCTTCCCCTAGAGTTGGCACCCTAAATTCAGACTTCTAGCCTCCTGAACTGTGAGAAAATAGATTTCTGTTCCTTAAAACCACCCACTTAGGGTATTTCTGTTACAGCAGCACTAGGTGACTAAGACAGCCACTCTGCTCTGTAGCTCCTGACAGTGCTTGTAGGAAGTTCAGAGCAGACCCTCCGGACTCTCTCCTCCCTGAGTTTCTGCTCCGGCCGCAGACCTGCCAGTCCCCTGAGTGTGCTGTGAGTCTGTAGGAGGTACCCCCTCCCTGTGCACCAGCCTCACCAGTCCTTCCCCTTTATTTAGGTCCCCTTCTTTCCAAGGTGCCCCTGTTCCAGTCCACAGTGTTTCCGAGAAGCACCCTTTATGTTTCCCAGACTTGGTGGCCACCACAATCTGATTCTGTCTCCAGGCACTTCATGGATGTTAACTGTAGTACCGCCTCGATCCAAAAGAGGAATCCACTGCTTTTGAACTGCCCTGGGCATCTCCATGCCCAAGAATCTGTTCTAGCTATCGAGGCTGTCCCTCTTTACCCTGGTACCCAGGCAGCCTCCCCACTGCCTTTCACAGCCCAGGATCAATAAGGGCTCTTGCCTTCTTCCTGTCCTGTAATTCTACCTGTCAAAGTGCCCTCCTACTCCTCAGCTCCCCTCTGTCACCTGTAGCCCAAGCCTGACCATCACATGATTCTGGGTCCCCGGGCTCCCCCCATGGCTTGGCTCCAGCCTGTTCTCCCCGCTGCAGCCCAATGGTCCTGTACAGCTCAGAGCTCACCCTGCCTTCCTCTGCTTATACCCTGCTGCTCATCTGTCTGAGAGACATCCTGAGCCTTCTTGCTCTGGCTCCCCAAGCCTCAGCCACACCTTTTCTTCTTCCAGTTTTTCCAAAGGCCAGATCTCTTCCTTCCCTGGGGCGTTTGCACATGTTGAGCCTCCAGCCAACTCCACTTAGTCACTTCCTGGGGATGCCTTCCCTGTCCCCCCAGGGCTATGTCAGGCTCCCAGCTGCATCCTCAGGGCACCTTGTTCTTACCTGTTCGTTACCCTGGGGGATGACTTGAGTACTGTCTGTCTCCCTCACTCCCTGTGACTCCCCTTATCACAAGCTTATCTGTGTGTGTCTCTTTTGCTCACCTCTGTATGCTCAATACCTATCACAGAGCCTGGCCAGAAATAGATGGCCAGTCATTTGTTCAGTGAATGAGTGACCTTCCATGCCTTCTAAAGAGCTGTTCCCTATGCCTACGATGCCCTTCCCCTTCTTCTCTGCCAACAAACTCCTATTCATCCTTCAAGACCCAGCATCTTCCCCAAGTGCCCTTGGCAGCTAGTCCCTCCCTTGCTGTGTGTTCTCGCAGAGCATTGCACGCCTGGGACTTTTTTTCCTCCTGCCTCTGAGCTCCTCAGGGAGAGTGCTTGGCACAATATAGCACATGTGGTTGGCACTCATGAAGTGTTTATGTCTTAACCTGATCTCTCCTTTTGACCCATCATCTCGTATTATTTGGTTGTTTTCTGTTTGTCTTGTGTAGTGTGGCTTCCTCAGCCATTTGGTCAGCTCCTGGAAGACAGGCCCAGGGACTTTGAGCCTCAGTTTCCTCCTCTGTAAATTGGGAACATTGACCTGATGATTATAAAGTGGCAGATAGAACAGCTGGCTGTGAATCCCTGGACAGTCCCCATCCTTTTGACTCCTTTCCCTTAAAGTCCTTCTCTGCTTCTTGGAAGGGTTCAAGCCCTGTAGATAGTAGAACGATAATAGGCTGTCATGATCGTTGAAGTAATTGAAGCCCTTCTGACCTGGGAGAAAGCTGGCTCTTTTCATCTCTTTTTGAAGGAATGTGGGGACTGGGGTGGAAAGTTCCCCAGGGTTCCTTGGTATTTCAGTGCTTTGATACCTAGAGGAATGAGAAGAGCAATTAATTGCTGTTGATGGTCTATTCCTGGAGGGGGTAGTTTGATGGGGATAGGGGTGGCATTGGTGAGTGATATCTCCTCCATCCCAGGGCCATCTGCTGGTTGAAGGGATACACAGAAAAGAGACTCAGAGATTTGGAGTGGTATCTACCATTAGGGGAGGCTTTTGAAACCTCACTTTCTCTGGAAAACACGTTTCGCTCAGCCCCTTGGGTAAGCGAGCAGCTTTCTCTGCAGACATTATGGAAGACAGCGGA
This sequence comes from Trichechus manatus latirostris, assembly GCF_000243295.1. Taxonomy (NCBI): domain Eukaryota; kingdom Metazoa; phylum Chordata; class Mammalia; order Sirenia; family Trichechidae; genus Trichechus; species Trichechus manatus. The sequence continues at coordinate 6,153,736 of NW_004444069.1, read as the reverse complement.
AAAGGGATTTCAGCATTTTCCTTGGCCTTGCACCTCCCTCAGAACAGATTTCTCAAAATGTGGCGCACAGACCTCCAGCCCCAGAGTCATCTGAGGCCGAGTGTTTTAAATGCAGATTTTCAGGCCTGCCTCAGACCTCTGTCTTTATTGGGGGGCTGAGAGCTGGTTGCTCTCTCAGCCATGTCTCTGGGTGGTGTGTAGGGTTATGAGGTCTGCGTGCCACATGGAGAAAGTGGCGCAGGCTGGAGCAGGTGGGCAAGACTCCTTGGCTGCCCTGGCCTGCCTCTTCTGTGCTTTCAACCTGTTCTCAGAGGACTTCTGGGGAAGCAGAGGGCAGCCACAGCCCCCCACATCCCTGTTAGATTATGCTGCGAATGTGACCCAAGCAGTGAGATTGTCTGTGGAAGGCAGAAGAAAAGAACATTGTACTCTTTGATTTCTGGAAGAGGTGTGTTTGGGACAAGTAGGCGTGTAGCCAGGCTAGTAGATTTGTAAATTAGCTGCAAATATGTTTTATGTGTCCCTGGGGGGTGCAAATGGTTAATGTGCTTGGCTGCTAACTGAAAAGTTGGCAGTTCAAGTCCACCCAGAGGTGTCTCGAAGAAAGGTCTGAAGATCTGCTTCTAAAAACTCAGCCATTGAAATCCCTATGGAGCCCAGTTCAACTCTGACACACGTGGGGTCACCATGAATTGGAATGGACTCAATGGCAGCTGGTTTGGTGTTTTGGTTTTTGGTGTTTTATGTGTGTGTATGATGTGTCTGTGTTCGTTTGTGTTACATTTACAACTGCAGATATTCATTAAGCACACAGACACACTTACATGAAATACCTGAGCCCAGAGAAAGTGGAGCTCCACGTATCTGGGCCTCCATGTCATGTTCTGTCTGGTAGGTGGAATGCCATCTCATCCAGGTGTGGAACCTGCCCGTCCTCGAATGATTCATTCTGGTCCACAGAGTCTCTGAGCACAGCCCGTCAATTAGCAGTGGTGACTAACTGGGGGAGGACGTGTGCAGTGTTGAGCAGGCTGACCTGCTTTGGCAGGAAATGGCAAGCAAGCTTAGCTGCAGTCAGCACCTTCTCCCAGAGGTGTTGGTGCAGGTTCCCCAGGCTGGCCTGACACACAGGTATTTCTGGACCATGGTGGAGCCCATTGCCATGAGCTTCCCGCCACCATGTCTGGTCCATCAGCGTGGGGCGTGGGCTCTGGCTTGACCCTGGCAGCCGTCGGGACCCTCCTAGATCTTCCCATGACTCGTGTTCTTTGTTTCCACAGGGTGGCACCTTCCTATTTCTCCCTGGCCACTGCCCTCCCTGTCACAGTTGAGCACCTGTTTGCCTGAAGTTAATTTCCAGAAGCAGGTAAGGACTGAGGGAAAGGGCTCTTCAGCTGGTTCTAGAACAGTGTTGGGAAGGGGCCTGGGCTCTCAGATGCCAGGCTCAAGGGCTGACCACGGAGTTAACTCCTCTTGTTTCCTTTCTCCATTGTTCCCAAGCATTACTGGGTGTGTGTGTGGGTTCTCAGGTGTGTGGGTTCTCAGGGTGAATGGTATGGTGCTGCTGATTTGGTTTAGCTGTTAGAACATGTGCATATTTGATATAAGCTCTGTAAATCACACATCTGTATTACATTGTATTTGTGCGCAACGTTACATTGTAAATATAACAGAATATAAATACATGTTTTTAAATGCAAGCATTTAAAATATACCACGATTTTAAAACAGATGACAAAAGACAAGTGCTGGGACCCCTGGGGCAGAGGTGATGTGTGTATCTGAAGGATTCCCCTTGCTATCTGGTCCAGCCTGAGGTTACTTGATACCAGTCTAGCAGGTGCAAGACCACCATGGGTATAAGTGTATTTCCTAATTTATATAAATGTAGGTAGGTGTTCAACAGCATTAGCTTCAACCTTATAAATCAAAATGAGTGCAGGTGGCTGTTTGTATTCAGGACCACACGTGCTGTCAGAAGGGCCAGCTTCCAAAGCTGTTTACCAGAATGGGTTGTGTTTCCCAGATGGGAGAGACCCAGGCTAGCAACCTAAGCCTCTGACTGCTGCATGATTGCAATATTCAACGGTCATTCGGGCCCCTCCTCTCCTTATCTCCCAATCCTTCTAAAGTGAGGTCAACTGTTTAAAAGCTGGCGGTCACATATTAATAGAGATTAGGTCCCCGCCAAAGCTGGACAGGAGCATGACATCTGAGGACACCTCTTACAAATGACCTCCAATATCCCCCAGAGAACGCAACTTGGCCTCTCATGCCTAGGGCCTGTTTGCCACTTTGTATCGATCTGCACAGTGCTTGGAAGCCACTTCCTCACTGTTCTTCCCTGACCACCTGAATTTCCTCCAACAGAATTGACAGGAGACTGTGGGGACAGTATGGGGTGCATTTGTGTGTCGGAAATGAATTCTTGTACCTCGGTATCTCTTAATTGCCTTTTCCGCAATAAGATACAATTTTCTGGGATTGTACCCTCTTTTCATATAACGTGTAGCCGTCCATGGCACACTATATAGCGACCAACCTCCCCCCTCACCATTTGCTTGGATAGTTGATGGTTGCCTGTTCTCACCTCCTCCATTTTCCTTTCCCTAGTCAACTTCTTGGAGCCCTGGTGGCACAGTGGTTAGGAGCTAGGCTGCTAACCAAAAGATCGGCAGTTCAAATCCATCAGCTGCTCCTTGGAAACCAAGATGGGACAGTTCTACTCTGTCCTATAGGGTCACTATGAGTTGGAATCGACTCGATGGCAAAAGGTTTTTAGTCAGCTTCTAGAATGTTATGTTTTGAGAGAGAGGGAGTCTTCTGTCTCTGACTTGGGCAGTAACACGGAGAGACTTCCTTCAGTTTCAGAGTGGAGGCACCACTAGTTTTCAAGTGAGGGGATGATGGTAGGGACAGCTGGGAGACTAGCAAGAAGTGACCTTACTCTCGGATCGTCCCCAGAGAGTCGCATGAATAAGTGTGTCCAAATTAGTTGCAGTTTGAATTTATGTAGTTTAAACGCATTTTAATTGAGACTGGTTCTTGCTGCCTACAGGGGAGAATAAGAATTCTCAAGTGAAGTTAATCTGATGCCTGTCAGAACTGTGATGCAAATTGAGAGCATGTTTGCTTGCCTAGGTAGCACCCCAAACGCACTTTAACACACCTGTAGCACAGCAGCCACTGAAATGTCTGCGTTGTTCGTGTCGATTATGATTTATTCTATTCTGTTGTTAATTTTCCTCCTGTTCATACCCTTGCTGCAGGTTCTGTTTCAGACAGAATTATCTAAACCAGCCATAATGTTTCTAGTCCGTTTGGATTGAAGTATGAAGGGCGGGAATTTGTGCTTATGGGCTGCCCTGGGCGACTCCTCTCTGTTAGGCAGCAGAGTGCTGTCAGCTCATAGCTGAAGCTAGAAGAACACTAGACAACCAGAAAATTTAGAAATTACATGTTAAGAGTATTCCTGAAGCAAGAAGAGCCAGCTTAAGAAATGGTCTCTGCCAGGGAAGCGTGTTGAAGTGAGAGTAATCTGGCTCCAAATGCCTACCCAGGTACCTGCTCAGGCACCCAGTTATACCCCAGGCCCAGCAAGCCTCCTGCCCATTTATAACGTGAGGTATCAGAGGCCCTGGGGGCTGTGAGAACTCAATAGGATACCCAGGAGAAGGCATCCCGTAGGTAGGGGTTATTTGACAAACCAAAATTTCTGCTCTGAAAGATATCTAAAAATGTAACATGATTCAGTAATGTAGAATAGACATCTCCTCTGTGAGCACCTATTGTGTGCCAGGACCCCCAGGTAGGTCCTGGGGATGTGTCTGAGGGAAATACACACCCTTGCCTGGGTAGAGCTGGTGTTCTGTATGAACAAGTAGATCTTGCTCTGGGTCCTGGGACTGGAGCATGGCTTCTGATACCTGAACCAGGGCAGGTGTAATATGTGTTCCACCTCAGGTGTCCACTGTGGGCTGAGGATTGGCCTGCTTGAACCGGACGGAAAGTTCCCTCCGTGAGCCTGTTGTGGTGGGGGTGGGGGGGCCCGACATGCATTGGAACTCTGGTTCTTTTGTGTGTGGTGACATCTAGTGTCTGGTCGCTTGTATTTCACATTCATAAACCAAAAATAAACCCGGTGCCTTTGAGTCGATTCCGAGTCTATAGAACAGAGTAGAACTGCCCCATAGGGTGTCCAAGGAGCAGCTGGTGGATTCGAACTGCCAACCTTTTGGTTGGCAGCCATAGGTAGCTTTTAACCACCAGGGCTCCCACACTCATAAGGAGAAAGCAAATGAAAACTAGCCCTTCGTCATAATACAGAATTGGAAGAATTTTGCTCCTGGAATGCCTGGTTCTCTGTTTGAAGGCTTTACAGAGCACTTCAGATGCCCTTTGGAGAACACGGGAGTCCCTGGTGGTGCAAACCGTTAATGCACTTGGCTGCTAACCGAAAGGTTGGAGATTTGAGTTCACCCAGAGGCACCTGGGAAGAAAGGTGTGGCATACACTTCTCAAAAATCAGCCACTGACAACTCCGTGGAGCACAGTTCTACTCCACACATGGGGTCACCAGGAGTTGGAGTCGACTGGAGCTCGAAGACGACTGATAACTGGTTTAGATAACGTGATCATCCAAGGAGGGAGCTCTGGTGGCACCGTGGTTAAAGCATTTGTCTGCTAACTGAAAGATGGTTGTTGTTGTTAGGTGCTATTGAGTCGATTCTGACTCACAGAGACCCTACATAGGACAGAACCGAAAGGTAGGCAGTTCGAACCCACCAGCTGCTCCATGGGAGAAAGATGTGACAGTCTGCTTCTGTAAAATTTACATCCTTGGAAACCCTATGGGGCTGTTCTACTCTGTCCTGCAGGGTCCCTATGAGTCAGAATCGACTCAGCGGCAGCGGGTTTTTGATTGGATCGTCCAAGGCACATGCAATTGCTCAGGAACAAGAGTCCTTTGAGAAAGCTAAATTTGGTTATGGGAGACTGGACCAGGCACTTTGGTCTCTTAACATGATGATGTGATCCTGAATTGATGCAGATATTGTAGGGAAGGGGCTGTCTCCATATTCCATTCCGCCAACGAGGAAGCAGCACTATCACTTAGCACCCGCCGGGCCTGCTGCTGGCATGGGAACACTATGTCAGTCACGATGTCAGGGGAGGCTTTTCTGGGAAGACAGCCTCAACCTGGGACCTGAAGGATGAAAAGGAGCCAGTTCCAGGCTGAGGGGTCACCCAGTGCACAGGCTTCCGGGAGAAAAGAGCTGCTTGGAAGAAGTTCCATTTCAGTTCTAGAAATAGAAGGCAGAGTGATAAGGGGAAACATGAGGAGAAGCCAGGATGGAGAGAGAGAGAGAGGCAGGGCCGGGACTCCAGGGCTTGGAAAGGCCCTGGCAAGGGCCTGAAATTTATTCCAAGGTAGCATTTAAAGCAGAAAAGGGATGTCAGCTGTTGTTGTTTTTTTTTTTCCCAAACTAAAGATTATTCCAGCTACTGGATAGAAAAAAGTACGAGAAGTGGGGCGAGGAGCGTGGTGGCTGTGGGGAGGAGATGGAGAGCTGTTCCCCTGGGCTGCAGTGCAGGTTTACCCACAGGGCTGCAGGCGATGCGTGGAAGCCTGAGTTCAGCTGTAGACTGTTGAGCGTGTGGGGAGGTGGAGCAGAAGGCAGTGAGAAATGGGATGAGAACAGGTCGACATGAGGAGTTGTCGTCCTAGAGCCAAGCTGCTTTTTGGCTCAGCTGTGCTAGGAGCTCAGAGTCAGCCACGGCCTCTTGTCGGAGAGAAATGACTCCATTTCCCAGTTGTTAATCAGCCCTTTTCTGGGCCTGGGCAGAGGGGGAAGGGGACAGGAAGTAGACTAAGAGGAGACCCAGGGTGGTGCAAACGATTAAAAAGGTTGGAGGTTCAAGTCCACTCAGAGATATCTCAGAAGAAAGGCCTGGCAACCTACTTCTGAAAAAGCAGCCGTTGAGAACCCTATGGAGTGCAGTTCTACTCTGGCACCCATGGAGTTGCCATGCGTCAGAATTGCCAGCAACTGGCTGGCTTGGGCTTGTGGAGAGGAGACCCAGCCACCACACACACATACACGCATAAAACACACACACACATACACACTCCTTAAGCCCTGACTTGCCAGTTTTACAATCTGTTGTGTGGCTTTTAGGGCAAGGGCCCCATTAGCTTATGAGGAGGAGCAGTTGACAAAGTTTCTATCAGGAGGCTCTCCACCCTTTGCCAGGAGAGCTGCCTGGCCCGGGAGAGCCTGCCCGTCCAGAGCTCTGTGGGATGCCCGGGTGTGAGGCGCCCTTGGCCCGCCAGCTCGGTCCCTTGGTCCTCCAAGTGCAGCTCCTTGGCACCAGGGCTGATCAGGCTCCACCCCCACCAGCTGCTGCGTTATTTCTGACTCATCCAGGAGTTACAAGTGTGTAACCAAATCCCTCCACACACGGCTTCCTCCCCTCTGGCCCCTCCTGGAGGGAGGACACTCAGAGCTTCTCTCCTGGCACCTTTCTGAGTGTTGGGTCCCTGGTGCACCTGGACCCAGCTGCTGGTCTTCACAGCCGCCTGCGGAGTCGCCCTTGGACAGGTGGGGTGGGCTGTGAGGGCGGTGTGGCGAGTCGGGGAGGGTGCCCATGCCCTGCAGCCCTGGGCTAGCCTCTCCCCACTGAGGGACTCCCTGGAGCGCAGCCCAGGAGCTGGCCTCTTGCTGAGGGAGCCGTCTCGGGGATTGGGGGCTGGGTGCTGCTCTCGAGGTTTCTCAAGCCAAAGGCCCAACCAGCTGCCACTGGTCATGTCACTTTTCTTCCCTGTGGAAGTTGCTGGCTTTGAAAACCGAGGACTCCACGGGCTTCTTGCACCACATCCCTGACTGGGGAGAGTGACCTGCAGGCAGGAGCCTGTGGAGAGGCTGACTGGAAGTCATAGCTGGCCTGAACCTGGGCCCCTCAGTCCCCTGGGCCCCACAGCTCCACTCACAGAGACGCAGGCAGGCTGCCCCCTTCGGCTCCTGCTCGGTCTGGCTGGCTAGGGCAAAGTCACTCGCCCCTGCTCCAAGCTCTAAGGAGTGAGACCCGGAAGCGTCGTGCTACCTGATGATCCCTAGCAGAGCGCCCTGGCGTCCGGTGGGAAGGGCTCCCTGGGAAGGTGTGGGCCACCCAGGAGGTGTCTGTATCTTGTGTGTGTCTACCTGACCCCACCCCTCAATGCTGCTCCTCGCTCCGCAGGGATCCCCAGTGCTGGGCCAGGGTGATGAACCGTGAGGGGGCTCCCGGGAAGAGTCCGGAGGAGATGTACATCCAGCAGAAGGTCCGAGTCCTGCTCATGCTGCGGAAGATGGGCTCAAATGTGAGTGCCCCAAACTCTGCCCACAGAGGGGACTCACCATGCTGGGTGGGCAGGGGACTGCAACCGCCTTCCTGCAGCCACTGTGCTCAGGGGACAGTGCTGCTGGACCTGTGGGTGGCTCAAGGTGACCAGTCTTCCCACCCCCATAGTCCTGACCTTTCTTTTCTCTGTCTCCCAACCCCTGAGAGACTTCTCCCCCAGAGAGGCATTGGGGCAATTGGGAAGGCTGGCCATGGAGAGCCGAGCAAAGGGCAGCAGATGAGGAGGCATCTCAGAAAGAGCAGACTCAGCTGACTGTCACTCTAGGGAGGGCCCTGGGCTAGACTAGTTGTGTTCTCAGAGTCAAACAGAGTGGCAAGGCCCGTGGACCAAGTTTTGGAGGTGGGAGTAGGTGTGGGGGTACTGCTCTGGAACTGAAGGCTTTTGAGGCTGTTTGCCCCAGCCGCTGGGGGAGGGGCATTGACAGAGGTGGATTATCTAATAGGCAAGGTAAGCACAGTGCTTACCTTGCTTACCAGATCATCTGTAGTGAACAGTTTTGCATAGGTTTCACCACAAACCCATGTAAAATTGTTCACTACAGATTGGTAAATAAGCGCAAGTAAGCCCTTGCTTACCTTGCCTACTAGGTCATCCACCCCTGTCAGGGATTGTAAATTTGAAAGGAGGCTTTGATTCTGTAGGAAGGTGCTGTGGGGTAGGGAGAGAGACAGATGCCTGCTATACCTAGAAGCAGAGTCTTTGATGTGGTGAAGAAAAATGTGAAATTGTTCGGTACAGATGATCTGGTAAGCAAGATAAGGACCGTGCTTACCTTGCCTATTGGGTAATTCTCCCCTGGCCACTGCTCAGGGACCAAGGGTTCAAGGCGCAGGGCGGGGCCTTTGGGGAGCAGGTGCATGCGGCCCTCACCTGTGGCTCTCCCCACTTGCAGCTGACGGCCAGTGAGGAGGAGTTCCTGCGCACCTATGCAGGTGTGGTCAACAGCCAGCTCAGCCAGCTACCGCAGCACTCCATCGACCAGGGTAAGTCCAGCAGCGGCATCGAGTTGTGGCTCTTTTAGAAAGCAGCCCTCTTGGCTGGGCGGTGCACGAGAGAGAGATGTGGGGCAGACGGGGAGGGACCACAGCTCCCTTCTTCCCAGAGCTGGGTCCCCGGCAGCCACAGCCACATCCAGACACAGCCCCAGGAGCCTCTGGATCCTTCTGCCTGGAGTATCTCCTTCCCCAAGTAGAAGCCAAGGACCCAATCAGGCAGATGATGGGCTCCCTTCTAGGCCTGGAGAAGGCAAGAAACGGAAGGGCGCTGTGGTGCCCCATAACTGCTTAGGCTCTGGTTGTTGCGTTTCTTCAGCCTTTGGCCTCAGCAGTGCCCTGGCCCCTGCCTGCCCAGCACCCTTATGTGCTAGGACAGGGCTGTCACTGCTAGCCTGGCTATGGTTGGAAGGGATGCCTGAAGGTCCCGGAGGTCTCCTTGCATCCAGGGGCATTGAATGTGTTTTGGATGACTTCAATCAGTCATAATAATGATAATAGGTAACATTTATTGTTGTTGATATACTGAGTAGATTCTGACTCAGTGACCCCATGTGACACAGTAGAACTGCCCCACAGGTTTTTTTTATTTTAAATAGTATTTTATTGTGTTTTAGGTGAAAGTTTACACAGCAAATTAGTTCCCTTTTAACAATTTTTATACTAATTGTTCTATGCCATTGGTTACAATTTTTATAATGTGTCAACATTCTGATTATTCCCATTCTGTTTGTTCTGTTTCCATTGGTTTGGCTTCCTTTCCCCTCCTTGCCTTCTCATCTTTGCTTTTGGATAAATGTTGACCTTTGGTCTCATGTAGTTAATTGTTTAAGGGAGTACATACTAGCAGGTGATATTGTTTATTTTATAAGCCAATATATTATTTGGCTGAAAGGTGACCTATAAAAATAGCTTCAAATCCAAGTTCAAAGGTTATCTTAGGACAATATTTTTGGGGATTCCTCTAGTCTTCATTGGTCCAGTATGTCTGGCTTTTTTTTGGAATTTGAGTTTTGTTGTATATTTTTTCTCCCATTCTATCCAGGACCTTCTGTTGTGTCCCTGGTCAGAACAGTCAGTAGTGGTAGCTGGGCTCCGTCTAGTTCTGGTCTCAGGTTAGAGAAGGCTGTGGTTCATGTGACCTATTAGTGCGGCAGACTAGTTTCTTCTTTGAGCCTTTAATTACTTTCATTCTCTTTTGCTCCACCTGTAGGGTTTACTTGGCTGTAATCTTTATAGGAGCAAAACGCCAGGTCTTTCTCCTGCAGGTAATATTTATTGAGTGTTTTATTATGTAGCAGGCACTGAGTTAATGCTTGATCTGCATCATTTCATTTTAGATAACTACAATTTGTGTTGCCTCCATTTAATAGGTAAGAAAACGGGGATTTGGAAGTAGTAAGTCACCACCCTTGGTCACACAGCCGTTACTGGGGCCCAGGACACAAACCTGCAGCCTGACTGCAGAGCCAAGCTCTCAGCCACAAGAGCTGAGGCAGTGGGAGGCTGCAGGTCTGCTCCGTGATCCTTGGCAGCTACTCAGGGCTCTCCCTTTCTGGAGGACCCATCCTGACACTGCAGCCAGTCATCCTTCCCTTCTTTTATTCATTTTATGCTCAGCTGGAATTATTGGCCATAAGATATTCCAACCTCTGGCGTGTCCAGGCAAGAGTGGTTTCCCAGAAGCAGGGTGCTGACGGGCATGTCTGCTCATTGGCGTGGCCGGCAGGGCGAAGGGCAGGCCTGGCACGTAGGGGCTGCTTCTCTGGAAGCTCACTAGATTCACAGCCAACCCTTGTTCTCCTGGATGTCATGGGGTTCTGCCCTGGTGCAGGGGCTGGTTCCCGAGCTCGGATGCTGTGTGTGCTCCAGTCTGTGGACCCAACTCAGCACAAACTCCACCAGGTACTCCCATGCCTCAGGCCACTCCTGGGACAGCCACTAACCTCACAGCCTGCCCGGGCAAGTCTGCCCAGGAATGTCCACCTGTGCAGGTGCAGCCTTCGCAGGGGAGGGAGGTTCCGGGCATGGAGACTACTCCCGCCATCCTCTCAGGGTCTTTTCCCTTCCAGGGCTGACCTGGGTCCCTCGCCGTTGGCTCCTGAACCGTATCGGAAGTCCTCAGGCTTTTGAGTCCCCGGGGTATCATCTTTTCTCCCCATCTAGTCTTGGGCAGTTGCGTTAACCTAAATTAGAGCTGGGGTGGTAAGAATGCCTCTAGTAGAATGCTCTTAATGGAAAAAATCTAAATAAGCTGTAGAACAGCCTGTCAGTATAGAAAAAACCCAATAGCACATACACCCCCCACCCACATACTCACGCTTGTACGTGTATTAAAAAAAAAAAAGGCTAAAAGAGTATTTTATAGGAGGCAGGACCATAAGAGTTTCACCTCCCAAGTTATACATTTTTGTAAACTAATTTGTTTAACATTGCAGAAGTGCCTCTTTTGTAATAAGGGAAAATTTAAAAAATTATGGGTACCTGAGTGGCACAAATGATTAAGTGCTCAGCTACTAACTGAAAGGGTTGTGGTTAGGGTTTACTCAGAGGTGTCTCAGAAGAAAGGTCTGGCAGTCTGCTTCCAAAAAATCAGCCATTGAAAACCCTGTGGAGCGCAGTACTACTCTGACACACATGGGGTTGCCATGAGTTAGAATCAACTCGATGGCAACTAGTTTGGTTTTTAAAAAATATGTTTTTAAATAAACTCTTTTTTATGTTGCTGAGCTAAACCAACAGTTGAGGATAAAAATGAGCTCCACCAAGTTGTTTGAGAAGGTCATGGTGACCTCACCTAGCTGTTGATCTGGCCTTGAAACTGCTGAGCAGACATATGTGAACAAGTGCGCTTCAGAACCCAGCCCTCCTGGACGTGGGGTGTCTGTGCGGCCAAGCCCAACTTCCCTCTTGGGGGCGGGGAGGGAGGCTCCTGGAGCTGACCCTGGAGCCAGGGAGGCTGGGAAGAATGTATGGGGAGGTGGGTGTAGTGGACATGGTCCTTTCTGCTGGGCGCAGCATGGGCTGCCTGGCTGCCAAGGCCTGACCTGCAGGGAAAGCTAGGCGACACAGGAGGTTCTGAGGACCCCTGTGGACTGAGTGGGGGAGGGGAGGGGGCAGCCTGATGTGCGAGAGTGTCCTGAGCATACTGCTATTTTCTTTTTGTGCCTAAAGACAGCACAAACAAACACAAAAACAATGACAACCAAATGGTCATCAGACCAGTATCTCCACTCTAGGAGTGCAAGCCTGGGAGCAGGCCTGAGAATTTTCTTTCCGAGCCTTGGGGCTTCAGTGGATCTCTACTAAAATTCTATTCTGGCCAACCTGCAGGAGACGCTGGGTGTTGTCTCAGCTGATGCTGCAGGGCATGCTGGTGTCAGAGGCTCAGGTGCTGCCCAGGTGGCAAAAGCCATGGATTCTTGCTTCCAGTGCACGGGGAGGAGGCAGGGACTTCCACATGAAAGGCCCCCCTAAAGCCCAGGCAGCCAGTGGGATGATGGTCTGGCAGAAGCCTGGCATGAGCGTCTCCTGCCCACTAGGTGGCACTGTCTTTCAGCAAATTCCCCATTCTCTCTTCTACCTGTGCTGGTAATTTTTCCATCTGCAACTCTTCCTTGTGCTGAAGAAATGTTCCCTGGGACTGAAAAATGTCTCCTACTCCCAGACTCCCCTACGTGGGAGACCTGAGGCTGCCCCACCAACACGACAGCACTCGACATTGATCTTAGACTGCAGCACACTTCCCCTCTAGGGCCCAGGGGGCACTGGGATGCTGCTTTGCCTTCCCTGAGACCCTGGGGGATTTGGGGCTGGCTTGGGGTCTGTTCTTGTGCTGCTGGCTCTTGTGCCCTGGCCCTCCCCCATGGCCCATTCTGTCAAGCACCTTCTAGGTACCAAGTAGTGTGCCAGGAGTGGGGGACCCACAGTCAAGCCTGCATGGGCCTGTACTCCAGGGATTACTAAACATTTTAGCAGAGGCCTGGAGGCCTCCCGAGCACTAAGGGGGACCCTTCTCAGTCCTCAGCCTGCCTGGCTGCTCTGCTAGCCTGAGACCATCAGTGACAGCCTCTTTCTAGAAGCCCACTTTTCCTCCCTTGGGCTCTGTCTGTCTCTCTCCCTCCTTTCTCTTCACCCTCCTCTCATTTTCTGCCTACCTCTGCCTAGTCTCCTCTTTCCCCTTAATACATGCTGCTGTTCCCCAGATTCCGTACTCCTGTGACTTCAACAGTGAGCTCTAGTCACCAGCACCTTCTGAACACAGACCCTCAGCCTAGACCCCCTCCTGACCCCTGACCTCTATGTACAACTGTCTATTGGACATCTTGCCACAGGTACTGCACAGATACCCCAAACTCAGCAGTCCGGATTTATAACCTCTCCCCTCTATTCTCTGCTGTGACCAGTGTGCCACCAAATACCCAGTATCACGGGGGACTCAACCCTTGAGTCGTCTCTTCCCCTAATATCCAATAATTTACCAAGTCCTTTTTTTTTTTCTTCTTATGTACTTTATATGAAGGTTTACAGAGTAAATTAGCTTCTCATTAAACAATTAATAAACATATTGTTTTGTGACATTGGTTGCCAACCCCACGACATGTCAACACTCTCTTCTGGACCTTGGGTTCCCCACTACCAGCTTTCCTGTCCCCATATGCCTTCTTGTGCTTGCCCCTGGGCTGGTGTGCCCGTTTAGTCTCATTTTGTTTTATGGGCCTGTCTAATTTTTGGCTGAAGGTGAACCTCTGGAGTGACTTCAGTACTGAGTTAAAAGAGTGTCTGGAGAGTTACCAAGTCCTTTTGATTGTCCTGCCTTAATGTACCCCAAGTCTGCTTCCTCTTCTCCATGTTGATCTGAACCCCCGTTTTGGTTTGACCCCACATTAATTCTTGTCTATTGTTGTTAGTTGCTGTCAGTTCTGTCTCATGGCAACCTCATGTGTGAGATGGCTGCAAATAGCTCCTCGCTGGCATCTTGACTTCTCGTCTTACCCCCTCCAGTCCACCGCCACCTCATAGCCAGGGTGACTCTCGAAGGCTACGTCAGCAGGTCTTTTCCCCACTTAAAATCTTTCAGTGACTCCCTGCTGCTTCTGTGTATCAGCTGTTGTTTTCCTGGTTATAAAATAATGCCTTGTCATTGTAGAAGATGGGGGAAAAGTAGAAACAGCAGAAAAGTTTAAAGGATAAAATTAAGAATCCTACTACATAGCTATAATCACTATTATCTCTTATTAGATTTCCAGCCCCCTTAGCATAACAAGCAAGACGCCCTTGTTCTCACCCTGCCCACCCCCGACACCTCACATGCACCATCAACAGCCGCAGTGAATGGCTTTCGGCTCCCCTCTTGTCCATTACCCCTGTCTGCCTCTGTGTTCGCCTCTCAGCTGCCAGCAACCAAACCCTAACCCGCCCCCCTTCCCTGTCTGCTAGGTCAGGCTGCGAACCTCTCTAATTTCCATCCCACATGTGTGCACCCTGGGGGTGCTGCTTCCCACACTGTCTCCTGGTCAGCCCCTTGGCCAGTGTCAGCTCCCTGAGCTTGAGACGGTGACTGCCATCTTTGATTTTCTGGGGCCAGACACCAGCAGGCCCTGAGTGAGTGCTTAAATGAATGACCAGACCAGGTTGTAAAGCCTGTGGGCCCCCCAGAAAGGCAGTGACATGGGGTGAGTTCTCCAAGCGCTCTCTCCTGGTCCCCAAGGGTGACCAAACGAACCTGACAGCCAGACAGGGCTCAGCTTTGAACCAAAGGAAATCAGTGCTTCCTTGGGAAGATCGCCTCGCTGAGAAGGCCAGGCTGCAGGCCTGGGCAGAGAGCTATCCTTCTGAAGCAGGCTGGACAGAATGCTGAGTCTGTTCCTTTTTTATTGCCAGTGCTACTCTCTGTATATCAGATATTGATTTTTTTTTTTTTCCTGGTTGTAAAAGAAAGCATAGTCATTGTAGAAGGTTGAGGAAAAGTAGAAACAACAGAAAGATTTAAAGAATAGCAGGCAGGAAGAATCTTAGCAATAATCAGTAGTTAAAAAAAAAAAAAGCCAAACCCGTTGCCATCGAGTTGATTCTGACTCATAGCGACCCTATAGGACAGAGTAGAAATGCCCCATAGGGTTTCCAAGGAGCAGCTGGTGGATGAACTGCCAACATTTTGATTGCAGCTGAGCTCTTAACCACTGCACCACCAGGGCTCTAATACCTCTGGTTAAATGTCCTGGCAGCCTTTTTAAAAATGTGCATATATCTGTATCATAGAATTAGGATCATACAGTATAAACATTTTAATATCCACTTTAATACCCATCTTTCACTTATGATAATTGTACTGTGTTCTTCAGCAGTTTTAAAGAAAACGTTTTAACGATGGCATAGTACTCAGCCACGTGACTGTGCTGTATTTAATTGACTAATCCCTTATTGCTGGACGTTTGTTTCTCATTTTGGCTTTTAATTATAACAGCAAGCATTTATTGATCTTTTCCTGTGTGCCAGGTTCCTCATCAAGTAACAGACAAGGGTCATTTCAATGAACTCTCGTGACAACCTTGGGAGGTGGCTGCTGTTGTAGGCCCCACTTTAAAATGAGAAAACAGGCAAAAATGTAATCAGTGTCATTGAATTGTGTATTGGTAAATGTTTTGGCGTGTATGTTTTCACTACAGTTAAAAAAAAAAGAGCGAGAACAAGCTCAGAGAGGTTAAGTAACTTGCTCAAGGTCACACAGCGAGCCAGTGTGGGTCCAGGATGTGATGGACATGGATCATCACTGCGTATAAATCTTTATCTTCATTATTTGTTTTAAGCTAAATTCCAGGAGTGGCTTACAGGCTATGTACATTTTTAAACAAGATGGTGTTTTATCAGAGGAGCAGGTTAATTTAGGCACAGTTACGTGATTATAGCCAATGCTATTTCAGGAAGAAGTAGAAAAAATTGGGAAGAGCTTCCTGCAGCCTTTGTATTTATTCTGGGCCCTTTACTTGTAGGCGCCTTTGAACATGTGGCTTCTCTGAGAGGAAGACAGGAAGCAGGAAGACAGGGACTGGGCACAGGGGTGAGGTGCCCATGAGACCCAGTTCCAGGCCCCCCAGATGGCACTTTGCAAAGGCCCACCTGTAGCCAGTCGCCTGCCGAACTGCATCCCTATGTGGTGCCTCAGATAGGTCCTGTCCAGACATCACAGGGGTAAGGGGACCCCCTGTTCCCCAGACACGGCCCATTTTGTCAAGTAAGCTTCTCATCCTGTGATTGTCCTCTGCTCATCCCTCTTCTTGCCCCCAAGAGCCATGGTGCTGGTCCAGTGGCTCCTCGGCCTGTCCAGCCTGCATCTGACTGCGTGTATTCTCCAAGCAACTGTCCGGGGAAGGTTCCCCACGCCTCGGGCCCTCATGCTATATGGGTTCTGCTGGCTGTCCCCCTAGGAAGCCAAGGCCATTATCTCAGAGTATGCAGCCACAGAGCCTAAAATAGGTCACTCGTTTTCAAAGTTATGCTGGGGACCTTGTTAAAATATTACTGGACTAAACCAAAGCTAAGAAGCTTCCTGAATACAACCAAATACTTCAGGGGACAGGGTAGCAGGGGCAGGGGTCTGGGGACCATGGTTTCAGGGGACATCTAGGTCAATAACAAAGTTTATTAAGAAAGTGGCCTGCATCCCACTTTGGTGAGTGGTGTCTGGGGTCTTAAAAGCTAGCGAGCAGCCATCTAAGATGCATCAATTGGTCCCAACCACCTGGAGCAAAGAAGAATGAAGAACACCAAAGACACAATGAAAATATTAGCCCAAGAGACAGGGCCACATAAACCAGAGACTTCATCAGCCTAAGAAGATCTAGATGGTGCCTGGCTACCACCAGTGACCGCCCTGACAGGGAACACAACAGAGAGTCCCTGATGGAGCAGGAGAAAAGTGGGGTGCAGAACTCAAATTCTAGTAAAAAGACCAGACTTAATGGTTTGACTGAGACTGGAGAGACCCTAGAAGACATGGCCCCCAGACTCTCTGTTAGCCCAGAACTGAAACCATTCCCGAGCCCCACTCTTCAAAGATTAGACTGGACTATGGGACATAAAATATTTGTGAAGAGTGTGCTTCTTAGCTCAAGTAGATATATGAGACTAAACGGGCAGCTCCTGCAGCTCCTCTCCGGAGGCGAGATGAGAAAACAGAGAGGGTCAGGAGCTGGTTGAATGGACGCGGGAAATCCGGGGTAGAAAGGAAGAGTGTGCTGTCACAGTATAGGGAGAGCAACTAGGGTCACATAACTGTGTATAAATTTTTGTATGAGAGACTAACTTGAATTGTAAACTTTCACTTAAAGCATGACAATAAAAAAATAAAATAGCTGTGGTCATGGGCAAACCGGCAGGGAAGCAGAGTCTCCAGGGAAGTGAGCACTTTATAGTTCACCAGCAACCCTGCTCTGCTTACCACCCACTGCACCCTCTCCACAGATAGCCCTGCAGGGTGGTTGGCATGGGCTTCTTCATCTTACAGCCAAGTGCAGGAAGTTCTTCCTGGAATCCTCCCACATATTCGTCGAGCATCTGTTCTTTCCCTTCCTCCAGGAAGCCCTCTCTGACCCTTCCCAGGTCTGCCAGTAGCTAGCTCGTGGAGCTCCCTGCAAACTTTTCTGTCAGTTGTAACCATCATCAAGTTGTGTCGGGAGTTCCCTGGAGCTGGGTTCTGTGCTGTGTTTATGGTCACATGTTATTGATGTTGAGTGCCGTGAAGTCAGTTTCTGACTCATAGCGACCCCATGTGACAGAGTACAACTGCCCCATAGGGTTTCTTGGCGTAATCTTTACAGGAGCAGATCGCCAGATCTTTTTCCTGCAGAGCTGCTGGGTGGGTTCGAACTGTCAACCTTTCAGTTAGCAGCCGAGCACTTAACCATTGTGTCACCAGGGGGCCTTCAGAGTCAGCCTTAGCCCCACTTCTGGCACAGAGTAGGTGTTTTGTTGGATTGAAGCGTAGACTGAGCCGAACCTCAGGGAGGCCAAATTGTCACAAGTGGCTTCTCCCTGCAGGCAGCCTGTGGGGCTCCTCCTTGGTACACGGCCCCCCACTGCTGGGTGTCTGCTGGAGTTCCTGGGTCCCCTCTGTCCCCACGGGTAGGGAAAGCATCAAGCCTTTTCCCAGAGGCTCCAGGCGATAACAAACCCTGGACTGAAATTATAGTTAGGACCAGTGAGAATTCCAGTCTACAGGATGGGAAGTTAGTTTTTCTTAACTTTAATCAACACTTATATAAGAATTATCTATAACCTAATAATAATACAATTGAACCAAAAAATCAGGTATGCATTGACTGAAACTGGGGAATTAACCAGGAGAATTTCGTGCATGATAACTTGTGTCACAGAAAAAGAAGATTAAAAAACAATTCCAAGGAAGGGTCCAGAATGTGCTGAAATGCAGGGCAGTTTTTCACGTCAACATTCTGGCTCTGAAAGGCCTTCTTTGACCCTCCAGTAATCAGCATATTGTGTTCTGTTGTTTATAACTGAGAGCAAATAATACTTGAAAGGTTTCAAAGCCCCTCATAGGACTTCATTAAACCCCCAGCGCCCCAGCAGGAGGCGGGCCCCTATCATGGAGAAGGAGCATTGGGGACCACTTGGTCCAGTGATCAGACACTTCCGCTCACACTCACCATCCCTGCTGTGTGCCAGAAGTGGGGCCAGATGATGGCACTGCCACCAAGTTGCTGGCCCAGCCGGGCAGACAGACTCACAAACAGATGCATAAAGAGCTTGGGGCACACAGATCAGTATGTGACTAATTCTGTTGTTGATTATGTTTTTGTTGTTGATTTGTGATGTAGGAGACCCCTTGTGCTTACAGAGTAGAACCACTCCATTGGGTTTTCTTGGCTGTAATCTTTACGAGAGCAGACCACCAGGCCTGTTTCTTCCTCAGTGCCGCTGGCTGGGTTTGAGTCGCCAACCTTTTGGTTCCCGGCTGAGCACAAACCATTTGCACCACTCAGGGACCTTTAAAGTGTGACTGATTCTGAAGGGAAGGGAAACGCACCTCCAAGGCCGTGGAGAGAAGGTGCCATGTGAACTGAGCCTTGAATCCAGGAAATGTGGAAAGGTATGTTTAAACAAATTAGGGGTGTGTTAGCCTCCTGGGGCTACCGTAGTAAAGTGCGAAAAACTGGGTGACTTGGAACAACAGAAATGTATTCTCTCACAGTTCTGGAGGCTAGAACTCCAAAATCATGGTGTTAGTAGGGCCACGTTCCCTCTGAAGGCTGTATAGGGAGAATGTGTTCCAGGCCTCCCTTAGCTTCTGGTGTGGCTGGCAATCCTTGGCGTTTCTTGGCAGGTAGATGCATCGCTCCAGTCTCTGCATCCATTGTCACATGGCATCTCCATATGTCCGTGTCTTCTTTGCGCTTCTTATAAGGACGCCAGTAATATGGAATTAGGGCCCAACCTAATGACCTTGTCTTAACTTGATTATATCTGCAAAGACCTTATTTCCAAATAAGATCACAATCACAGATACTGGGGGTCAGAACTTCAACATATCTTTTGGAGGGCCACCATTCAACCCATAGCAGAGGGAGAAGGATGTCAAGGCCAAGGGAGCCCCTTGTGTGTGGACCCAGCAGAGTGCCAGTATTTAGTGTATTCACCCCCCTCCAAGAGTCCCGTGTGGTGCTTGCCAGGCCAGATGGCGAGTGGCTGGGAAGGTAAAAGTGTTCTGGATGGAGGGGATTCTGAAGGCAGCAGGGGTCCCCATGCACCTAGAGGGGAAAGAGGGTCCAGGTTGGGTTGTCCATTAGAGTGAAAACTGAAGGGGGTGGGTCACGGGACAGAGGCTGAGTCTGTCCAGGTGAGAGATGACACAACACATTCCTGGGTCATACAGGTGGGACGTTGAGGACTGGAACCACAGGCAGGGGTGAACAGGCCATGTTGGGTTTGAGACCAGAGCCAAGCAGATGAAGACAGCTCCTGGTCTGAGTAGCTGATGTGAGAAGGCAGAAAGATGAGTAGGGGTGGGAGGAGGGGTGAGTCCTGAGTGGGAGGTGCCTGCAGGATTCAGTAGGGGGTGGAGTGCAGGTCTAGAGCTCAGGTGCTAGGTGGGAGCAAATACAAGGATTGGGAGTATGGGTGAGGGTTGAAGCATGGAATTGAGTGAGCAGGCAGAGTAAAGGAGGGAGAGCCATAACCCCACCCTGTGAGCCAGGGTGGAGGCCCTAAAGGGAGGAGGGTCAGCAGGATCACTGTCTGCATCCGCTGGGCTTAGCAATCTAGAGGTCACTGGTGACATTTACCAAAACAGTTTCTGTGGAGCTGGGGCTAGAAGCCAGACTGCGTGGGTCGGGAGCGAATGGAAAGTGAGCATATGGAAGCAGCAAGGACAGGCATCCCTTTTCAGTGTTGGCAGAGAAGGGACAAAGCTTTTAGGGAGTTAGGCCAGGGGACAGTCTGCAGCATCGAGTTCTCGGAGTATGGTCCACAGACCACCTGCATCTACATCACCTAGGATAGTTATTACAAGTAGGGATTACCGGGCCCTGCACCAGCCCTACGGAATGAGAATGTCTGCCCGCAGAGCCTGGGGATCTGCATTTTAAACAAGCCCTGGGGAGACTGGATGCCTGCTAAACTTTGAGAATATGGCAGGACTTTGGTGAAGCCCTGATCATCCGTGACCCCTGGAGGGACGGGCCCACCCCATCTCCCAGATTCTGCCCCTCCTCCCACCCAGTCAAGCTCTTGGTTTGGGGGAGCTTACATTTTGGGGAACCCAAGTATTTGAATGAGGAGAATGAGTGCATCACCTAGGAAAACAAACCACCAAGACAGTGTATATCTGTGTGTGTGTGTTGGGCTCAGCGCGGGTGGGAAAGGGGGGAGTTGGGGGGTGAGGTGGGTTTGGGAAAGCATATTTAAGCTTTGAGCAAGTAGACTAGAACCCCAAGTTATGACCTCACACAGATGTGGTTTTGATGCTTGACGCAGCGCAGCGGGCTGTTGACGTCATCCATGATCAGTTCGATCAGTGGGACAGGTGCTGTTCATCACATTTTACAGATAGGGAAAACTGAGGCTGAATTTGCAGGGGCTTCTCCTGGTCACACAGGTGATCAGAGTCAGACCCAGGCCCAGATCCTAGCTTTGTACCTGGGTCCTGATGTTCCAGCCTTCCCTGAAGCCTGGGGAGCCTTCAGCTGCCAGTGAGCTCTCGGCCGATGGATACAGGAGCCCAGTGATGTGCCAGGTGCAGACAAACCCTGTGCTTGCTCACTAGCGAGTGGCCTCGGGGACCTGGTGGTGCTGGTTGTAGCCTGGAGTCCAGTAGGCATCACTGAGTCTTAGTACCTGCTTTGGCTGCTGAGACCTTGGTGGATCAGAGGCTGCTGTCCCCATAGCAACCAGAGTGTCGTGCTGTCTCTGGGTAAAAGCCACCCCCTGGAGACCTTGGAGCATCAGAGCTCAGATGAGCAGAACCCTGGCTCACAGTGTGGGGCTGCTAAAAATGGTGCCTGCCCCCAGTGGGTCCACGTACATTGGGAGAGGCCCAAACCTGGCTGTGCCCAAGACTTATCCCAGTGGATACTTTTCCCTTTGGCCGTGTCTGTGACCTGTTTTTCCAGGCAGCCTTGCTGCTGGTTCATTTCCCCAGAGCTGGTTGCTGGGCCACTGCAGTTTTGGGTAGCCAGGCAGCTGACGCTAGTTGGTGCTGACAGCAAGATAATGAGCTCATGGGGGAGGAGGAGGTACTGCAACAAAAATCATATGGCTGAGAAGGGGATAGAATATCCAGAATGGGATTGTCCAGGGCAGTTTGGAGTGTGCGGTCATGTTTTCTCTCTGGCCTGGTCTGCCAGGTGCATAGAGGGTGGGCCCTTGGTTCCCAGGACACACAGCCCAGGTTAACTCCCTATGCTGATGATAACCCGCAAAGCCTCCCTCCAACACCCCCCATCAGCCATGGGAATTTGGAGCCTTGGGGTTTCAGGATTGTATTTTTGAGTTTTCCAGGTCCCATTCACTTTGCACTAGGAAAGTGTAAGACCCCAGAGGTGTTCTGCGGTCTTAGGTACCTGGCCTGACTGTCTTGGAGACAGACAGACCGAATGTCTGATCCGAGAATGGTCCTGGGAAGCTCCGGACAGTGCGTGGTGCAGGAGTCTCCGGGGAGCCTGCAGGAGGGTGCTGCAGAGGCTCCAGGTCCCCTGAGTGCCGGGTCATGGGGAGCTGGGCTCGATGCTGCAGAGGCTCCTGGTCTCCCAAGTGCCGTGTCATGGGGAACTGGGCTCAAAAGCCCCCATTTTCTCCAGTGACACTGCGCAGGGATATGAGGCGGTGGCCAGGGAGGGTCAGCCGAGATAAGAGCTCAGCTCCCCCCCAGCACATCTTAGAAACTGTAGAGTCCTTGTTGCCTCTTTCCCCACCCCCAGGTTCCCTCCTTGAGAGGCTAGGGGTGGGGGGCAGTGTTGAGAGCAGTCCCATCTGCTGGAGGGGTGCGTGAGCTCCAGGATCTGCCTGGGAAAGGGCAAGGGGCTCTACTCTTTTCCCAGCAGGTCTGTGAAAGGGATTGTGTGTGCCCTCACACCACCATCAGCCTTTGGGGTGCGGCTGGTTGAGGCTCCTCTTTTCTGATCTTTTTCATCCACATGGCACAGTGGTTAAGAGCTTGGCTGCTAACCAAAAGGTCGGCAGTTCAAATCCACCAGCTGCTCCTTGGAAACCCTAGGGGGCAGTTCTACTCTGTCCTGTCAGGTCGCTATGAGTCGGAATCAACTCGATGGCAATGGGTTTGGTTTGGTTTTGGTATCATCAACCTACTAATCAAAGGTAGTTCAGACCCACCCAGCTGCTCCTCAGGAGAAAAAACCTGATAATCTGCTCCTGTAAAGATGGTTGTTGTTGTTAGGTGCCATCGAGTCAGTTCTGGCACATAGTGACCTTATGTATAACAGAACGAAGTATAAGCCGAGAACATGGGCAGAGGGTGATTGCCGGTTGCTGGCTGGCCGGCCTGGTCCCAGTTCACACTGAGCCTGCAAACGGACCAGTGACCCCATTGTCTGCCTCTCATCCCCCGCCCGGGGCCAGCTTCCCTTGTCTGAGCTCCTGCATATTTGTCATTTTTCTCTCCCCAGTCACTTGACTGGACTCTGTGAAAGAGGCAAAGCTGGGATTGGGCGTGGGCTGGGAGGGCTGAGTGCCCTGCCTGGCCCAGAAAGCTGTGTTCCCAGCCCACTCTGTCCCTGATCTCTGCCCTGGGTGAGGCTTGGGGCTGGTGATATGGCAGGGGGCAGGGGTGGGGAGGCCTCGCAGGCTGGCTCTCTGGGTTTCATACTGAGTTTTCTTTGGCCCTCGGCTGCTTTGGTGTTTTTCTTTCCTTTTTTTTTAACTGTGATAAAATACATATAACATAAAATTTATTTTAACTATTTTTAAGCATACAATTCAGTGGCAGTAATTACATTCACAATGCAGTGCAACCATTGCCACCATCTATTTCCACAACTTTGTCATCACCCCAAGCAGAAATGCTGCCCATTAAGCAGTCACT
This sequence comes from Trichechus manatus latirostris, assembly GCF_000243295.1. Taxonomy (NCBI): domain Eukaryota; kingdom Metazoa; phylum Chordata; class Mammalia; order Sirenia; family Trichechidae; genus Trichechus; species Trichechus manatus. Next base: position 6,130,788 of record NW_004444069.1, on the reverse strand, counting down.
CCCCATTCTCGTTTCCCTCCAACTCCTGGTAACCTCTAATCTACTTTCTGTGTCTACCCGTTTGCATATTCTAGATATTTCACATCAGTGGGGTCATACAGTATTTGTCTGTTTGTGTCTGGCGTCTTTCACTTAGCATAATGTTTTCAGGGTTCAGCCATGTTGTAGCAGGTATCAGAACTTCATTCCTTTTTATGACTGAGTAATATTCCATTGTCCTTGGGTGGTGCAGGTGGTTAACGTGCTTGACTATTAACCAAAAGGTTAGAGGTTCAAGTTCTTCCAGAGGGGCCTTGGAAGAAAGACCTGGCAGTCTGTTTCTGAAAAGTCAGCCATTGACAACCCCATGGAGCACAGTTCTACTCTGACACACATGGGGTTGCCATGAGTTAGAAGCAACTCACCGGCAACTGTTGTTGTTAGGTGCCATTGAGTTGGTTCCAACTCATAGCGACCCTATGTACAACAGAACAAAACACTGCCCTCCTCACAATCATTGGTATGCCTGAGCCCATCACTGCAGCCACTGTGTCAGTATATCTCGCTGAGGGTCCTCCTCTTCTTCGCTGACCCTCTTCTTTACCAAGCGTGATGTCC
>NW_004444069.1:6092119-6129890 GCF_000243295.1 Trichechus manatus latirostris | reverse complement strand
TAATCCATACTGAAGGCTGTGGTCTTTGATTTTCATCAGTAAGTGCTTCAAGTCCTCTTCACTTTCAGCAGGGAAGGTTGTGTCATCTGCATAACGCAGGTTGTTAATGAGTCTTCCTCCAATCCTGATGCCCTGTTCTTCTTCATATAATCCAGTTTCTTGGATTATTTGCTCAGCATACAGATTGAGTAAGTAGGGTGAAAGGGTACAACCCTGACTCACACCTTTCCAGACTTTAAACCATGCAGTATCCCCTTGTTCTGTTCGAACTAGTGGTTAATATTTGTTGTGTGAATAGACTACAGTTTGTTTACTGATTTATCTGTTGCTCCCAAAAAATGCTAAACCTGTTGCCATCAGGTCAATTCCAACTCATAGTGCCTCTATAGGCCAGAGTAGAACTACCCCATAGGGTTTCCAAGGTTGTAATCTTTAAAGAAGCAGACTGCCATATCCTTCTTTCACTGAGCAGCTGAGGGGTTCAAACTGCCTACCTTTCGGTTAGCAGCCAAGTGCTTAACCGCCGCGCCACCAGGTCTCTTCCATCTGTTGATAGTGTTTTGCTTTTTTGATCCTGGGTCTTAGTTTCATTCTGATAGGATGAATGTGTTGGCCCAGTCTCTGCTGGGAGGTCTGACCAGCCTCGATGCTCTGGGGGACCAGGGCAGGTCAGTTGTTTCACTTTTCCTGAGAGGAAGTGGCCCTCTGTGCCACAGGGTGAAGGCAGAGACGTTGGAGTCCTGAGTCCTCCCTCTGCCCCTGACTCACCAAGTTGCTTCGTCTCTCTGAGCTTCCAGGTTCCTCATCTACAAAGTAAGCATTTATCCACTCATTTATTTTGCAGTATTTATTGAGCCCTACTATGCCTCAGGGATTTTTCTGGGTCCTGTGACTGTGTTAGTGAACAAGACAGACTTTACTTGACCACATGGAACTTACATTCCCGTGGGGGAGACACACCATCTTAGTTCCCTAGTGCTGCTGTAACAGAAACACCACAGGTGGGTGGCTTTAAAGAACAGAAGTTCATTTTCTCACAGTTCCAAAAAAAAAAAACCAAACCGGTTACCTTCGAGTCGATTCCAAGTCATAACAACCTTATAGGACAGAGTAGAACTGCCCCTTAGGGTTTCCAGGGAGCAACTGGTGGATTTGAACTGCCAACCTTTTGGGTAGCAGCAGAGCTCTTAACCACTGCACCACCAGGGCTCCATGCTAGAAGTCCAAACTCAGGGCACTGGCTATAGGGAAAGGCTCTCTTTCTGTCAGCTCTGGGGGAAGAACCTTTCTCTTTCAGCTTCTAAATCCCCAGTGTTCCTTGGTTCCTTAGCAGTTGATCTTCATGTGGCCATCTGTCCTCCCCGCTTTGTGTTTCCTTCTGTGTCTAATCTGCTCTTTTTGTAACTCAGAAGTGATTAGGACACATCCTATACTGATATGGCCTCGTTAACACAATAGAGAAAACCCAGTTTCCAAACAGGATCACATCCGTGGGGATAGGGGTTAGGATTCCAACACATATTTTGGGGGGACACAATTCAATCTGTAACACACACCAAGAACAGATCAACATGTAACACTCTAGACAGTGATGAGGACTGTGAAGAAAGACTGCAGCCGCTGGAAAGACCAGGACACAGGGCACTATTTCAGAAATTGTGGGCCGGGAGAGCCTGTCTGAGGAGATATGTGCACAGAGACCACCATGAAGTGTGAGAGCTGTGAGATGAACTTGAGGAAGAGCATCAAGACAGAGGAACAGCAGGTGCAAAGGTCCTGAGAGGCAAGTTACATGTGTTTGAAGGACAGCCAGGAGGAGCAGAGTGAGTGGGCAGAGGATGTATAAAAAGAGGTGAAGGGCAGCCAGAGGCCAGATCATGTTGGGGCTCGTGGGCAGTGGCATGGAGTTTGGATTTCACTTTGTGATGAGAAACCTTGTCATCACATCCTCCTTTGGAGAATCTGGCTGCTGTGTGGAGAATGGACTGTTGGGGGCCAGCGTGGGGAGACCAGGGAAAGGCTGACACAGGAGCCCAGTGGGAGTGTTGGGGGCCTAGACCAGGGGCGTAGTAGAGGAATTGGTGATGTAGTCAGGATATATTTTAAAAGTAGAGTTGAAGGATTTGCGGATGAGTTGTGTGTAGAGTGTGTGTGAGCAAGAGGAAAATCAGAGAGACCCCAGGGTTTTGGGCCCGAGCAGCCGGAAGGATGGAGCAGCTATGGACTGTGAGTGGAGCAGGCTTGTGGAGAGTGGGGGAGAACCAGGGTTGTCCTGCACATGCTGAGTTTACGATGCCCGTTGGACCTCCCAGTGGAGAGTCAGGTGGGCAGTTGGCCATGCGTCTTAGTTACCTAGGGCTGTCTCAGTCATCTAGTGCTGCTCTAACAGAAATACCACAAGTGGATGGCTTTAACAAGAGAAGTTTATTCTCTCACAGTCCAGTAGGCTACAAGTCCAAATTCAGGGCATCAGCTCCAGGAGAATGCTTTCTCTCTCTTTTGGCTCTGGAGGAAGGTCCTGGTGATGCATCAGTCTTCCTTTGGTCTGGGAGCTTCTCTGCGCAGGAACCTCAGGTCCAAAGGACACACTCTGCTCCCGGAACTGCTTTCTTGGTGGTATGAGGTTCCCATGTGTCTCTGCTCGCTTCTCTCTTTTATATCTCAAAATAGATTTAATCAAAACACTAAGCTTGTCAACCTTATCAGTATAACCTTATCACAATGATAGAATTCACAACACATAAGGAGATCACATATAATCTCATCATAGTGATAGATTTTACAACACATAAGGAAATCACATCAGATAACACAGTCATATAATACTGGGAATCATGACCTAGCCAAGTTGCTACACACATTTTTGGGGGGACACAATTCAATCCATGACAGGCTGCCATAACAAAATACCACATGAGGTGGCTTTAAAGGACAGATATTTATTTTCTCACAGTTCAGGAGGCTAGAAGTCCAAATTCAGGGCATCGGCTCTAGGAGAAGATCCTTCTTTGTCTCTTTCAGCTTCTAGTAGCTGCTGGCAATCCTTGGTGTTCCTGGGCTTGTAGATGCATCTGCTTCTGTCATCATGTGGTGTCTTCTCTGTGTGTGTGTCTCTCTGTCTGTTTTCCCTTTTTATAAGACACCATTCAGAAAGGATTAGGTTTAGGACCCACCCTATTCCAGTATGGTCTCATTAACATAACAAAAGAAAACCCCCGTTTCCAAACAGGGTTACATTCGCAGGTTCAGGGGTTAATATTTCAACTTATCTTTTTGGGGGACACAATGCAGTCCATAACAATATGCTGTCCGGAATTCAGGGGAGAGGTCTGTGCTGGAAAGATGAGTTTGGGGGTGGTCAGTCTGTGGATGGTTTTGAAGCCAGAGGACAGGATGAGATTATCTGGGGAGTGAGTGTAGACTCTATACTGTAGATAGAGGAGTTCCTAGGCTTGATCCCTGGAGCCCTCCAACATTTAGTGGGTGGGAAAAGGAAGAGGATCCAACAGAGGAGACTGAGAAGAAATAGTCATGGAGGTAGGAGGCGAACCAGGAGAGGGACCAGCTGGGAGACCTTCTGAGGGACTGGATCTGTCTCCACACAGGCTGCTATTGTGTGGGGGCCTGAGCAAGAAACATTTCTGTCCCCCATGGGCTTGAGATGAGTTACAGACCTGGAGACTCCTTGCTGGGGAAGAGGACATTGTGATAGGGAGTCTGGGAGCAGCCTGCCAAGCCCTTCATGCCTTCAGGTCCTGTTCACAAGGAGTTTGGGGAGGGGGGTTGCAATAAGTCAGGGAGGGGTTTGGTGGGCAGATCGCACCTTCATTGCTAACTGCACATAAGGATCAGCATGAATCCAATTCCCAAACTGTGGAAATGGATCCAGTCCTCACCTTCCCACTTGTCCATCCTCATCGCTGGCCACTCATGCGGTACTCCCTCTCTCAGCTCCAGCAACCCAGAGCTAGGTTAGAGCTCACACATTAGAAGGACACCTTCTTTCAGATTACCAAACAGATGCCAGCCCTTTCTGGCTCTCACTGCCCCTATGGATTCATTAATTCTCTAGAACAGCTCAGAGCATTCACAAAGAGTATAGCATACTTAGGAGTCCTGGTGGCACAGTGGTTACACACTTGGCTACTAAACCAAAAGGTTGGCAGTTCAAACCCACTAGCTGCTCAATAGGAGAAAGATGTGGCAGTCTGCTTCTGTAAAGATTACAGGCTTGGAAACCCTATGGGGCAGTTCTAATCTGTCCTATAGGTTTGCTATGAGTCAGAATTGAACTCGATGGCTGTGGGTTTGGTTTTGGGGTTTTTATACCATACTTATGGCTACAACTTTATTACAACCAAAAAGGATACAAGTGAAGAAACACATGGGGAGGTCCAGGAAGGGTTACAGCATGGAGTGTCCATGTCCCAGAGAGGGACATGCTACCCTCTCCTGTGTGTGGTCACCAACCAGGAAGCTCCTCTGAGCCTCAGGGTTCAGGCCTCTTATCAGCCTCACCACATGGCCAAGATAGATTACATCATGCCTCAAGAGACTTAGCATTGGCCCCCCAGGTGGTCCCTCTTGGTCTGGTCAGCCCCCATTCTTTAGCCTCAGGGGTTCGTATAGCTCCAACTGAGAACAAAGGCCAAATGGCTTTCTGCAAGGTAATTGCACACCTCACAGGGGTCTTGGGAGGCTGTACCCTGACTCCCAGTTCCTCACTTATCCTGCCCCAAGAAACACATCCTCAGGGACTTAGATGGATTTGAATGAGGTTGACTTGAGATTGAGTTGGTAGTGGGGGCAGAGAAGCCTCCAACCTCAAAACTCCACCCTCAAAACTCAAAGAGACACAGAAGGGAGGGGCACTCCTGGCTGGAATCTCAGGCCCTTTGTTCACAAGTCATGATTGAATCTGCAGTAAATGCTTTCTGGGCTGATGAGTAACAATGAAGAACTTTCAGGTGACCACCAGACTTTATCTTTCAGCAGGTGGTGCTGGGACAACTGGATAGCTACATATAAAATAATGAAGTTGGGCTGCTACCTCACAATTTATACAAAAATTAACTCAAAATAGATCATAGGCCTAAATATAAGAGCTAAAGCTATAAAACTCTTAGAAGAAAACATAGCAGTAAATTTTCATGATCTGGGGTTAGGAAGTGGCTTCTTAGATATGACACAAAAAGCACATGCAATAACAAAAGAAAAATAGATAAATTGGGCTTCATCAAAATTTAAAATGTTTTTGCTTCAAAGGACACCACCAAGAAAGTGAAAAGATTACCCACAGAATGGGAGAAAATATTTGCAAATCGTGTATCTGCTAAGAGACTTGTATTCATAATATATAAAGAACTCTTACAACTCAATAGTATATTAAAATTGCAATTTAAAAATGAGCAAAGGACTGGAACAACAGAGGAAGGAGAGTCAGGAATAGGAAGAAGAAATGGAATGTGTATCTAATTGCCTCCATGATCAACTGCCGCCTTTGCCATAAGACCAGAACTGGATGGTACCCAGTTACCATTACTGAACATTTTGATCAAAGATTCTGTAGAAGAATCCTGATCAAAAAGTGGAAAATGCAGAACAGAATTTCAAATTCCCATGGAATCCATGGAGGCTGGATGAACCCCTGAAACTCTTGCCCTGAAATAATCTTTAAACTGCAAACCAAAAATATCCCCTGAAGATTTCTTAAAACTTAATTTCTTAAAAGCTTAACTAATAAAGAATGGCTGCCTTGAGCATTGTGCTCTTTTAAGAACTATCTGTATGGAGTCAAATTGACAACAGCAACTTGAAAGATTAAATAGGAAACTTAGGGGATAATGAGTTTATGTTAATGAGGGAGGAACAACTTGGAAAAGGAGGGTGAGAATGGCTGTACAACTCGAAGAATGTAATCAGGGTCACTGAATTGTACATATAGAAATTGTTGGATTGGTGTATGTTCTGTGTATTTTCTCAACACCAACCAAAAAAAAAACAGTAAATTATTTAAAAAAAAAAAAAGTGTGTTTAATCATTTATGACAGAAGGAAGAGGGAATTTTTCCTCTACCAGGAAAGGGAAATTGACTTTGCAATCTTCATGACTAAATAACATAATTCATTTTTCTTAAATAAAATGTAATCTTTTACCAAACTGCTTTAGTTTACAATTGCAAATATATGTAACATGAAAACCAAAGACCTTCAAATTGGGAAAAAAAGAATGGATAACAGACTTGAATAGACATTTCTCCAAAGAATATATACAAACGGCAAATACATGAAATACATGAAAAGATGCTCTGTATCATGATTCCTAAGTATATTATTTTTTGATGCTTTTATAAGTGGAATTGTTATAATTTCATTTTCAAATTGTTCATTGCGAGTGCATAGAAATACAACTGATTTTTGTATAGTGATCTTGTACCCTGCAACTTTAACTCTTACTAGTTCTACTAGTTTTTAGTGGATTTCCTAGGACTTTTCTATATACAAGGTCTTGTCATCTACAAATATAGTCCTCTTTCTTTCCAATCTGGATTCTTTTTTTTTTTTTTTTTGCCTAATTGCCCTGGCCAGAACCTCCAGTACCATGTTGAATAGAAGTGGGGAAAGTAGACATCCTTGTCTTATTGCTGATCTTAGGGGGAAAGCTTTCAATCTTTTACCATTAAGTATATCAGTAAATGCATTTTAGTGGGCTTCTATTCCTAGTTGTTGAATGTTTTTACCATGAAAGGGTGTTGAACTTTGTCAGATGCTTTTCCCATGTCTACTGAGATGATCCTGTGGGTTTTTAAAAAAGTTATATTGATATGGTATATTAATTGATTTTCAGATGCTTAACCAACCTTGCCTTTCCCAGATAAATCCCACTTAGTCATGGTGTATAATTCTTTTTATATGCTGTTGGATTTGGTTTGCTAGTATTTTGTTAAGGAGTTTTGTATCTGTATTCATAAGGAATATTGGACAATAGTTTTCTCTTCTGATGATGCTTTTGTCTGATTTTGGCTATCCTTTTAATGTGTCAGAGAGGGTAGAACAGAAGTGACTGGTTATCTTTTCCCCGCCTTTGCTCACCCACATCTGGTAGGAAGGGATGAATAGATGCCCTGAACCCAAGTTCACACAGCATCAGTGGAGGTACCAATGGGGAGGACACAGCCTCATCTGTAAAATGGAACAGGAACCCTAGCTGATGGCCTGGTGGCGGTGGGCTGGGCCTACTGACCTCTTAGCAGCGTCTTGTCTTCCCTGCTCTGAGCCCAGGGTTCCCAGCATGAGTATCCAAGGAGCACCATATGCTAGCCTTAAAAGGAGAAGGAGAAACCATGGCAGTCCACCTCTGAGGTCCCTCCCAGCTCTAAAGAAGGGATTGAATCATGTAGCAATCGAGCAGCTCATCCTCCCTGTTAGGTGTTGTTGTTAGCTGCTGTTGAGTCAGCCTCTGACTCATGGCCACCCCGTGCACAATAGAATGAAACGCTGTCTGGTCCTGAATCATCCCCATGATCAGTTGCGACTTGGATCATTGTGATCCATAGGGTTTTCATTGGCTGATTATCAGAAGTAGATTGTCAGGCCTTTCTTCCTAGTTCATCTTAGTCTGGAAGCTCCGCTGAAACCAGTTGAACATCATAGCAGCACACAAGCCTCCACTGACAGATGAGTGGTGGCTGCTCATGTGATGCATTGGCAGGAAATTGAACCCAGATCTCCCACATAGGAGGCAAGAATTCTGCCTCTCCTTGTTAGGTAACTGGCCCAAATTTCATAGAGAAGAGAAGAGGGAAAGTTAGCATTCTTGGCTAGAGACCTGCCAAGTCCGTGTCCAGGACCTCATTGAATGACATGCACCATGCCAGGCTGATCATAAGGATAGTCAGAGAATGCTCTGGAAAAGCCTGCTCCCTCTTTGGCCCCAAAGGAGAGCACATCCTGTGGAAAGGAAAACAACATGGTCCTTTAGGAACAGAACAGGTAAGAGAATGGGCAATAGCTCTTCATGCCCTGCCCATGCCTGCCCACCTCGGCAGTAGAACAGGAGGCTCTATAAAAATGACTGTGGACCCCTAGGCTTCCCCACCCTCCCTGCCCAGCTAGGGAAGGGGTGACCAGCTGGCAGTGTGGGAAGGTGGGACTCTAGGAAAACCTGTGGTTCAGCTGTTTTGTGAAATAGTCATCGGAGTCCCTGTGTGACCTTGAGAAGGTGACTTCCTTCTCCAGCCCTCAAAGTAAGGACAAGTATGTATACACCGGACTGGCTGCATGTCGGAAGCCCCTGGGCCAGGCTGTGGCCTCCGAGGAGAGGCAGGCAAGTGGATGGCCCACCCTCTCTGCAGACTCTCCATCCCCGCCTTGGGTAGCAGTGCTATTTGTGTGCCTGCAGCTCACTCTGGAGGCCCTGCAAGAAAGCCCATGAGGCAGGCAGCCCAGGAAAGAGGCAAGTGGGCTGCCTCTGCTCACTGCCCCCAGGCATTGTCTGCTGACACTTCCTATGTCATGGTCCACCACCAGCTCCCTCCTGGTTAGTGGGCTGGGAGACAGCATTCAGGAAGCATCGGCATCTGTTAGGTAACCAGCTCAGCTGCCATGTAGGGTATGATGTCATCTTGAATTCTGTGGTTGCTAGGAAAATTCTGCCTGCAGTGATATTGCGTGGTCCCAGGAATGAGCTGAGAACAGAATGTTCCTGAGAAGAAAGGGGAAGGATTGTTGGGCTTCCTGAGCAAAGGAGCCACATTCTAGGAAGCAGGCGATTCGAACTCCTTTCTGGAAGCTGATTTCCCCTTTCAGGGAGTCCCTGGGTGGTGCAAACAGTTAAGCACTCGACTACTAACCAGAAGCTTGTCAGTTCAAACCCACCCAGAGGCACCTCAGAAGAAAGGCCTGGCGATCTGCATACAAAAGGTCATAGCCATGAAAACCCTATCGAGCACAGTTCTACTCTGACACACATGGGGTTGCCATGAGTCAGAGTTGACATGACGGCAGCTGGTATTTCCCTTTTCAGGAATACAGGTTGTACGGCAATGGGTGGGTGGATGACAAGGTAATTTTCTAAGCAGCACCTTGATGTTCTCGTGCCAAGTGGAAGGCATGAATGGCACTGTTATGTTAGGTCCTCAGCATTGAGCCCCCCTTCCCCAGCACCTCAGGGCTAGTGTCTCCTCTGCGCCTCTGGGTGGCAGAGCAGTTAGGAAGGAGGCCAGCACAAGGCCACCAGTGTGGGGTGACTCCCTTCTAGTGTAGACAAGACTGCTGGCACCATACCTGGAGGGCTAGAATCCTACCCTCTTCCCCCGCTCCCTTTCACATGCCAGAAGCCCCACTGTGCACCTCCCACACCAGCCCACCCTTCTGAGGCTTTTCCTGTACCTGCTGTTCTGATCCTTTCCCTCCGCAGGGAGAATTCCTCCAGTAGCACAGAAGAGAAGTATGTCAGAAAGCCCGTGGCAGCCTGACTGTTACTGTGTGGGCACAATGAAGAGCTGCCCTTCATGGAAAGCGCCAGAGACAGAGAGGCAGGTGGACCCTGCTGGCCACTCACTTGCCCTGCAGGGTTCCTGGCTGCTGTCAGCCCTTCCTTCCCAGGGGACTCGTTGGGGGTGGGGGTGGGAAGGGGGCAGGTTAGCCCTGTGCCTTCTCTCTCTTTCCTCTGCCTTTCCTGGCTGCATGTCAGAGCCTGTCTTCTGGAAAACAAGATAAAGGAAGTGATTTCATGAGTTCCTGGACCCAAATCTCAAATTCAGGACTAAAAAAATAATATAAAGATTGGGGCATTATCTGTTTCCACAGGAACCAGGCAACAGCCCAGCTGGAAATGGGCCTGACCAGGCTCCTTTGAGCAGGTGTCGTTGGGTTTGGGCATAGGAGATGCTGTTCCAGAGAGGAATGGCTAGTAGAAATCATAAGGAGCAAGAGCCAGCCTCCAAAGGGATCAAGCAAGAGTCTTGAGAAGAAAGAGGGAGGTTCCTAAGGACTCCTGGCCTTGGTGACCATGGACAGGGGGTGTGAGCAGAGCCCTGCTCCCGGATCAGAGGCCCTGGGGCTCTTGTCTTGGCCCACCTCTGAGTCTTGGCCCTGCAGCGGGTTGCTGACCATATGCCTCTGGCCAGGCTGTAGGGAGATCCGGAGAGAAGGTGGACTTCTCGGAAGTGCTTTGCTCTTGGCTTGTGGTGGGCTGAAGCTTCAGCTGGGGGCCCGCGCCTCCTTGCCTCAACTCAGATGGTGCCCAGGTGCCGGCAGCCCCATGCAGCAGTTCTTTCCCTCTGGTCTGCAGGTGCCGAGGACGTGGTGATGGCGTTTTCCAGGTCGGAGACGGAGGACAGGAGGCAGTAGCTGCAAACCCCTCGGAACGCCCTGGAAGGTGGCTTGGGCCCAGAGATCTGTGTGGACGGGAGGCTGGCTGAGTGGCAGCGCCCCCCTCGCCCCACTGCCCTCCCTGCTTCCCCACTCCCACCCCCTGCCACTCAGCTGGGCGGCATCGAGGGCGACCCCAGAGGTGCAATTAGATGGGCTTAAAGGGATGGACTCCGTGATTGGCTACAGGAAGAAACCTTTTTATTTTTAAAATCTTGACCAATGGAAATCTTTTATTTTTATTTCTGACTCTTTTTTTTTTTTTTTTTTTTTTAAAGTAGCTCCTCGGGATACAGCTTCCCAGGAAGCTCCCCGAGCCCTGGTGCTTTATTTTATTTAGGCCATTTTTAGGGGAATGTGAAGAGGTCTGATTTGATTGGCTGCTTAAACTGGAAATGGATTTTGATTGGCTGGTTATTGGGGGACGGTCTTTTCTTTGATTGGCTGCCGGTGTTGTGCTGATGTCAACAGCTTGTCTATTTTGAAGGCAGAAAACAGGGTTTGGGACATTGGTTATTATATCTGACTTGAAAAACAAAAAAAGAAAAAAACCAAGTGCGCTTTGCAATATTTATTACACAAAGAGCTTGCTGCTGCTTTTACATTTTTTTGTTCGTGTTTGAATTTGATTGGCTTTCGATACGTGTATTTTCCATTGGCTCACTCATGACTCCCATTGCCATGGAGTCACCCCCACTTTGCTGCTTGCCGTCTGTTCCTCTCTGGGGCCCTGGGAGTCCACCTGGAGGGTGCATTTGCTTTAATAACCGCACCTGCCTCCACTGGCAAGGAGACCCCAAGGGCCCCGAGCTGGGCCCACAGCTGGAAAACTGGGCCCGCAGGAACTCTGTATTGTCCTGAGCAAGCAGCCCTGAGGCGGAGGTGACAGTTAGCAGGATTTATGTGCACCACTTTCGGGAGCTGGCGAGCAGCCAGCCGGCGTGGCGAGGATGAAATGGCTCAGGCACCTTGCCTCTCCAGCCGGGCTGTGCTAGCCAAGGAGTGTGGCCAGGGCAGCTCTGGCCTCTCAGCCACTCCTCTGTACCCACTTCCTGAGGCCTCCTCCAGGGGCTCCTCCTGGAAAGGGAACAGGTGGCTCCCAGCTGTGAGACCCCACAGGGTAGCAGACATCTCTCTGCCCAGGAGCCCGAAACCCACAGAAAAGCTCAAGCTGGGCTCACAGACCTGGAAGGCCTTTGGCCCTCCAAACCCCAACCCCAAACCTGCCCCAGCCCGACTCCCGCAGCTTCTGCTGCTGGGGCCACAGGGTCCCATCCTGCACTCGGAGGCCCTCATCTGAGGCCAACCCTGCTGTGCATTGCCTCTGGGAGGGACATCGTCATCACTTCGTTATGAAGGGCCCTCTTGCCAGCTGGCTGGGCCTTCATTGAGCAAGTCCCACTTGGCTGGTCCCAACCCCAGCCCCCAGAAACATGTTTCAGAGCAACAGTCTTTGAGCAGGTGGGTCCCAGGACTGGTAGATAGTGCTGGTGTAGGGACCCCAAGTCTTCCCACCTGCCCACCTCCTTCCCCTGGAGGGCGGCCCCCATCTTCTGCATTGGCTCATGGGTGTGGGACCTTCGAAGAGAGTGGGGGAAGATGCAGAGGCCTTAGGGAGAGGAAACCTCCAGCTTGTCCCAGTGGTATTAGATGGTGGAGGCCCCTTTCTTGCCCTAGGTACCCAGAACTGGGAGAAGACTCTCAGAGCTGAATCTTCCCACCTTCTCAGGCTGAGGACCTCAGAGGCTCCTGTGTGTAGAGGAGCATGTGGCAGCCCCACACCAACATGCCTTGGGCCTGGTCCCCCCAGGAGAGCCTCATTCTCAGTGAGTGGTTCATGCTGTGCTCTGAGCATCACCGGAGTCTTGCCCCAGAAGGAGAACTTGAGTGTCATGGCAAGGCACTCACATCTCCCCAGCTCACACTGGCCCCTGGCACTGGTTGGCCAACAGTTAACCTGCAAAGGCCAGAGATCCCCAGGGATGAAAACAGTGAGGACACAGCTGTATCCCAAACCCAGCAGGGCCCTGACAGCATCTTGCCTGAGGAGGGGTAGTATGTGTGTTGTGCGCGTGTGTACGCAAGCACACACGTGTATGCTTGCACACACACATATCCACTCACCCTCTAGTTCAGTGGTCTGGCCCTCCAGCTGAGCCCCTGGGGATAGGTGAGTTTTGCAGTCCCCTTTCCCCCAGGTTGTGACATTTGGAATCAGGTGTCAGCGCCAGTACTGCTGGCTACCCCCCACTTTCTATAACTGTAGCTCTCATAAAGGGTCTGCGTCCAGGTCAGTCGTGTGTCCTCTGCCGACGTGTCCTTGTCAAGACCCCAGGTCTCCCTCTTGTAATAATGGCCACCCTGATCTGTCTCGTCTTCTGAAGAAGAAAAGTGAAAGTATTGCTTCATATTTCCACTAAAAATATATCTGTTGGAGAAAAAAAATAACAATAAAGATTTTTAATAGCTTGGTGTGTCAGTTGATTTCTCCCACAGAGCTGGGCACCCTGACTGGTGTCTTCTCCTTGCTTGACATCTGCTGCTGGTGGTCCTTCCTCCCCAGGGAGGTCCAGCAGGGGTGTCGAGAACACCTGAGTTCTATGGCTGTCTGAGAGCTGGTGGGAGCTAGGGGTTTGGAACTCCCAAGTGTACCCAGCCCAGCTAATGGGTGCTTAGCAGGTTGGGTCCATGTTTGTCCTAAAGATTCTGAGTGTCATCCCAGAAGGAGTGGGGTTAGTAATCTTCAGGGGCGACCTCACCCTTCCATGCTCTTGAACAGACACACTGAGCACCCCCTGTGGGTGTGGGGACCATCACTGACACCCCAACATCCTTACGTGACAGCAGTGGCCTTAGAATGCTTATAACAAAAGTCCAAAACAATATTTATCCCTTCCATCTTCCTGGAAGTGCAAGATGTATTGGTGTTCAGCTGTATATTCAGGTTTGGAAGGTGAAGTCATTTCTGCTTTAGGAATTTTTGCTTTGGTAGCATTATGTAGAATTTTTCATTTCTACCCTTCATAATCCCACTTTAGGTCTTCACTATTTTGCTGCTTACATGGACTCCCTGCTTCGATTTCCTTTTCAAAGAGTTCCACTGGGTTCTCGATGGGATGGGGTTTACAGGATATGGGGATGGCACAATCAAATCACTGAATCTTGGTGTTGGAAGAGATGTTGGAGGTCATCTAGCAGCCCATCCAGTGGCCAGATGCTTAGTGCCCTCTGGAACGTCTCTGAATAGAGTTTGTCCAGCCTTTGCTTAAATACTCTCTAGGGCTGGGAAACTCACTACCTCACAAGTTAACCCATTCCATGTCCAGTTGACTTTATTTTGAGTTGGTCTGCCTTTTGCTGTAACATTCCTGTCCAGAAAGGAGTTCATAGGCATTGACTGAAAAAAAAAAAAAATAAGATAGCTATGTTGGCCAAAAATTATATAGAGACACATGTTCAAGAGCCCACCTTAGATAAATTTTGTGTAGATTCCTTCTCCCTCAGTGTTCTGAGTGACAACTGTTGGTTGTAGTTAATCTAGTTAATCGTCTCTTCTAAGCTGGGCCACTGTGCAGAGGGCGAGGAGCTGGCTGGCTGGCCCTGGTCCTACACCCCACCCCACCCCCGCAACAGAAGCCAGGAAGGAGGAAGGTCGAGCTCCCAGAGCTGTCTAACCTGTTGGGTCTCTAATGGGAATTAGGTCATGTAAGATGAGAAAGGGACACTCCAGCAGAAGAAGGGAAAGCATTTGGCAGCACAGGCTGGGTCTTCCAGGGTCCCTCAGCCCACACAAATAGGCAGTCTTCTGGGTCTGCCTTCCCAGGTACCAGTGCACGGGTCCAGTAATGACCCCAATGGGTGGGATGGGACTGCTGGGGACCAGAGGCAGCTGGGTGTCAGGCTGACCCTGGGAGAGCCTTGGGACGGGCAGGGAGGGAGGCAGAGCACCCTGTCTTTTGTTGGCCTGACCCAGGCCTGGGGGAAGGGAGGCTGAGAATGAATGAAGCGCTTCTCTCTGTCCCAGCAGGTGAATAGTAGCTGTGAGTGCAGGCTGCTCTGGTGCCTTTGAACGGGGCCCTTTGTATCAAGGAAATGATCCCCTCCGTGGGGCCTGGGAGTAGGGAGAGGGCAAGAATCAACTTCCGAGATGGGGTGTGGGGGAGCTCCATGGTGCCCCCAGGGATCCCACCCTACCTGCTCCTCCTGAAATGGCAGGTTCTCTCTTTCCAGCTGCTCCTGGCCATCCGCCCCTTTCCTGGAGGATGAAGGAGGCCCAGGCAAACCTGAGACCACATATAAAAATCCCTCCACTATCCAATGGAAGAACTTTCTTTTCTAGGAAATGACTGGGTGCTTGGGAGATTTGGGGAGTGACGAGGGTGTGTGGCGGCCAGTCCTAATGAAAAGTCCTAATCAAAGGACAAGGGCAGAGAAATGCTCTCTGGATCTCAGTCACTGTATTGCCTTTACTTTTCCCCTTGATGTTGGGACTGTCCCCCTGATAGATGGGGTGGACTTCCCAGGCTTCCCAGTGGGGCCTTCCCTTCCCCGAGGCAGGGAGCTGTTGACACTGGAGCTGAACCACACCCTGCCCGCTCCACCCTGCCTGGGCCTCTTCCGGAGTGTCTAGGGAAGGTGGATTGTGTGCCCCAGGTGGCCACCTTGTTGGCATACCTGCAAGAGCCCAGCCACACCTTGCACAGCCCAGGAGATGACTTCAGACCAGAGTCTGAGCCTCTGAGGTTTCTGCCTCCTGCCCTTGGCCTTGACTGTGTGCTTCTGTTAGAAGGAGGTGGGTTTTTACAAACATCTTTTATACAGGTGTCTCTCCTGTGTCTGAGATGGTTAAGCCCTTCTCTGCCCAGTCTTAATAACACAGCTAATGAGCTACTTGTGTGCAAGCACGTACCAGTTTATACACGTTGTCCTCAGAAATGTATGAAGTATTTTATTGTCCCCATTTGACGGTTGAGGACAGAGGATTAAATAGTTTGCCAAGGGTCAGCAAGGTTCAGCCAGAATTTGAACTCAGGTTGCCTGACCCCAGAGTCCATTCTTATAACCACTTCCACCTTTGATGGGTGTAGGCAGAGTGGGGGATAAATCCTGCAGTCACTAAGCCACCCAGTAGGAGGCTAGTGACACAGAGGCCCCTTCACCGTGGTCCCTCATTTGGCTAGTCTGTCATAGCCAAGCCCACTCAGTATTTGAGTCTGTTCTCCAAGGCCACCCATGTCTGGCTATGTTGTTGTTGTTAGGTGTCATCAAGTCAATTCAGAATCATAGCGACCCCATGTGACAGAGTAGGGTTTCCTTGGCTGTAATCTTTACGGGAGCAGATTGCCAGGTCTTTCTCCCTCAGAGCCACTGGGTGAATTCGAACCACCAACCTTTCGGTTAGCAGCCAAGTTCTTAACCATTGTGCCACCAGGGCTCCTTTCGGTAAAGATTAAAGCCTAGAAAATCCTGTGGAGGCAGTTCTACTCTTGTCACATGGGGTCACTATGAGTTGAAATTGACTTGAGGGCACCTAACAACAGCACATTCTTTACAGAAGCAGGCCTTTCTTCTGAGGCACCGCTGGGTGGGTTTGAACCTCCAACCTTTCAATTGCCTAGTGCTTAACCGTCTTGTTACCAGGGCTCCTTTGTCTGGCTATAGTAGGTTGTTGACAAGTATTTGTCAGTTAAGTCCTGTGCTGGGCCCTCGTTCTGGTCCTCATCTCCAGGTTGCTGTCAGCCTCTTCATGAAACTGTCTCCCACCAACTTACATTCCTGGCCTGGTACCCCCACAGCTCCCCCGAACACCAGTCCTAACTTACTGCTCATAACCCTTCACGCCCCACTGATGCTCACCCAAGCACACCTGGCAGTTCCCCTCCAGGCTAGGCTGCTGTCTTATCCATCTAGGGCTGCTATAACAGAAAAGCCACGAGTGGATGGCTTTAACAAAGAGAAATTTATTCTCTCACAGTCTAGGAGGCCAGAAGCCCGAATTCAGAGCACCAGCTACAGGGGAAGGCTTTCTCTCTCTGTCGACTCTGGAGGAAGACCCTTGTCATCAATCTTCCACTGGTCTAGGAGCTTCTCAGCGAAGGGACCCTAGGTCCAAAGGACATACTCTGCTCCTGGCCCTACTTTCTTAGTGGTATGAGGCCCCCCTGTCTCTCTGCTCGCTTCTCTCTTTTATATCTCAAAAGAGATTGATCAAGACACAACCTAATCTCATAGATTGAGTCCTGCCTCATTAACATAATTGCCAATAATCCCACCTCATTAACATCACAGGGGTTGGATTTACAACACATAGGAAAATCACATCAGATGACAAAACGGTGGACAAATCACACAATCCTGGGAATCATGGACTAGCCAAGCTGACACATTTTTTGGGGGGTACACAATTCAATCCATAACGGCTGGTTTTTCTAGAATAAATTCCTCTTCCACTTTGCCTTTGCCCCTTCCTGCCCACACCTCTTGCCAGCATGTGGCAGTCACACCTGTCCCCAAGTAAGGTCAGTGAAAGCACAGAATATGGGGCCCAAAGGCAAGGGTTAGAGCCCTGCCTCACTACTGAGACCTCTGCCCTTCGGCAGGACTCAGCCTTACTTTCCTCATCCATAAAATGGGAATAATAATAAAAACCTGTGATAAATTCTACACAAAAATGTTTTGAACCCAATAAAGCCCTAAAGCAAATATTATTCTCTCCCAACCTGACTTTATACTGTTTACTGTCACAGTAGAAATCTGTCTATCCCCGTAGTTGGGGGCGGGGGATACATGATGGTTTAGAGTCAGGTTCGCAACCCAGATTGAAGCCTGGATCTGACCCTCAGCAGCTGTGTGACTTGAGGCGAATTGTCTAACTTATTGAAACATGGAAGACATAAGAGCATTTACTCCATAGGTGGCTGTGAAAATTAATGAGATGATGCATATGACAAGCTTAGCACAGTGACTGCACACAGTAGGTGGTCAGAACATATGGTCGTCCTTCAGTCATTGTGACGGGTGTTCCCAGGCCCCATCCTCTCTGCTTATAAATCATTCAGAGCGAGGACCTATCTGCAGCTCTTTGGGCATGGGGAGGAGCGCAGCCCCAGGTCCAATTAGGTGCTTATTAAATGCTCCTTTGATGAGGATGAAAGAGTTAAGATGATCCCTTGATAGAAGCCAAGGCAAGCGCCGCTCCTGCTCCCCACCTCCACTTCTGAGCCTCTCCTTTGGCTAAGCAGCTTTGCCGTGGGGGAAGGGTGTTCATTGGAGCAGGGTCCCTCAGCCTTCTTCCCCAGAACCTTCCAAGGGGAGGGAAGGCCCCCAGATGGACTTTGTCATGGCTGGGCAGCAGGGAGGGGCCGCAGCAGAGCCTGGGGGTGGAAGTCCTGTCTTCCTCAGGCCCTCCTGCTTGCCTGGTGCTTAGACTCCAAATAGAATCAGAGCCAGCCAGGGAAGGGGATAAAATTAAATCCTTGATCATGATCAAGTGGTTAAAAAAAAATCACAGCCAGTAACTCCTTCCCACTGCAGCCTGCTCTGCCTCAGAAGCAGACAGGGGAAGGAGGAGGAGGAGGAGAGTGGAGCCGCTGTACTGGAGAGCCCAGCACTCCTCCCTCCCTGCCTATGCCCCCACCCCATTGCTGGTCCCAGCCTCAGACCAGAGGACTCCCGCTCCTCCAGCCCTGCCCTGGACCCTATGGGATGGGGAGGCCAGGGAGGCCAAGGCTCACAGAGGGTGGGGACTCACATGGAGTCCCATGGAGCTGGGGCAAAGCTCCTGTCTGCCTCATGGGGTGGCTGCTAAGTGTCGGGGGTGGGGGCTTGCCCAAGGAGGCAGGTCCTGCACTCTGGGCTTGATGGGGAGTTGCACAGACCTGGGTTCGAATCCAGATTCTATAGTAGTGGGCAAGTCACTCAATGTCTCTGAGCCTGTTTCTTAATCTGCAACCAGGGGAATAATAATGGCACCTCCCTCGTTGGTTGTTGTCTGGATTCAGTGTCTTAGGGCCAGCAGTGGCAGGCCAAGGGTGAAAGGGTATGGAGAGGGGATGTGGGGGGAGCAGCCTGCTTGAGTTCAAGCAATATAGGATGTATACAGGTTTCAGCGGAGCTTCCAGACTAAGAGAGACTAGGAAGAAAGGCCTGGTGATCTACTTCCAAAAGTTAGCCAGTGAAAACCCTCAAACACAAAAAAATATTGTCCAACATAGTGCTGGGAAGTGAACCCCTCGGTCGGAAGGCACTCAAAATACACAGTGGCCACAACAATGGACTCAAGCATACCAATGATCATGAAGATGGCACAGGACTGGGCAAGATTTCATTCTGTTGTACCTCGGGTCACCATGAGTCAGAGCCAACTCCACAGTAGCTAGCAACAACATTGTCTGGAGAGAATTTCCAAACAATAAAACAGAGGAAGGGTGTGGTCTGCTTATTACTGTCTCTGTGCACCAGCAATTCTAGCCATGGGGCTAAGCGGGGACTGCCATGGAATGCCCCCAACTTTTGACCTCCTCTTTAGGCAGGAAGCCAGGCTGCTGCCTCCCCTCACAGTCCTATCTGCTTCTTCTGAGCAGAGAGTGGGTCACAGAGGTGAGTGGGGCCTGAGAAGATCCCAGTGTGGAAGGCCCAGCTCCCTGCAGCCCCAGCTTTGGGGGGACACAGTGGCTGGAATGCCCCCCCAGAGGTGGATGCTCCCAGACCCCAGACTTGGCTCTGATGCACCTAAGTGCCACTGTCTGCAGAATGGGGAGTGCCCAAATCTTCCCACTTTAGGGTGCATGCTGCTTCCTGGGCCCAACCTTGGAGGGGGCCGACCTGCCTGGGGCAGCCTCTGAGGGAGACCAGAGGAACTTGGCTCTGGGCAGGGCTGAGCCTGGGGTGCCAGGAGGCCTGCAGTGCTGCCGGGAGGAAGGACTGAGGTGTACCTTGGCCAATGGGCTAAGGAAGCTGAGAGAGGAAATAATGAGGGGATAAAAATAGCCCTTTGTTTACCATATGCCAGCACATCCTTGAGTGTACTTGCGTGAAAGAATACCTGCTACCCTGAGAAGATGGCAGCAAGGCCTGGGCCTGCTGAGGGGAGGCTGGGCTGTGCGGGGAAGGGACCTGACTGAGGTACCCATCTGGGGAGCGGACGGGACATAGGGCCTGGGTGTGGCAGCCTCGCCCTCTGCTGTTTCCACAGACCTTTCCACAGACCCCATCAGTGCCCGAGGCAGCCTCCTCAGGTGGCCTCAGCTGGGCCGAACTGGCCTGAGGTGGCTACTCCCAGTGAGGCCACTTTGCTGAGAAAGACTCTGTCCCCAGCCCCAGCCCAGAGGAGGCCTATGGCAGGCCAGCAGGGGGTGGTTGTCCCTGCCCGCTACTCACTTCTCACCCAGACTGCTCCTGCCTGGCTTGCCCCATTGGGAATTTGTCAGGGGGGTGGGTGGTCTGGCATCCCAGAGGGAGCTGCTCTCCCAGCCTGCAGGCCCTGGCGGTCTATGGACTTTCCTCTTACTGAATTCCCACACCCCATCCAGAAGAGCTGAGACTGCAGAGAGGTTGTACCTTGGGAGAGGCAGTCTGGACTCTGGCCCGTCAGGGTTTCTTTCTGGAACCTTCTTAGCTCTCACAGATCCACCACAGCTCACACTCAGCTTGCTTCAAAGGTGAGCCCTGAGCCACCTGACTGGCACCCAAGTCTTCTTTGGGCTCCCCAAGAGTTAACCTGGCCTGGGCAAATTGGGTCCCTGCTGGGCATTTAGCCAGTCAGGACTGA
The DNA here is from genome assembly GCF_000243295.1 of Trichechus manatus latirostris. Lineage (NCBI taxonomy): Eukaryota > Metazoa > Chordata > Mammalia > Sirenia > Trichechidae > Trichechus > Trichechus manatus. The sequence goes on along the minus strand of NW_004444069.1, from coordinate 6,109,748 downwards.
GGACCTACTGTGTACCAGGCTGGGGAGCAGAGATGAAAAGACACACCCTGCCCTATGGTCGCTAAGGCTAAAGAAGAGACTAATTTGGAAACAGGCATCAACAATGCAGTGCCTTGTGGGAAGGAAATGCTTATCACATGAGGGGTTGGCAAGACCCAGGCTTGTCTGAGGGGTGTGAGGTGGTTGTGGGGAGGGTCCCTCGAGGCTCCTGGACCTCCCCATGGCGGGCATCACCTTCCCTGCCTGGTCATGTGGGTCATCGAGGAGGCCAGGGTTGGGGGTTGGAGGGCGCTGGCCCGTCTCCTCCACAGCAGCCAGAGGAGAGGACAGGCAGGAGTACCCCAGGAAGCTCTTCAGAACTGCACAGGAAGAGACAATGGTTGGAGGGTGATTTGTCAGGACAAGCCCTGGAAATCAGGCTACAGCCTGACCAGAGCCAACACACCCACCACGGCCACCCACCGCCGGCCCTGGTGGAATTCACGCTGACGCTGTTCAGATGGACAGCTTCCAACTTGAGTTTGGGTTTGTCTTTCCACCCCCTCCCCAGGCTGTATGATCTATTCAGGGCTCTAAACACTTGTCCCAGGGGAGAGGAGGGGAGAGAAAAGAGTGTCCTAGTTCTTCTGATGTAATAAGGGGGTTCATCCTGACCCTCCAAGGGGGTGCTGGGGGATGAGCTAGTGCTTGTCTGTGGAGTGGGCAGAAAGGCTTAGGATATTAAGCTCTTAAGGGTTATTAGGCAGAAGAGGAGGATAAGATGGGGTAGGGGGCATTGCAGAGAGTGAGCACTGGACCAGGAGTCAGGGGTCTGAGTTCTATAGCCCACTCTGCCACTAACCTTCAGTAAGTCCACTAATACTGGGTCTGACCATTCCATGTGTCTGACCACCTTCCATGTGCATGTGTCCATGAAGACAATTGTATCGAAGAGTTTGTGAGGAAGGTTGGTGAGGGATAAGGTGGCAGCTGGAGGGGCAGGGGATCAAGGCCCACTTATCCGTGCCTGCCTGTCCCTCAGTCTGACTTGTGTGGTCCAGATACGGTGGCTACACAAGATGGAGCCAGTATTCCAGGGCCCCTGATCTATGAATCACCTTCATGAAGTCAGTTCGCCATCTGGAAAACAAGGGAGGGGGGTGGTGTGGGAGTCATTAGTGCTGTTCCCTAAATATTTCCAGCTCTCTACCTTCCAGGCAAAGTCCCTGGGTGGTGCAAATGATTAACACACTTGATTGTTAACCTAAAGGTTGGTGGTTCGAACTCACCCAGAGGCACCTCGGAAGAAAGTCCTGGCCATCTACTGCCCAAAAAATTGGCCATCAAAAACTCTATGGAGCCCAGTTCTACTCTGACACGCATGGGATTGCCATGAGTCGGAATCCACTTGACAGCAGTTGGTGGTGGTGGTGGTAGTTGCAACGTTCCAGAGGTGGCTGCCCCGTCAGTCTGAGTCCTAGCAGAGCCCCCAGCCAGTCCACAAGTGGGGAAGAAACCGTGTTGTTTGATGCCCTGAGAGTCTGTTGTTTCTGCACCATGAGCGTCTCCTGACCACACAGGTTGGATCAGTGATCTCTCAAGCCTGTGAAGTCGTGGCATTGAGAGGGCCTCCCTGGAAGGTTGGTGCTTGCTCTTCTGGTACATGAGGCAACAACACAGGAACGGCTGCCCAGGTCCCCACCCTGGCCCCCCACAAGGCAGCGGCTGCCCACTGCACTTAGGATGAAATCTTACCTCCTTATTGTGCACCTTATTGTTACACCTCAACAAAAAATCCTCACAACTGGACCAATAAGCAACATCGTGATAAACGGAGAAAAGATTAAAGTTGTCAAAGATTTCATTTTACTTGGAACCACAATCAACACCCATGGAAGTAGCAGTCAAGAAATCAAATGATGCCTTGGTCAAATCTGCTGCAAGAGACCTCTTCAAAGTGTTAAAAAGCAAAGATGTCACTTTGAGGACTGAGGTGAGCCTGACCCAAGTCATGCTATTTTCAGTTGCCTCATATGCATGTGAAAGCTGGACAATGAAAAAGGAAGACAGAAGAAGAATTGACGCGTTTGAATTATGGTGTTGGTGAAGAATAGTGAATATACCATGGACTGCCAGAAGAATGAACGATCTGTTTTGGAAGAAGTACAGCCAGAATGCTCCTTTGAAGCAAGGATGGTGAGACTATGTCTCACTTACTTTGGACATGTTATCAGGAGGGACTGATCCCTGGAGAAGGACATCATGCTTGGTACAGGGTCAGTGAAAAAGAGGAAGATACTCAATGAGATGGATTGACCCAGTGGCTTTAACAATTGGCTCAAACAGACTTATTATTGTAAGGATGGTGCAGGACCAGGCAATGTTTCCTTCTGTTATACATGGGGTCACTACGAGTCAGAACCAACTTGACAGCACCTAATAACAACTATTTTACATGTCCCAAGGCCTTAGTGACCTGGATCCTGCTAATCTCAGCTTCATCTCCTACCTCTCCCTCCCTGCTCTTAATAGTCTGGCCACTGGCCTCCTTTTGTTCCCTGAACATGCCAAGCTCGCTCCCACCTCCGGGCCTTTGCACTTTCTATTTCCTCTGCCTGGAATGCTCTTTCCATATGCCTAAATCCTCCTCCATTGTCAGACATCAGCTCAAATGTCACCTCCTCAAAGAGTCTTCACTGACTCCCTCTGTTTTGCTCTCCACTCCTGTAACTTTCTACACCATTTTCCTGTTTATTTTCTTCATCTGGAATTACCTTATTTATTAATTTCTTTGTTTATTTGTTTATGCCTTGGTCCTTCCACTGGAATGTAAGCTGCTTGGGAGCAGGGACCTCATCTGGCTTTTTCACGGCTGTGTCCCCAGAACCTGACACACTGTGGGCTGTCAGTAAAGATGTGTTGGATGGAGGAAGAATTGTCACCTTGGACAACTCCTCTGCTGTGCCCCTTTGTGACCCAGAGGTACACTGACCCTATTTTCCAAACTAAAATTGTGCTGACAACAAGGAAATCTGGGGCCAAGGAGAAGAGGGTGCTCCCTCTGTTTCAGTGGCTGAGAGCCTCAGGGGAAGTTTTAGTGGGGCTGGCACCTGTGTAACACCCCATGCCACACCCCTGCCAGGCCTGTCTTGGCTGCAAATTGATTCTGAGCCAATGAAGGGGCTCGGGACTTGCATTGGTCAGGACTCTTTGGTTTGCAGGCAGCAGAAACCCAATTCCAACTGGCTCACACAGCTGGGGAGGCTCTGTGGTGACTCATAGGATTAAGGTAATTGCTGCAAGAACCAGGCCTTCAGGGTCTGGAACTGGGGACTCAGTGCTTTCTGAACACTCTCTCCCTTCAGATCCATTTTCCCCTCTGCTTGTATCTGCTTTGTTTTGCCTGTTGGCCGCGTCATCTTCTATCACAGACTGACCTTCTCCTCCTGCGATGGAACATGGCTCCTGGCAACTTCTGTGGAAAGAAAGCTTCTTTTTCCCAGTGCACCAAACAATCCCTGATTGGGTGATGTGCTGCCCATTGGACCAATCACAGGTGCTGGGGATTTAGCCATATTCCCTCCATGGCTTGGGCAGGACAGGCTATTGAGAGCGACAAGTGGACAGAGCCACATGAAGGGGGAGTGGTGGTGCCTAAAAGGAAGGTTGCTGTGTGGTCAGAGACAAGATGTCCACCATGGGGCTCTGGTGCTGGCTGAGTCCCAGAGAGTGAGAAATTCATAGTAACACTAACCCTGGGCCTCAGTCAGCTTGCCACAGGGGAGGGGAGCCTCCCACTGAGATTAAAACCAGAGTTTCCTTTTTCCCCATGTTTTCCTGGTTTTGCCATCTTAGAGTGGCACCATGGTCCACAAAAAGAAAAGACACTGTATTCAAAGAAGACTGGAAAATGCTGCACACTCTACCCTTTCTTCTGGAGAGTCCCACTATATTAAAGATTCTGACAATCCGGCAATGAAGACATCCATTTCATTTAGCTTTTCCCTAACCTTTTTGTTTTTTAAATATTTCATGGACCACCCTGTGAGAACTGCTGCTGTAGGGAAAGAGCACGGGATAGAAAATTAGAAGTCCTGGTTGAAGTCTGAGCTTTGCTGCTTACTGGAGGTTCAGCTGCTCTGTAAAATGGGTGATAATACTAACCCCCTTCCCCATAGGGCTGATGTTAGTGTGGAATGAGGTGTATTTGATAAATGCTGTAAAGCACTATGCAGATGCCTGACAATAATAATTGGTGTAACCTGGAAAATAATACATACCCTGTATTATGGGTCAAATTGTGTCCCCCCAAAATATGTGTTGGAATCCTAACCACTCTGCCTGTGGATGTAATGTAATGTAATCAGTCAATCAGTTGAGGTCATACCAGTGCCTGGTGGATCCTAAACCTAATTACTTCCGAGTTATATAAAGAGCAGCATTGGGTAGACTTCCTTCAGAATACCTGCCTGCTTTAGTCAGTCAGGAGCCATGGTGGCACAGTGGTTAAGAGCTTGGCTGCTAATCAAAAGGTTGGCAGTTCGAATCCATAGGCCACACCTTGAAAACCCTATGGGACAGTTCTCTGTCCTGTAGGGTCCCTATGTGTCAGAATCAGCTCAGTAGCAATGATGACTGAGGCAGATGAATCTACAAGCCCAGGAACTCCAAGGATTGCCAGCTACTAGAAACTGAAATAGACAAAGAAGGACCTCCCCCTAGAACCACACTCTAAATTTGGACTTTCATTCTCCTGAACTGTGAGCAAATGCATTTCTGTTCTTTAAAGCCACCCGCTTTGTGGCATTTCTGTTACAGCAGCATGAGTAAACTAAGACACCCTGTTTACCTCATGAGGTAGGTAACCCTCCAACATCAGGATTATGGGGATGACAAAGAGAAAGGAAGTGATAAAGCCAGAATCAGCAGAGCCAGGTGACTCATTAGAGATGAGTGCAGGGAGAAGGAGAAACTCCAGGCGCAGTGCCATGGAGAATGAAAGCCGAGGGGCCAGGAGGACGGAGGTGACATTGGTGGACAGGGAGGAGCCTGGCGTGGAGGGAGATGCTGAAGAGCCGTTACAACTGCTGCTGATCCCTCTCCGTTGCTTCCCCCAGCCTCCCTTGTCCCACCTGCCTCTCCTTTGTTTACCTGGGGAACTCTACCCGGGACGAGGAGTTCATTCTCCTTAGAGGACATTCTCCATCTCACAAGTCCAACTCCCTGGCCGAAAGCATGTGGATTGTGGCCTGCCGGAAGAGAGAGCGAACCCATAATATTGTTAATTGCCCCAATACCAGATCTGCAATTAATGTGGCATGGAAACAAAGAGCAAACGCACTAATAGCACATAATTGGACTTAAACTGCACCCTCGGCAGAGCTGTGCCACTGAGCTCTGCTGTTCATGCTCCTTTTCAAATTAGCAAAGACGAGCAAATTAACATGTTTTCACCTTCACCCAGCTTGAAGAGGAGCCATATGAGGAGCCTTAGGGGTGGGGGATAGCGGGGCCCCCTGCTTGGATCCAGTCCAGGGCCAGGCACCCAGGCTTGGCCTTTGGAGCTGTGGGCAGGATGAGGGTGGTGAAGGGCCTCTTAGCTTCTGGCCATAGGAGTCAGGATTCCAGACCTTTCCGGAAGCCCTGACACCTGTTCGAGGTGCAAGAGGTTAGTTATTGGGGCTATGGGTGCTTTGTGCTCTGTGGCATGGCATGAGTCACCCAGGTGGGACTATTTTGGGCCCTGAGGCAGGTCTGGGCTGCGTTTGGAGTCTCCACACTCCATGCTGCAACCTCTCCACCTCCATCCTGTGGAGGAGGTCAAGTCCAGGCCCCAGGTGGCAGACCCCAGGGCAAGGGCAACTCTTCCTTCTGCTTCCCTCAGCCTGCTGAGCAGACAGCTTGGTGTCTCTGAGACTCGGGGACAGCCTCTGGTGCCCACCCTGCTTGTCTCCTTCCACTGGCAAATGCCCTGCTGCATGCCAAAGGCTGGTGTGAGCTTTACGAGCAGCAACCTTGGCCTAGCATGGCTGCCCGGCAGAGCCCCTCCGTGGCCCCTCATGTGCCTGGAGCCCCTTTCCCTCAGCCTGTCCATCTGCCTCTTCCTCCAGCTCCCTGGCCTTGCTGAAGCCCCCGGAGGGCCTAAGCTTCCAGCTGACAGCTCAGGCACTCTCACCTAGCTATATATATCAGGGTCCTAGCTGGGCTTGTGTTGGTAGGGGGCCAGGGTGGGAGAAGATTAACACACTCCTCTCCTTGATGGCTTCCCTGCCCTCCCTCCAGCCCTCAGGATGTCCCGGCCTCTCCTGGCCTAGGTGCAGGGTGCGAGGCCTGTCTTGCTCTAGCACTTCCTCGCAATTTGCCTCCCTGCCTTTCCCAGGACACTGGAAGCCTCCTCCCTGGCTCCTACCAAGCCAGTAGAAGCAAGGCTCATTGAGAATTCTCTGGGCCCTATCCGGGTAGGGGAGAAGATTGTCTTCCTTAGACAGCAGCCTCCTCATTTGCATCCCCTAAATCAATGCCCTCAGATGATCAAAGCACCAGCACTGCCGCTTCAATGGAGCTGCTGAACCAGGGGACTGAAAGAAGGGAGAGAACGCATGGATCACTACCCTCCCCACTTCCTGCTGCCCCTGGAGGCCCAAGGGGAGCTGGAAACGAGAGGCCCTTGGAGGCACTGGCAGTGGTCCACAACAGGGCAGGAGCAGAAGTCTCTCCCGAGGTGAGTGGTCCCTTCTCCTAGCTTTTCCTGCAGGCTGGACAGAGAATGGGGCAGTGCCAGGCCTGGGTCAGCAAAGTTTGCTGGGATGTACTGGAGCCTGGGGCCAAGGCCATAGAAGAGGAGGCTCTGGGAGGAAGGCTCCTAGCTTGACTTTCCTAGTGAGTTCAAGGACTGTGTCCTCAAAACCCCAAAACAAACCCATTGCTGTCCAGTCGATTCTGACTCACAGCAACCTTACAGGACACAGTAGAACTGCCCCACAGGGTTTCCAAGGCTGTAATCTTTACGGAAGCAGACTGCCACATCTTTCTCCTGCAGAGTGGCTGGTGGATTCAAACCTCCAACCTTTCAGTTAGCAGCCAAGCAATTAACCACTGTGTCACCAGGGCTCCTCAGTGGCTCTTAAAGAACCAGCAGGATTTAGGCAGACAGAGGAGGAGGGTTAGTCACCAGCCCTGACCATGCTGTGGGTTTATGGAGATGACCCACATGGTCCTAGCTATAATGATAGCCACCATTTATTGAGCCCTCAGGTTGTACCCCAACACCTGTCAGTGTGTCATACTGTGTTGCTGTGATGCTGGAAGCGATGCATGCCATCAGTACTGCAAATATCTGCAAGTTTCACCCACGATGGGCAGGATTCAGTGGAGCTTCCAGACAGGGACAGACTGGGAAGAAAGGCCTGGCTATCTACTTGTGAAAATTAGCCATTGAAAACCTTATGGATCACAATAGAACATTGTCCGACTCACTTGCTCTGGACGTATTCCTCAGGAAGGATCAATTGCTGGAGGAGGACACCATGTTTGGTGAAGTAGAGGGACAGCAAGGGCGAGGGAGACCCTCAGTGAGATGCACTGGCACAACAGTCACAATGATGAACACAAACATGCTGGTGGTTATGAAGATGATGCAGGACTGGGCAACGTTTTGTTCTTCATTCTACTGTACATAAGGTCGCCATGTGTCAGAGTCTACTTGACAGCAGCTATCCACCCACCCACCCACCCATCCATTCAGGAGCCCTGGTGGTGCAACAGTTAAGCGCTTGGTTGCCGACCAAAAGGTTGGCGGTTTGAACCCACCCAGCAGCTCCTCAGGGAGAAAAGACCTGGCAATCTGCTTCCATAAAGATTACACCCTAGGAAACCCTATGGGACAGTTCTACTCTGTCACGTGGAGTTGCTATGAGTCAGAATGAAATTGACTCAACAGCACATAACTACTACATCTGTCTATCTATCAGTCTCATCACGATGTGCCAGGCACAGTGCTAAGTGCATTCCATGCATTATCACGTTTAATCCACATGGCAACCCTATGAGACATGCGTTATTATTATCCCCATTTCATAGATGAGGAAACAGAGAGGAAAACCTTCAGAGTTAAGAAGTGGCAGAGTCAGAGTTAAATGAGAGAAGGCTCAAGAAGGGTTAGTAACCTGAAAAGTGCTGTGCGCAGGGGAGGGCCATGTCTTCAGGTGTTCGAGGGCCTGAGCCTGTCTGGGACGATTGGGGCAGCCTTAGCGTGTTCCATCCTTACACAGAGGGTGCCTTCTGGGGACGCTTTTGTATGGGATGAGGAGTCCTGGCTCTTGTTCAGGGCACTTGCTTCCCCTCATTGCTCTATCTCCATATCTTGGCTCGATTGCAACCACCCAGCATAACGTGAGCTCTTGGAGCTGGAGGTGGTATCTGACAGGGCAAATGCCAGGGTGGAGATCAGGCAAGCTCTTCTTCCACCTTGATGCCCCTCTGATTTCTGATGGCTTTGCAGAAACTTTCAGAGCAATTTCTAAGAGATAGAATAATGTCATGGGTAAGCGCTTTGGAGCCAGACAGATCTGGGTTCAAATCCTGACTCTACCACTTAGCTGTTTGACCTTGGGTAAATTACTTAACCTCTCTCAGCCCCGGTGTCCTCCTCTCTCAGCCCCAGTGTCCTCCTCTCTAAAAGAAAGATAATAATTGTATTCATCGCATAGGATTGCAGCTAGCAATTGCGTGGGATGGAATCAGATAGCGCACATAGAATGCTTCATTCAGGGCTGCTGTTGTTGTGTGCCGTCAAGTCCATTCCAATTCATAACGACCTTTGCGATGGTTAAGATTGTGTGTCAGCTTGGCTGGGCCATGATTCTCCGTGTTTTAATGTAATCATTCCCATGATTGAATATACTGTGAGTAGCCAATCAGATGAAAGGGAGTCTCCTTGGGGGTGTGGCCCGAGTCTGTATATAAGCAGACGTTCTGGCTTTTTGCTCTCTCTGGATCCTTCGGCTGCTTCCTGTCGTCTCGTCTCCCGTTCTTGGGACTTGAGCTGTCAGCTTACCTGCCGAACCTGGGATTCGTCAATCTGCACAGCCTGTGAGCAGGAGCCCTGCTCTCCGACCTTCCAATCTTGGGCTTGCCAGCTTCTGCAGCTGTGTGACTTGGGAGAGGCCTTTACCCTGATCCACGGACTTGGGACGTTCTAGCCTCTACAATCGCGTGAGCTGTTTCCTTGATACAATCTGTCTCTCTCTATATATATTTATACACTTTACTGGTTTTGCTTCTCTAGAGAACCCAGCCTAAGACAACCTTCTAGGTCAGAGTGGAACTGCCCCATAGGTTTCCTAGGCTGTAATCTTTATGGGAGCAGATCGCCAGGTCTTTTCTCCCATTCATTCAGGGCTGGCCCACAGCAAACACTCAATATGTGAGCTGTGCTTGTTATTTCTTTATCTCTGGGGGCTGATTAATCCCTGCTATGCAGATGAGGAGGGGGAAAAAAAAAGAGATATCCCCAAGGCATTAGATGAATTGGAGTCTTGAAAGGACTAGAAATTCTGAAGTCTGGCTCTTGATTTTTATTGGAGGCTGCTGACTGGGGGAAATTCAAGGCCGAAGAAGCATGAAAAAGCCAGAAGAACTGCTTCTGAGGCCTGGCTCTGCTACTTCTAAGCTGGACGATCTTGACAAATCACTCAACTCCTCTGAACTCCTGTTTCCCATCAGTTCAATGGGGGTAAATAAAAACTGCCCAGGACATTGTTGTGAGGTCTGAGTAAATAGAGGTGCCCTTTGAAAAGGGGAGTGTGCTAAACAAATGCCACCTCTAAAGTGTGATCTGAAAGGAGAAAGTAATTATTAGAACCATCATCATCTCCTTAGATTCTTCAAAGTACATCATGATCATCATTACCATTAATGGAGCATCTCCTATGGAACCCTAGTGGCGTAGTAGTTAAGAGCTCAGCTGCTAACCAAAAGGTCGGCAGTTCAAATCCACCAGCTGCTCCTTGGAAACCCTATGGGGCAGTTCTACTCTGTCCTATTGTGTTGCTTTGAGTTGGAATTGACTTGGTGGCAATGGATTTTTGGTTGACTGTGTCAGTGCTAAATCCTTTATGTGCATTTTCTCATTTCATCCTCACAATAATCTTAAGGAGGTATTATGATTATTATGCCCATTTGACAGATGAGGAAAGTATAACTTAGAGTAATTAGATTGTCTGATTTTTTTTCTGCTAGCAACTACAACCTAGCTGTATCTGAATCAAGACCATGTTAGTAAGACATTCCTCCTTTTTAAAAAAATACAATTAAATATAGAAAAATCACACAGAAATTACAGAGAGTTCCCACATACCTCCTCTGCCTCCTGTGCACCATATCTCCTATTATTAACATCTTGCATTAGTGTGGTACATTTGTTACAATTGATGAACCGATCTTGATACATTAGTATTAACTAAAGTCCATAGTTTACATCAGGGTTTACTCTTTGTGTTGTACAGTCCTAGGGTTTTGACAAATGCATAATGCCATGTATCCACCATTATAGTATCATGCAGAATAGTTCCACTGCTCTTAAAATGTCCTCTGCTTCACATACTCATCCCTCCCCACTTCCCCAGTCCTCTAGTAATCACTGATTTTTTCCCACTGTCTTTATAGTTTTGCTTTTTCCAGAATGTCATGTAATTAGAATCATACTAAGATTGTTTTTTTAAACCACTTTACCCCACTACCTCTCTTCAGTCCAGGAAATATGATGCAGTTATGATAGAATCGGAGCCCTGGTGGTGCAGTGGTTAAGAGCTCGGCTGCTAACCAAAAGGTCAGCTGTTCGAATCCACCAGCTGCTCCTTGGAACCTCTGTGGGGCAGTTTTACTCTGTCCTATAGGGTCGCTATGAGTAGGAATCAACTCAATGGCAACAGGTGTGGGTGTGTATGACTAGAACCCAGCTCTCCTAACTCTATATTTGGCACTGTTTCCACTGTGCCCACACCTATGCTGCTCACCTCTTGGCTGGCTATGTCTCCTCTGCAGTGCTGGGGAGCTGTACCTGTTTCTACACTAGCCTTTCCCTTCTCTCTTGCTCCTCCCTGGAAACTCCGCTCAGTCCTTTTCATCTGGGTGTTGCGAGTGGACAGGTCACATCACATTTGGCTTGTGCGTCCTCAGAAGGTGGGGACCCCATTTGTCCAAATGTTGTGTGTGGTGGGTAGTGCACTGGGGTGTATAATCCGTGCTGCAGAATAAAATAGTCACACGTCCCCACCACCACACACACAAGTGAGTGGCTCATGTACCCCCCAGCTGCCTATCCGAAGAGGGGAAGGGGACACACTATTACCTTTGGTTTTGCAGTGAAAGAAAATTTAAGTAGGAATCCTCAATCTTGTTCCACCTTTGGGGGTGCAGGAGTGAGCTGGCTGGCTTCAGTGGGAAGGTGAGATTTTCCTTCCTTGGAAATGTTCACCAGCCAGAGATAGCTGATGCTATCGGGGGTGGGAATCACTGAGCTCCTTTGCAAATAGAAAGCCATAGAAATAGTGAGAGAGAGTTCAAAACAAGCCCACAGACCTGGCCTGCACCACCTTTTATCTCTTGCAAGAGATAAAAGGAAACAGAAGCAAGCAGAGAGTGGGGAACCTCATACCACCAAGAAAACAGTGCTGGGAGCAGAGTGCATCCTTTGGACCTGAGGTTCCTGCGCAGAGAAGCTCCCAGACCAAAGGAAGACTGATGACATGGACCTTCCTCCAGAGCCGACAGAGAAAGCCTTCCCCTGGAGCTGATGCCCTGAATTTGGATTTGAAGCCTACTGGACTGTGACAGAATAAATTTCTCTTTGTTAAAGCCATCCACTTGTGGTATTCCTGTTACAGCAGCACTAGATGACTAAGACAGCCACTGAACTATATCCTTTAAAACAGTTAATTTTACGTTATGTGAATTCCACCTCAATTTTAAAAAATGGAAAAAAGAAACCACCATGGAAGAAGACTAAGCTGAAACAAACGAAAATGATAACCCATAAAGAGAGGGAGAAAATAGGGAAGAGGGCACAGGGATGGTACTAGACTTCTCTGAGCACTTTGTTTTCTAGATTTACTTTGGAACCACAACATTCTTTTTGTTGTTGTTGTTAGCTGCCATTAAGTTGGCCCTGACTCATGGAGATCCCATGCACAACAGAATGAAATACTGCCTGGTCCTGCACCATCCCCATGATTGGTTGTGGATTGGACTGTTGTGATCCACAGGGTTTTCTCTGGCTGATTTTCAGAAGTAGATCACCAGTCTTTCTTTGTAGTCCATCTTTTTCTGGAACGTCCACAAAAACCTGTTTAGCATCATAGCAATATGCAAGCTTACAATGATAGATGGGTGGTGGCTGCACATGAGGCGAGTTGGCCAGGAATCCAACCTGGGTCTACCGCATGGAAGGTGAGAATTCTACCACTGACCCACCATTTTTGCCTCCTATTAATTATCCCTTCTAATAGCAATGGAGTGACCTGTTCTGGCCACCAGAAAACAGAGATGGGGCCAGATCTTGTACCTTTTGGGGCTCCAGGGCTGTGGTTTCTGTACTTTAAAAATCTGTTGCTGTCAAGTTGAGTCAAGCTGATTCCGACTCACAGCAACCCTATAGGACAGAGTAGAACTAACTGCCCCATAGGGTTTCCAAGACTGTAATCTTTATGAAAAACAGACTACCATATCTTTCTCCCAAGCAGCAGCTGATGGGTTCGAACCACCACCATTTTAGTTAGCAGCAGAGCACTTTAACCACTGTGCCACAGGGCTCCTTTAGTACTTTAAGGAGTTTGTAATCAGCTACTTTCATCAATAGTCTCATAACCTTCTCCCACAGCAGTCCTAAAGTGGGTTTCATCCCAAGCACATCATTAGGAAAGCGGCTGTAATGACTACTTACCTGCCCCCAACTCAGTTCCAGGAGCACTCTGCTCACACTATTCAAAATAACATGCCCACCTGAGAGCGGCTCCACATCGCTGGCAAAGAGCTTTCCAGCACACAATCTCATTTCATCCTCAGCCACCGTGGAACTGAGAATTCGTGTCCCAGAGGAAGAACTTGAAGCTGGGTGAGAACTGCCTTCCACGACCTGGTACAGCCACAGAATAGCAAGCGGGGCTTGAAGCCCCATCTCCTGACGGTGGCAGGGCAGGCTGTCTCCAAGGCATGGGAACCTGTGCAGGGCTCTTTTGGTATCTGGGGGGTAATTCCACACAGGGCAAAGGCATACTTTGGGTTCACACGGACGTGACATTGAATCCCACGTGTCCCTCTTTCTAGCAATGAGCTCTTGAGCAAAATTTACATTGTTCTCACTTGTATGAAACAGGTAAATGCATGGAGACCAAAGTTTATTAGTGGTTACCAGGAGTGCGAGGGAGGGGGAAAGGAGAGTCCCTGCTTACGGGGCACTGGGTTTCTGTCAATGGTGGTGGAATAATTGGAAAAGTATAGTGGTGATGGTTGCACAGCATGATGAACATAATCAATGTCACTGAATTGTGCATATGAGAACTGTTGCATTGACAACTGTTTTGTTACATATATTTTTTAACCACCATAAAAAAAGTGCAAAAGCAAAAAACAAACAAACAAAAAAACCATTGTTCTCATCTGTAATATAGGACAATAAAAGTTCCTTCCTGAAAGGGCTGCTGGAGGCATAAAAGATAGATCATTTATTTAACACAGCTGTTGTTGTTAGTTACCATCGAGTTGATTCTGACTCATGCTGACCCCGTGTGCGCAAAGTAGACCTGCTCCATAGAGTTTTCAAGGCTGTGATTTTTCAGAAGCAAAAGGTCTGTCTTCTGAGGCACTTCTAGATGGGTTCGAACTGCCAACCTTTTGGCTAGTAGTAGAACGCTTAACTGTTTGTGCCACCCAAACGAAACAAAACAAAAACCCAGACTCATTGCTGTCAAGTCAGTTCTGTCTCATTGTGACCTGGAGCTGCTCCATAGGGTTTCCAAGGCTGAAATCTTTACAGAAGCAGACTGCTACATCTTTTTCCTGCGGAGCAGCTGTTGGGTTCAAACTGCCTACCTTGTGGTTAGCAGCCGAGCTCTTTAACCACTGTGCCACCCAGGCACTCCTGTTTAAGCACAATACAGAGGCTGTTGTTATAAGACCCATCCTCAAAAGGTGCAGCATTCTGAAAAGTCTCCCTGTGTCCTCCCCACCTGCTACCTCAGCTGGGTTGGTATGTGTTCAAAAGCTCCCATCTTCCTTGTCCGATGGACAAAGCCACCGCCTGTCCTGTGTCTGTGCTCTCCTAAGTGGGCCACCACTCCTCGGTGCCTGGCTCAGCTCCTGGAGGGAGCTAACCATGGCATTAAGTCCAGATCAATCCCCACTGCAGGGCCATTTTGAGGATTAACTAATCCATCACATAGAGACCTTTGAAAAGTGTCAGTATGACCGAGGCTCTTGTCAGAAGGACGGCAAATTGAGTTCCCCAGCTTCCCTCGGTTCCAAGACGCTCTGGCTGAGCTCTGCAGCTGGGCCAGCTCTCATGGGGGCTTAATTGCAGAGTGTGCAGGTTGCACTGAGCTCGCCAGCCAGCTGTCTGCCCCACCTGCAGCTGAACCTTTTTGATCTATCTCTTTGTTTCCTTAAGGGACATTGAGGGTGAGGAGATAAGGGGATCCTGGTTTCAGACACCAAAGAGCTTTTGTTTGTGTTTTTTAACAGAACTGAATATATTTAAATTTTCCCTCTTGACTCCAAACATATTTCTAAGATTATACTTTCCTGATTCCATATTTTGTAAATCTAGAAGGTCCATGAAAACCTACAGGGAACATTGTTTTCCCCTCTAGGTGTGATCACCATAATAGAAAAACTACCATAGCAGATCATTTAGTTCATCACCGAATATCTATTGAACTCCTACTGTGTACTCAGCTCCTGAGTACACAGTAGGTGCTCAATAAATGCATTTGGCTGCTAACCAAAAGGCTGGAGGTTTGAACCCACCCAGTGGCTCTGCAGGAGAAAGACCTGGCAATCTGCTCCCATAAAGACTATAGCCTAGAATACTCCATAGGGTAGTTCTACTCTGTCGCATGGGGTTGCTATGAGTCAGAATCAACTCGATGGCATCTAACAACCACACTATGTACTCACCAGTATGGCAGAAGCTCAGAAGGCTACTAACCCTGAGAGAAAAACAGAAACCACCGTATATTCAGTACCTACTGTATACCAGGTTCTGTGATGCGCTTTAATTGCTCATATAATTATCAGTAGTCTAGAAAGTAGGTGTCACTATCCCATTTCACAGGTGAGGAAATAAATTCAGGAAGTTCCATAACTTGTCCAAGGTCATTTGTAGCATTGGGAGCCAGAATTCCAGTCTAGTCCTGTCTGACTGTAAGATCTGGGTCCTTTCCACTAGAATACAGTGGGAAGAAAAAAGGGCACCCGTGGAATAGTTAGCTCAAGGCAGCAGATTAGAAAGCCTGCGCTGTGAGGTGTAAGAGCAGGTGGGTATCACAGAACGAGGGCCTGTTAGTCAGGACTTCCTGAAGGAGGCAGCCTAGGGCTGTGCTGTGATGCTGACCCTGAGTAGGAGAACTAGAGCTAAAAAGGAGGTGAAACCTTAGGTCCTGAGGTCAGTTGGGTGGGGCCCCAGCCTGACAGCTGGGGAGCTCTGTAGAGCTGTCTAGACCAGATGAGAGAGGCAGCCGGGAGCCATTAGTTTGAGTCAGGGAGGGATGGCAGCAACACCCAGGGAGGGTGACTCCTGCATCTTTGGCTGGAAGGGGTGGTGGGACATGGTCTGGAGATGGCAGGGACCTCAGGTGAGGTCTAACAAAGGGGAGCCTAGTATCAGGCCAGGGTGGAGGGTTGAAAGAGACAGGTTAGCAAGATAGAACCTTCAGGCTTTGATGGAGGATGTCTTGGGGAACAAAGAACAGGGACGGGCATATTCAATTATATGACTGCTTTGAAACTTCCCTTGGGTCACATCACATAACTACTTCCTATTGCCTGCTGGATGGAGTCCAAATTCCTCATCCTGTCATTTAAGGAACCTCCCAATCTGGCCTCAATCTACCTTTTTGGGATCCTTGCCCACTACTCTCCTAAATAAATCCTCTGCTCCAAAGGAGTGACTCATTCTCCTCACAGTCTCCAAGGCTGCCCACTCCTCTTCACCGACCCCCACCCCCAAGCCTCCCTGAGAGCCCACCAGCCAGCTGAGCCCTTACTGCAAACGTGGCCTTCAGCACTTGGCAGTGAGTCACCTTTGCTATCTTCCAGCAGTCTGGCATAATTAACATTTTATTGTTCTTTAACTTTTTGCTGTAGGTATCTCATCTCCCTAATGAGATGTCCTCGAGGGTTGATCTTTTTACAGTAGTCGTCTCAATTGAGAAAGTCATATGTCTTTCTGATTTAGTTTCCTCATCTGCAAAATGGAGCCAAGAACGTCTCATGTGGCACGGTGTCTGGCACACGCATCTCATCTGTTAGTGAACCTTTTCCTCTAGCGTGGGGCTGCAGCCCCAAGGGTCGAGATAAGCAGCTGAGAGAAGGGGGTGCCCCAGGACGGAGGAAAAGGAGAGGACTCCATATCTTTGCAGGGATCCACCAGAAGGGCCCTCCTTTATCTAGTTGGATCTCCTCATTTCTAAGGGCCATTACCATCACACTAAGATCGGTTAGAAACAGCGCGCCTTTAAAAAGCCACAGTCGGATTTCTTAAGCAAATGAGGGAATCTTGAGTTACAAATTCAGGACGGGCTCCTTGGGGACAGGCAACCCCCTCCCGGGCTGGTATCACCGCGGCACGTGCTGGGCAGCCCTTTTCACCTACTACATCTTGCAGACCCCGAGAGTTCCCCTCTCATCACCTCCACTAGGCACGAGAGGACACCGAGGCTCTGGGAAGCAACGGGACTTGCTCGAAGTCACACAGTATGCTGGCGCTGAAAGGCCCTGGGCTGCACAGAGCTGCCGGGGGTGGGGCTGGGGGACAAGTCCTTCAAGTGAGAGAAACGAGACCCGGGTTCCAAGGGGACGCTCGCTCGGCCTCTGGAGCCTGGGGACGCGCGTGGGGACGCGGAGCGATGCGCTCCAGCTGCACAGACCGCACCTCCCTCCCAGCCTGGGGGGTAACCAGCTCTCGGCGCATCCCCCCAGCGCGCGCGCTCTGGATTTCGCCAGCCGGTTCGGAGGAGCGAGCTCCCCGGGCCTGTCGCGCGCACGCGTCCCACACGCGCCACGCGCTGCCTTCCGCGCGCTCCCGGGTCCACCGAGCGCACGCGCCCCTCCCTGCCGCGCCCGCGCCTCGCACAGCCTCCCGCGCGTTCCCGGGCCCACCGCGCGTCTCTGGCTCTCCGCCCCTCCCACCGCACCCCGCCCCCAGCAGGGTACCCTCGCCGGACCCGAGAGAGAGCGGCGCCGCCATCTTAGTTGCTGCCGCTGCCTCAGGCGAAGCGCTTCCTCCGCGGAGGAGGGAGGGCGCCCGTGGCCCGAGCGCGCGGCCCAGCGTCACGGCGTCGGCGGCTCCTGCTCGGACCTCAGTGATTGCTGCGGCGCCAAGCAGCGGGCCTTGGGCTGCGAGAGCCCCGCTCGGCGCCCCGCTCGCGTCCCTGCC
>NW_004444069.1:5966004-6092019 GCF_000243295.1 Trichechus manatus latirostris | reverse complement strand
TGCTGCTGGTCGGGCTGCTGTGCGGCGGCGGGGTCTGGGCCTCGCGAGGTAAGTCCTCAGGTCGGGTCGGGCGCAGGGTCCCGGGTCGGGGCGCGGGGGTCCTGGTCGGGGCGCAGGAGGCCGCGGGCGCGCGCTGCACCGCGTTGGGAAAGCCGGGTTCTGTCCCGGGCGGGGCACCAGGGCTTGAGCCGCCCCTTTTGCGATCCTAGGAGGTAGGCGCGTGGATTTGTGGGGGCGTGCAGATGGGCCGAGGGGTCGGTACCCGGTCCCCCGCAGCGCACGCAGTCGAGGATGCACCCTGGGGTGCGATGCTCTGTACGTGCGTTGTGTGCTCAGAGGTGCAGCAAGCGGGGTGGGGGGTGCACGCACGATTTTTGTGTGTGCTTACATAAGAACCCACTCCTCCGCATCCCTTTCCCAAGACCCCGAGTCCCCACTGCTGCGCGGCGGACACTGCATCTTCTCCCCTGGCCGCCTCCCCCCAGGGACCTTTAAACGTCTGTTTTCAAACGAGCAGTGGCGGAAACTTCTTGCTCTCCTTTCCTCCTCTTGCACCCTAAGGTCAAATTGTGTATGTTGGAAATCTTCGTCTCCTCCGCCCTCGACGTCTTGGTGCAGTTTTTCTGACGGTAATTAGATCGTGCTGGAGCTTAGCTGGCCTCGGCAGAAACAAGGAACGAACCCCCGCAGTGGTTCTTTAGGGTTGTAGGATCGGCATTATTTTATAGTTACATGGCAAAAAAGATTCCTTGATGAACTGATTATTTATTTTACCTTCAACGACTTGACCTTTTAAACATTACATGCTTTCTGATATTGATTGATCTTGCCAACGAAAAGCTTACGCATTGCAGATACAGGCTTCTGAATGGATCTTGGAATCGTAAACATTTTCCTTGGCCTTGGAGCAGAGTAATCTAGGTGTAGTCTATAGAGTATTTGAATCTAGTCTTGTGATTTTTTTTTTTTTTAATAAAAAAGTGTGTGTGTATGGGGGGGGAGGTTGACAGAAGTCTCGATGAGCCTGTCAGCCTTTCAGTTTAGCAATTTAAAATTCTCTTTTCTCCTCTTTGGCATAACATTATTGAGCCAAGTATGGTGTTCGCAAATTAAAGGGCAGAAGAGGCAAAATACACCTTTTGTTCCATGTTCCTTTCTTAACATCCAGGATGATAAGCTTTGAAACTTCATTCATACCCTTTCTAAAATTCTGTCGACTGTGTCAAATTCAGATCTGATTCACTGAGTATCTAATTGTGCTCAGTTTACAATTTGTTTTTTAAAAGTTACATCAAGCTAAGTTAGAAATGTTCGCTAAGATGTGAGATGGAGGTCTGAAAGTCTAGTATAGTATAGCCAAGGAAAAAAAGCCTGTAGTATGTGTCAAAGTTTTGCTTGTCTTGGGGAAAACCCACATGTTTTTAAATATGTGCTTGGATTAGGTATTTTGGCAACAGTTCAAGTATATTTAGTCAGTGATAACATTTCTTGTTAAAATTCATGTTTTCTTAAGTTTGTCCATTCACTCATATTTACTATGCATTATTGAATTACTTTGTACACTTAAATGGCATGAATTTCAACTATTAAATACTTTAATTATGGTGGACTAAGAAATCTTATGGGAAAGATGCCTTTGAGTCTTGAGTCCTTTGTAATTTGCTAACTTTCTCTAAGCTTTTCTTGGTGCAGTTATAGTACCTCAGGATTCTTAGACTTCAAAATAAAAACACATTTTAAACATCAGTTATTCTGTTGCATTTGTGTTTTCAGCTTGCAAGTTAGAATATGTCTCATTAATATTACATGAAATGGTAATAAAGTGATTATATTTTGAAATGTTACAAATGAATTTTTTATTTAAATATGCCATTTGTGGAGATACCTTCTATGGGCTCATTTTAAGTGATGATTGTTTCAACTAATATCTGAATTTTTTATTGTTGCAAGGAAGTATGCCATTATGAACTGCTCTTCATACTCTTGCTATCTCTCATAATTGTTACTGGGGTAAAAATCACATACAAACTGCCGGAGAATGATAGCGTTTGTGACATAAATTGCAGTTTGGCTCTTAAGTAGTTGTTTTGTGGAGAACCCCAAATTTCGCTTTAGTAGTTCTAATAGTAGTACAGAAACCAGAAAACCCACTGCCATCGAGTCGATTCCAACTCATAGCGACCCTATAGGACAGAGTAGAACTGCCCCATAGGGTTTCTAAGCCTGTAAATCTTTATGGAAGCAGACTGCCACATCTTTCTTCTGAGAAGTGGTTGGTGGGTTTGAACAACTGACCGTTTGGTTAGCAGCTGTGTGCTTTAACTGCTGCGTCACCAGGGCGCTAATAGTAGTAATAGTTCTCAAAAAAAAAAAAAAAAAAGTCAAGTAAAGCAAACTATTTGGAGAAATACATGTGTTCATCCCTGATGGCCTTGTCTGCAGGCTGCCTGCTTTTTCTTCATTGAGTCAACGACCAGGAAATAGAAAATTCAAGTACAGGAAATAGGAATCTGCCCTTCCCTGCTCCACTTTTTCTTTTTCCATTCTAACATGTTTTGTTATCTATGTTTTGTTTGTCTCCCCTCACTAGAACATAGCCCCAAAGTGGAAGGGTTTTTTGGTCTCTTTTGTTCATAGGTATGTTCTGTCAGCCCAGCTGTCTTAGTCATCTAGTGCTGCTGTAACAGAAATACCACAAGTGGGTGGCTTTAACAAACAGAAATCTATTTTCTCACAGTTTAGGAGGCTGGAAGTCTGAATTCAGGGCACCGGGTCTAGGGGAAGACTTTTCTCTCTCTTTCTCCGTCCACTCTGGGAGAAGGTCCTTGTCTCTTTTCAGCTTCTCTTCCTAGCTTCCTTGTCGATCATGTGGTGTGTATCTTCCCCTCATGCTTGCTTGCTTAATCTGCTTTTTTGTCTCAAAAGAGATTGATTTAAAAGACACTCTACACTAATATTGCTGTATTAGCATAACAAAACTAGGAATCAGGATTTACAACACCTATTTTGGGGGAATACAGTTCAGTCCGTAATACCAGCCATGCCAGGCACACAATATATATGCTGGGTGATTGAATGAATGTATAGCTATAACTGTGTTTCAGTTTAGGCAACATAGTATTTTTACATCCTAAAATTCACCTGACAGAGAAATGTTAGGTACTAAAAAAACCATGACAGGCATAGAGTATTAACAAACTTCAACTCTGCAGTATGGATTTGGGACCTCATTAGTGGATAATTCCCAAAGGATCCATTCTGTTGATTGCAATGTTGGGGATTTTAGATCATAAATGTCTGTTACCTTTAAAGACTATATAGCTCTGTGGATACCATTCTGGGTTCATTTAAAACAAATCTTGTAATTCCTAGTTTTCTTGGAAAATGGTTCCTTAATTTGTTACCTTGTTTTCCAGAGGCAACTTTGAGGAAAAAGTCATTTGAATGTAGACTTCAATATTACACTTAATCTAACATTTTTATTGCTGAATATAAATATTTTACATAAGCACTATCAATCCTTACAAGCAATAAAATATTACTAATTCTGAATATATTGCAGTTCAAGAACTGTAAAAATTGAGGAACTGAAACTTTCAGTTAACTGTAAATCATCTTTTGATTGCATGCTTCTTTTAGGAGAAAAAAACCTAAAACCAGTTTCATAGGGATTCTTTTTCGAAATGAAGATTTAGTATCGCATGTCATACATTATCTGTGTTAGTACTACTTTATTTTTGAGCCCCCCTCAACAGCCCCAACTAATATTTCAGTTTCAGATAAGAGGAATATGAGCAATAAATGAAATTTATATAAAATACGATGAAATATTTTTTGCACTGAAGTTAGAAATGCTATAATTTCATGATACTAGTCTCAGCATTTGGTTAAGTTTGTTAAACCAATTCTTAATGTTTAAAATGAGGATCCCAAGGTATGTTAAGATCTTAAAACATAAAAAAAAGATTGAATTATTTTTATTATTGATTTTTAAGAAAGAAAAACGTAATTTTTTTGTGTAGAGTTCATTTATAAGCGTTGAAGCAAAACAAACCCATTGCTGTCAAGTTCATTTCCGACTCATGGTGACCCCATATGTTACACAGTAAAACTGTACTTCATAGAGTTTTCTTGGTTGTAATCTTTATGGAAGCAGAGCTGCAGGATGGGTTTGAACCACCAACCTTTAGGTTAGTAGGCAAGCACACAAACCTTTTGAGCCACCAGGGCTGTCTGAAACAAAATAGAGCTGATTGTTTTGAAAATCACTGGTTGATTTGGTTGGAGCAGAGTTGTTTGAAGAAATGTGCCTTGATAAATTTAAAATGTTGATTTGCTGTAAAATAGATTTTAGTAGAACTTCAAGAGTATGTATTCAAGATGGGGGAAATGATTTATGCAATGCATGTATTTGCAGTGTTTCACAAATTCAAAAGTGCCATTTTGATACCAGAAGAGGCTATGCATAGGCCAGAGAGAGGAACCCTCAACTAACAGTTTTTCCTCACTGTGTGTCAAGTAAAACTTTTCACAAGATCTGTTTCTGAGGCCTTTTTATTTTTAAAGATTCTTGGCAAAGTAACTGAATTTAGAACATTTAAAAAACCTGTAAACATATCTGGAAGTTAACTTCCTTACATTCCAGAACCCCAATAAGAAGTTATGTGTTAGCATGGTAAGTAAGACTCGTGTTTTTCTTTTTTACCTTTTTGGTCAGATTTGAATATTACCTTTCAGTTATCTGCTTTGGACTAGCCTGCTTCTCTTGTGACAAGACCTTCTATTGAGTTTGCCACTTTTTAAGTCTACCTTGAACTCATTGTTTAGGACAAAGGAAGACTCCTCCCACATCCACTCTTTTTTTTTTTTTTTTAAATTTTATTGCAATATAATTCACATATCACAAAATTCACCCTTTTGAAGTATACAATTCAGTGGTTTTTAGTATATTCACAAGGTTGTGTAACCATCACCACAATCTAATTCTGAAACATTTTTATTACCCCAAAAAGAAACCACATACCCATTAGCAGTCACTCCCATTTCCTCCTCCCCCAACCCTAGGCAACTAGTCATCTGCTTTCTGCCTCTATGGATTTGCCAGTTCTGTACATTTCATGTAAGTGGAGTCATAGACTTTGTGGTCTTTAGTGACTGACTTCTTTCACCTAGCATACTGTTTTCAGGGTTCATCCATGTTGTAGCGTTTATCAGTACTTCATTCCGTTTTGTGGCTGAATAATATTCCTTTGTATGGATATACCCCATGTTAGGGGTTGAATTGTGTCCACCAAAAGTATGTGTTTTAAATCCTAACCTCTATGCCTGTGATTATAATCCCATTTGGGAATGGGTTGTCTCTGTTAGGTTAATAAGATAGGATTAGCGTAGGGTTTGTCTTGAGTCAGTCTCTTTCGAGATGTTGCTGTTGTTGTTAGATGCTGTGGAGTCTATTCTGACTCCTAGCGACCTCATGTACATCAGAATGAAGCCCTGCCCATCCGGTCCTGCGCCATCCTCACAATCTTGCTATGTTTGAACCCATTGTTGTAGCCACTATGTTGATCCATCTCATTGAGGGTCTTCCTCTTTTTTGCTGACTCTCTACTTGACCAAGGATGATGTCCTTCTCAAGGGACTGGTCCTTCCTGATAACATGTCCAAAGTACTTTTTTTTTTTTTTCTAAAGAAATTGTGCTTTAAGTGAAAGTTTACAGCTCAAGTTAGTTTCTCATACAAAAATTTATACACACATTGTTATGTGACCCTAGTTGCTCTCCCTATAATGCGACAGCACACTCCTCCTTTCCAGCCTGGATTTCCTGGGCCCATTCAACCAGCTCTTGTCCCTTTCTGCCTTCTCATCCAAAGTACATGTTTTGAGATACAAAAGAAATTAAACAAGCAAGTGGACAAGCAGAGATGAGGGAACAGAGATGCCAAGCCACATGAAGATCGGCCAGAAGCTAAAGAGACAAGGACCTTCCTGCAGAGCCAACAGAGAGAGAAAGCCTTCCGCTATAGCCGGCACCCTGAATTCAGACTTCTAGCTCCTTAACTCTGAGAAAATAATAAATTTTTGTTTGTTAAAGCCACCCATACGTGGTATTTGTGTTACGGCAGCCCTAACTAAGACACCCCATTTTGTTTATTCATTCACTAGTTGATGGTCATTTGGGCTGCTTCCACTTTTTGACTTATGAATAATGCTGCTATGAACATTTGTGTACAAGTTTTTGTGTGGGCATATGTCTTCAATTCCCTTGTGTTTCTGTACCTAGGAGTGGATTTGCTGGGTCATGTGGTAACTCTGTTTAACCTTTTGTGGAACTGCCAGATTGTTTTCCAAAGTGGCTGCACCGTTCTACATCTACTCTTGACCTCCATAATCACTCACAGGAGCATCTTTCTAATCAGATACAGGAGTCCCTGGGTGATGCAAATGATTAAGCGCTCAGTTACTAGCCAAAAGGTTGGTGGTTCGAACCCACTCAGAGGCATCTCATAAGACAGACCTGGCAATCTGCTTCTGAAAGGTCACAGCCTTGAAAACCCTATGGAACAGTTCTACTCTACACTTGGAGTCATCATGAGTCAGAATCAACTTGACGGCAGCTAACAACAACGTATTTCACAGTTGTCCAGCAGTTTTCTTATTAAGAGTTTTAAGTTGCTGATTTTTTCTTATTCTAGAGGCAGTTGACATTTGATCCAGTTCCTTCCTTCGCATTATCTCCTATATCGTTTCTGTCCAGGACCTCAGACTTTGAGTTGAAAAGGAACTTGGAAAGGTCTGCTTTCTACTCAAGTAGCCTTCCCTGTAAAACAGTCGTTTCTTTACACCGTCCTTGACAAGTAATCACTCCACCTCTGTTTGAACTTTTCTGGTGCTGGGGCACTTGCTAGCTCACAAAGCAACCCTTTTCTTAAAAACATTGTTTAAGTTGAGACTTGAAGCTGCTTTTCCTTAGGTTAGGACTGAACTTTATCTGTCCTTCTAATCTTTGGGGGCATCTAGCCCTGCAGCTCAGTTTTTACCACCACTAAGATAGGATGGAGGTCCCGGGGTGGCACAGATGGTTTGCACTCGACTACTAACCTAAAGATTGGTAATTCAAACCCGTTCAGTGGTGTTGCGGAAGAAAGGCCTGGCAGTCTGCTTCCATAAAGATTAAAAAATCCATTGCTGTTGAGTTGATTCCAACTCATAGCAGTCCTGTAGGATAGAGTAGAACTGTCTCATAGAGTTCCAAGGCTGTAAAATTTTATGGAAGCAGACCGTCATGTCTTTCTCCCACGGAGCAGCTGGTGGGTTCACACCGCTGACCTTTTGGGGAGCAGCCGAGCACTTAACCACTGCGCCACCAGGGCTCCTTTCCATAAAGATTACAGCCAAGAAAACCTAATGGAGTGCAGGTCTACTCTGTAACACATGGGGTTTGCCATGAATCAGAATTGACTGGATGGTAGTGGATTGGGTTTTAAGATAGGCTGAGAACATTTGTGTTTGGGATCTGAGGGATGAGCTGTTAACGTGACCCCCTGGTCACGTGCAGAGTAAACATCTAGGCTTAACTTTATAAAAGGAACTGGAAAAAAACACCAGGATCCTTAACTAGAAGATTGCGTTTCTTCTTTCATTAAATTTTTGTTATGCTAATTGGCTAAAAACATGCTCTGCTAAATTACTTTGTCTAGCCCTTTGATTTTATTTGTTAATTAACTTGGTTATTTAATCTTCAGTCATACTATAAAACCTTAGAAATAAAGCTTTAGATTCAAAGTGAATTTTAAAACTCAGTACAAATGAATGTCATACTTGTTTAATACTGAGTGTAATGAAGACATATTTGTTCTGAGCTCTTCCTAATATTTAGAAAATTTTTCTTATATAACACATAGTACTTTCATTTTAAGGACCACTTAGAAAAAATTGCATGTTGTGAACTTAAGTTGAAGAAATGTAAAACTTTAGAATGAGTTGTGTAAGGTTGCCTATTAAGTGGCTTTTAAAAAATATAATTTATTCCGTCTGAAATGCAGAATCCAGTCCCATTTAATTTTGCATATTTCAAATGATGAACATTGACGGGACTGACTGCGTAGTTCACAGGGCCAAGTACAAAATGGAAACACAAGGCTTCTTGTTCAAAATGTATTAAAAATTTCAGGATGGCAACAGCATTAAACCAAGCTGGTTCTGAATATTGTTACATTTCTATGGCAGAGGATTAACAGAATGTGGGCCGAGCCCTGAGTTTAGCTAGACCCCTCTGCCCTTGGGTTCTCCTCTTAGATGAACCAGCTGACACCCAGCCATCAGAGGTACCACTCGTTGATATCCCCTCCCCTACTGGAGATCCCACTTTTTATCCTTCTCTAGCCTCAGGGTAGAGTCTGTGCTCACACGTTTTACTGTCCCCAGCACCTAGCAAATACCAACCAAAACCAAACCTGTTGCCGACACATAGTGACCCTGTAGGACAGAGTAGAACTGCCCCATACGGTTTCCAAGGAGTGCCTGGTGGATTCGAACTGCCGACCTTTTGCCTTAGCTCTTAACCGCTATGCCATTAGCAAATAGGGTGGTGGAAATGGTTAAGTGCTGGATTGTTAGTTTAAAGGTTGACAGTTCGAACTCACCCAGAGGTGCCTCGGAAGACAGGACTGGTGATCTGCTTCTGAAAGCTCACAGCCTTTGGAGCATTTCTACTCTCCATAGGGTTAGTGGACTGGACAGCAGCTAACAACATGCTAAATTCACAATGACATTTGTTAAATGAATAGAGGACAGTGAAAGCCAGCTGAGGCTAATTGAGGAAGAGGGTCGCTTATGATTTGGAGGATTAAAGCCGTTGCGTGAAGCAGATTGTGTTTACTTTTAAAACACCTTGACTAATTCGTGCCAGTTTCCCATTGCTTAAGGAATTAGTAGCAAAGATAACAAATAATTAAAATTCTTGGGTAATTCCTAATCCTTTTTTTTTTTTGCCATGCATTTCAAACCTTATCAGAATAGTTGGTAAGTAGCAAAATGCACTGACTTGAATTTGACTTTCTGTTTAGGCTTCACTCACTTGGGGCTAAAATCAGTGAAGGAACAGTAGGATGACTGAAAGGTGGGCAGCCATTATTCTCAGTAAATACGTGAGCACCTCCGTTCCTGGTGCTGTGCTAATGGTAGGGTACCTTGATAATCCTGACTGCTCTGTAAAGCACTGAGCTGGCCACCTTTCTGATCTTGCTTTTGAATTGTTTGTAAATACTCATTAACATCTGTTCATGATCCCTGTATCAAGCATTTTTATCTGGCAGGGGTTTAAAAAAATCCATGCCCAAGTGTACGATAGCCTGTTCTTTTTTTTTTCTTCGTTTAATAATATTTTATTGTGTTTTTGGTAAAAGTTTACACAGTAAATTAGGTTCCCATTTGACAGTGTCTAGACAAGTTGTTCAGTGACATTAGTTACATTTTTCACAATATGTCAACATTCTTATTGAGTTCTTGTTCTGTTTCCAGTACTCTAGTTTCCCTGCACCCCCCACCCCCACACTGTGTTCTCATCTTTGCTTTAGACTAATTGTTGATCGACAACCTTTTCTTGCTTAACTAAGAGAAGCAACTAATAAGCATCTTCTAAACATTATCCAAGGAGCCCTGGTGGCACAGATGGTTAAGTGCTTGGCTGCTAACAGAAAGATTGGTGGTTCAAACCCACCCAGTGGCTCCTTGGGAGAAAGACCTGGTGATCTGCTTCTGTGAAGATTACAGCCAAGAAAACCCTACGGGGCAGTTCTACTCTGTCACATGGGGTCACTATGAGTCGGAATCAGCTCGACGGCACCTAACAACAACAGTTTTCCAAAACTTAGAACAGAAAATAAGTATTGGTATACTTTTTAATCTGAAATCTGACATTGTTAAGCCTCTTCTAAAGTGCATTTTATTTTACTTGGATCCACAGTCACAATGCCAATGGAAGCAGCAGTCAGGAAATTCAAACAATGTATTGCATTGGGCATATCTGTTGCAAAACCAAAAATAAAAAACCAAACCCATTGCCATCGACATAGCGACCTTATAGGACAAAGTAGGAACTGCTCCATACGGCTTCCAAGGAGTGTCTAGTGAATTCGAACTGCCGACCTTCTAGTTCAGCTGCGCGCTTAACTTCTGTGCCACCAGGCCTCTGCTTTAAAGTGTTGAAAAGCAAAGATTTCACTTTGAGGACTAAGGTACTCCTGACCCAAGCCATGATATTTTCAATTGCTTCACATACATGGAAAAGCTGGGCAATGAATATGGAAGACCGAAGAAGAATTGATGCATTTGAGTTATGGTGTTGGTAAGGAACATTGAATATATCAGGAGAATGAAGAAATCTCTTTTGGAAGAAATACTAGCAGAACGCTCCTTAGAAGCGAGGATGGTGAGACTTTGTCTCACTTACTTTGGGCACGTTATCAGGAGGGAACAGACTCTGGAGAAGGACATCAAGCATAGCAACGATTGTGAGGATGGCGCAGAACTGGACAGTGTTTCATTCTGTTGTACATATAAGTCAGAACCGACTTGGCTGTACCTAGTAACAGCAACAAACTGGAACATGTACCACTTGTATAGTTTCAGAACATAGCCTATTTTCCCCCTTAAATGGTGATTTCAACTAATAGAATTACAGTATTAATATTTGCTTTAATGAAATACTGTTTTAGATAGTTCATTAATGCCAATGATTAATATATATTTGCTCATTTAATTGAGAAAGCTTACTGACTGTTTTTTCCCCAGAATTATTCTTTCTGAGTATTCTTAGAAGGTTTGAGATTTTTACCTCCACTTAAAGTAACGCTTATGACAAATGGGTCTGAGCAGACTCTGTGTCTTTGTTCCATTTTTGTTGTTTCATATTAAGTATGTCTTAGAGGTCCCTGGGTGGCACAAATGGTTTACACTCACCTACTAACCGAAAGGTTGGCAATTTGAACCCACCTAGTGGTGCTGCAGAAGAAAGACCTGGCAGTTGGCTTCCATAAAGATTACAGCCAAGAAAACCCTATGGAGCAGTTTTACTGTGCACACGTAGGGTTGCCATGAGTTGGAATCAACTCAATGGCAGCAGGTTTGGTTTGTTGTTTTTTTAGACTGTTGTTAGGGTCATCAGAGTAAGAGAAGTGACCTGAGGAGAGAGTGGAGAGGGACGCAGGGAGTGTGTTGAATGAGAGATTCCAGGTAGATGGGGGCAGCAATTGAGACTTCAGGGAGATCAGTGGAAATGTGAGGACCAAGGACAGGCATTTGAGTTAGTGATGAAGAGGTTGTTAATGATTTTTGGGGTATGCTGTGCAGAGTAGCTTGGGGAGGAGCAGACTGTAGAGACTGAAGGAGTGGAATTATCTGGGGCTGGGTAATGGTACAGGAAAATAGCAGAACATCAAGTGGGCAGGAGAGTCCTGGGAATTGGTGAGGGCTGTTCAGAGCTTCTACTGGAGGGAGCCCAGGCTAGGTGGTGGGCGTGGGATGTGGCTATTGGCCACATACTGTGTTTTCTGAGGGAGGCTCTGGGAGGTGTCAGGGGGCCACAGTTACACTATGGGGCCAAGAGTCTAAGCCCTTGGGGAGAACTAAGTGTGGAGTTCTTTTTATCCCTCAGCTTGGGTTGCATGTGCCAGTTCTCCCCCTGCCTTATCTAGCTGTGTTTCATTATTGTTTACTGGGGTGGAGAGCTGTTTCTGGTTTCCAGATGATCCAAAAAGGCAACTTATATTGATTTATGAAGAGTTGAAGTTGGACTCAAATCAGATTTTCCTATAGAAACATTGTTCTAACCTATTTATGTTCCAAACTTAACCCACAGTAACCCATAGCAAGTAGAAATAGGGCAAATTTGCAGTAAAACCCACTCCCCTGTTGAAGAAGAACGTGGCATCAGGATTGGAGGAAGGCTCATTAACAACCTGCGGTGTGCAGATGGCACAGCCTTGCTTTGCTGAAAGCCAAAAGAACTTGAAGCATTTACTGATGAAGATCAAAGACTGTACCTTCAGTATGGATTACACTTAAACATAAAGAAAGTCCTCACAACTGAATCAATAAGCAACATCATGATAAATGGAGAAAAGACTGAAGTTGTCAAGGATTTCATTTTACTTGAATCCACAGTCAACGCCCATGGAAGCAGCAGTCAGGAAATGAAACGCCATATTGCATTGGGCAGATCTGCTGCAAGAAGCCTCTTTAAAGTGTTAAAAAGCAAAGATGTCACCTTGAGGACTAAGGTGCACCTGACCCAAGCATGGTATTTTCAATCACTTGATATGCATGTGAAAGCTGGACAATGAATAAAGAAGACCAAAAAAGAATTGGTCATTTGAATTATGGTGTTGGCGAAGAATACTGAATATACCACGGACTGTCAAAAGAATGAACAAAACTGTCCTGGAAGAAGTACAGCCAGAATGCTCCTTAGAAGTGAGGATGGCGAGACTTTGTCTCACTTACTTTGGACATGTTATCAGGAGGGACCAGTCTCTGGAGAAAGACATCATGGTTAATAAAGTAGAGGGTCAGTAAAAGAGAGGAAGACACTCATCGAGATGGATTGACATAGTGGCTACAACAGTGGGCTCAAACATAGCAACGCTTGTGAGGATGGCATGGGGCCAGACAGTGTTTCCTTCTGTTGTACATAGGGTCACTGTGAGTTGGAACCAACTCGATGGCATCTGACAACAACAACAAACAATGTGATAAGTTGATCTCTAAGGCAGTGTTTCCCTAAATGTGCTCAATGGGTTAATAGGTGTGGCTTGGAAAAAGGGATCTGTCGGTCACCTGTGTTTGGGAAATGCTGTTAAACAGGTTTCATTACTGCAGGACTTCTCAAAGCCTTTAGTGTGCTAACGTGTTGAGAAATTGTTGAAAGAGGATATGAGCAACGTTTACCCAACTCACTCAACCAGGGAATCTTTTTTCCTGGAACGTCTTGTGGCACCAGTGTTCCAGAGAACACCCTTAGGGAATGCTGCTCCAAGTCCCCACCCTCTTACTGGAAAAAAAAAAAAAAAAGAAAATGTGGCTAATGCAAAAAAAAAAAAAGAGTTAAAATGACCTAAAATACTGCCTCTCGGAAATCACGGTCTTAATACTTTTGTGTATATCTGTATAGATGTTTTCCCTTGTAAAAATTTATCTACATAGTCGAAGTTTTAAAAAACTCAAAAAACAAAATGAGATCATCCTGTATAGGGTGTCCTGTAACTTTTATGTAATGCTGTTCATTTAACAAACATTTGTACCAGGTGTGGTGTGTAGTAACCCATTAGGAATCTGTTGTTGCCGTGTGCCGTCGAGTTGATTTTGATGCACAGTGACCCTATAGGACAGAGTAGAACTGCCTTGTAGGATTTTCAAGGATGTAAGCTTTAAAGGAGCAGATTGCCAAGTCTTTTCTCCCGTGAAGCTGCTGGTGGGTTTACACCCCAACCTTTTGGTTAGCAGCCAAGTGCTTAACTGTTGCGCCACCAGGGCTCCCTGCAGGGATCTACTTTAATCTATGTCCTTTAGGGCATCAGTCAGTTCCCAGACTGGTTGTAGGACTCCTGTGCTCTCAAGAATTATTGAGGACCGCAAAAGAGTTTGTGTTTATGTGGGTCATATCTATCGATATTTACTCTATTAGAAGTTAAGACTGAGAACCTATTAAAATATTTAATTATTAATTTATTTAAAATAGCAATAATAAACACACTGCATGCTAACTTAATAACATGTTTTATGAAAAAATAAGTGTATTTTTCCAAACAAAAAACAATTTAGTAAGCAGAACAGCATTGTTTTACATCTTTGCAAATCTCTTTAATGGATTTGCAAAGATGTAAAACATATAACAACATCCTGAATGCTGGATTCTGCATTCAGGATGTTGCTTTATGTCATTTGGTTGACGATGTGAAGAAAATTCAGCCTCATACAGATGTATAGTTGGAAAAGGAAGTGCTTCCTGGATCCCCTGAAAGGGTCTTGGGGACTCCCAGGGGTGCTCAGACAACACTTTGATTACTGCTGCCCTGGGGCAATAGTTGATGTTAGAATACAGTTGGGGGACATGTCGTGAGTGATTTGTTTCTAAATAATAGTTGAAGTAGCAAAGCAAAGCTCGCAAATGATTTACTTAAAAATGAAGCGGATATTAGAGTGAATCCGACTTATTCCCACAATTGTCTCTCTCTCATCTGCACTGTAGCTTGCTTTCTGGAATGGAGGAGAGAGGGAGGGATACAGCTCTCAAGTCTGGGATTACCTGTGACATCCAGCAAACACCCCTGTCCCCCAGTGAGAGGCCCTTATAGGTGGGCAGTTACTATTTGCCCATGGTGTGGAATCAGTATTTCTGTGTGCTTGAGGGTTGTTGCTTTGACCTTCTTTATTCTACTGTTGGACGCGTTTTAAATAAGGGGAAGGCAAGGATGGGTGAAAAAAATATAAGTAAACAGTAAAATGAGATTTATTTGGGCTTATTCTTTGGTATACAGTTTTTCACCTTCTTAATATTCTTAGAATGAGATCTGGGGAAAAAAAATCAAGGCTAATGTTTTTAAAAAGTTTCAATACTTAACCAGGTGACCTTTTTGAGATCTGTAAGTGGCTGATTTTGTTGTAAAATGGTTCTAGAACTACCATGATAGAAGGAATCTAAGCTGCTGTTGACTTCATTTTCCTGAAAAATCTTTTGGGTTTCTGTCAGAATCTGGCTTTACCCCTGGAATATGTTTTGCATGAGCATGCACCTGTCCTTGTTTGTCTTGGTAGAGAAAGGTTGAGAATTGCTGTTCTAGGGCATTTTGTTTGTTTGGGCATTACCCTTGATTACCAATAGTTCAGTTCTTCACTATATTCCATAAATCCAGAGTCCCCTTGAGAGGGCACTTAATCCCTTCTTCTCTTTTATGATAGAGTCCTTTATTTTTAGAATCTGGAACCTCATCTTCCCACTTAAATAATCTCTGATTACTTGTACATTATTGTATTAGGATGTTAACTACTCTTTTAGCCCCCAAATTTAAAAAGTCTGATAATCTATTGGAAATCTAAGCTTCTTAATTACATATATAGAATTCTACAAATGGCAGAGGCTTGAGAAATCATTTAGCTTATTTAGTCCATTTTAGAGAAGAGGAAACAGTGAAGTTGTTACTGTCTCTGCTGTTTTCGTAGCTTAGAAAATGAAAGGTGGGAATAAGTCCAAGAGAATGTCTTTAACTTAGTTTTTTTTCTGATAAAGATTATTTAGAAAACATAAATTTGAATGACTTGTTGCCTACCTTTCATGCGCAGTTGAGTCAGGAAAGTAGATTATAAATGTGAAATTGGGGTTGAGTTTTAAAAAATTCTGAAGAAAGTATATTTTATTAACAAAGTTTACATTATTTTTAGTTTTGTAGCACTTTTTTTATCTGAACATCTCAGAGAAATGTACACAGTATGCTCAAATCATAGTTTCAGAGTTGATAAGAGCCTTAGAAATTATCTAGTACGGTGTTTGACGTCTGAACCCTGTCTCTCGACAGTAGTTAGGCAGTCTGTTTGAACTCATCTGATCAGGTAGCTCCTTTCATTCTGGAAGGAGGCCTTCATTTTCAGAAAGTTCTTGGTCCTAGTTCTACCTCCGGGTCCTCACAGAATAAGTTTTGGCCCTTTGGGAGTATAGTGGACTACTTAAAGGGACTCCGGAGCTAAACAGTTTGGGTTCAAATCCCAGCTCTGCCACTCACTAGCTGTGTGCTCTGGGCAGGTTACTTAATATCCCTGTGCCTCAGTTTCTTCAGCTGTGAAGTCAGATGATAATAGTATCTACTTCATAGGGTTGTTACGAGGATTAAACAAATTTTGTAAAGTGTTTAGGACACTTTATAGTAAGCATTATGTGTCTGCTGTTTTATTAACTCAATTTCCTATAACTTTTTAAAAGGATTTAGTTAACTTGTCATCCCTTCTCCTGCCTAAACCAGCGTTTTATATTTCAAAGCTAAGCATCCTCTGTTCCTTCCATGTTCTTCATGTGGCTTTATTTCCAAAATCTCCGCCAGCCAGCCTCGTTTCTTTCTTATTGGGTTCCTCCAAGGTGTACCTTTTGCCTTTCAGATAGGGCAGGAGCTTTGGTAGAGAGTTCTCCACACAAACGTGGAGTTAGAGTGGTGTGGGGCAAGTGCTCCTTTGTCTTAGCGCCTCAGCAGCCTAGTCATACCAACCGTATTTAACCCAACCCCCCAAGTCTTTCTGCCCCCCTCCGCATATTGATGCTGAACCATGCTTCTCATCTCTAAACTTGCTGTTTTCATCCTTGGTGAAAGTCTTCTCATTTATCTTCATTGCACTCTGTCTTGCTGCATGTGGCCTTCCATTCCATTCTGTCAAGTAATTTTTTGTTGTTGTTGTTGTTTATTGTTGTAGTTTAAATGAAGTTTACATTCAAGTTAGTCTCCCATACAAAAATTTATACATACAATGTTATGTGACCCTAACTGCTCTCCCCATACTGTGACAGCACACTCCTCCTTTCCACCCGATTCCCCATGTCCATTCAACCACCTCCTAACTCTTCTGCCTTCTCATCTCACCTCCGGACAGAAGCTGCCCGTTT
This sequence comes from Trichechus manatus latirostris, assembly GCF_000243295.1. NCBI lineage: Eukaryota > Metazoa > Chordata > Mammalia > Sirenia > Trichechidae > Trichechus > Trichechus manatus. Next base: position 6,075,376 of record NW_004444069.1, on the reverse strand, counting down.
AGTCTCTTGTATCTACTTGAGCTAAGAGACACACTCCTCACGAGTATCACTTTATGTCCCACAGTCCAGTCCAATCCCTGTCTGAAGAGTTGGCCTCGGAAATTGTTTCTGTCAAGTAATTTTGAATTCTGACTCCATATTCCATCAAATGTGCTGTTCATTCTAGCTTCACATAACTCTCAAATTTGATATGAGTGTAGAAGGGAGCCAACCAAGTATGGAGCCCTTTGAGTGGTTACCAGAGACTTTGTTGCGTTTCCACAGCTTCATTTCTCAGTGACCTTTTGGGGTGGTCATTACACCTATTGTCAATCCACCCATCTTTATTTTTATCCAGTTCATGTTTTGCCATGTTGGTCTCAGCCCTAAGAAAATCCGGAGAGGCCTTGCCAAAATGCCTTGCCAGTTCAGTACATCATTTCTTGAGTTTCAGGTGAGTACAGTTTTTAACGTGGTGCTTGGCACTTAATCATAGCTGATGTTTTTCTTCCAGTTTTTCCTTGTCTTTCCTGATAACCTCTTAAAAGAAAATGTTTAGATAACCTGTTCTGATGAATAATGTCACCTGCTCTTTGGGATTGCTTTTCCTTCTCTAAAGGCACCAAAAACCAATGTAGAATTTGTCCATGGTTAGGGTCAAGCTCCCTGATGCAGTTTACAGTATTGATCTTCTTTTCATTTTAAAAATCCCAGTATTTATATGCCTTGCAGATTCCTTAAAAATCATCCATAGTGTAGATTAGCATTACTGTCTATAAGTTTTCTCAGTGCCCTGGGATTAAAACACCCAAAATAACTTAGGGAAATTATGTCCTTTTCTTTTTTTTTTTCATGTACTCACCGATCTTGGGCTTTAGTTCTCTCATCATTATATTGATTCTACTCTTTCTGATAAAAAATACATCTGCTTCTTGAGAGACTTAGTGACAAAATAAGATTGAGCTATTTCACTTTCTGCGTTTAAGAACTTTGCATTGATAGTGAATGTCAGCAGGTCTTGAATAGTGTGTGACCTTTTTAGAAACTATATGTGATAAAGTTTTCCGTTGTATATGAAGGTCAGGAGACTAAACACACACACACACACACACACACACACACACACACACACACACACACACACACACACACACAGACACACACACACACACACACACCCACACACACACACACCCCTTGGAAATTACCATTGGGCTATTATGTTACCATTCAGGACGGTGCTCTGTCCTATTTTAATTCATGAGAAATGTGATAATGATAAAGAGGAAATAAAAGGGCAAACCTGGCCTGAATTTTCTGATAACATTGCAAAATAGGAAGTTTAAGGCAATCGTGGCTCGGAGTTTGTTGCATAACTAGAATACTGATTGTCTTGCATTGTCAGAATTAATTGATAAATGAATGTGTACAAACCAGTTGATTTGAAGTGTTCTAATAGTGGTTTGTCATGTGGAGGACTAAGGTGCACCTGACCCAAGCCGTGGTATTTTCAGTTGCCTCATATTCATGCAAAAGCTGGACAATGAATAAGGAAGGCTGAAGAAGATTTGATGCCTTTGAATTATGGTGTTGGTGAAGAATATTGAATATATCATGGGCTGCCAGAAGAACAAACAAATCTGCCTTGGAAGAAGTACAGCAGAATGCTCCTTAGAAGCGAGGATGGCAAGACTTTGTCTCACGTACTTTAGACATGTTATCAGAAGGGACCAGTCTCTGGAGAAGGACGTTATGCTTGGTAAAGTAGAGTCAGCCAAAAAGAGGAAGACCCTCAACAAGATGGATTGACACAGTAGCTGCAGCCTCAACCAGTAATCCTCAGCCTGGAGGCACTCAGCTCTCATGCTCCATGGACTAGGAAGCCCACTGTACTGTCTCACACCAGTCTTATGGTTCTGCTGCCGCCGTTTCTCTGCTGCTGCTTCTCGCTGTCTCGCACGATCTCCTGTGTTACAGCTCTGTCTGTCTCCTGAGTCTAGGAGATTCTCATCGCAGGGAGCCCGGGTCCAAAGCATGCACTTTGCTCCCAGCTTTTCTACTTCTTGATGGTAGTGAGGTCCCCTCTCTACACTTCTGGGATTGGTTCCCTTTAAGCCTAGCAGGACGGCAAAACTGACCAACCCCCTCATTAGGGTTCCTTACACCTTACTTGCATGGTCCTACCAATGCAACAGTTCCATACACCTTATTTGCATTATTAGCAGGCTGTCCAATCCCCTTGGTGGGCCATAAGCACCTTATTTGCATAGTCCCACCCAATTATTGTGTGGAAGTCACAAAGACTATGGCTAGAAGGGCCATATTAAGTAATTCACTGAACTGAAAATTTCTTTGCAAAATGCAAATGTGGGTATCTTAAGTCATTATCATTCATTAGCACTCAACTCATGTTGGTTTCACAGATTATTAGCTGGCCTAAAGTCCTAGCAGGATGTGAAGAAATGGTAAGTTGGAGCAGGTAAGTTTTGTTTTTTTTTAAATTAGAAATTTTTTTTGGTGAAAATACGGCAAAACATACACCAGTTCAACAATTTCTACTGTACAATTCAGTGACATTGATTACATTCTTAAAGTTGTGGAACCATTCTTATAGTCCTTTTCCAAATTATTCCACTACCATTAACATAAACTCACTGTCTCCTAAATTTCGCATCTAACCTTTTGAGTTGGCTGTTGTCAGATGATCCTATATAGATAATTCTTTAAAAGAGCACAATGCTCAAGGCAGACATTCTTTACTAATTAAGCTAAACTATTGTTTTGTTTGAGGAACTCTGGTGGTGCAGTGGTTAAGCATTCAGCTGCTAACTAGAAGGTCAGTGGTTTGAACCTACTGGCACCTCCATGGAAGAAAAGACCTGGCGATCTGCTCTCGTAAAGATTACAGCCTAGGAAACTCTATGGGGCAATTCTGCGCTGTCCTGTGGAGTCGCTATGAGTTGAAATTGACTTGATGGCAATGAGTTTGGTTTTTGATTTAGTATTGTTTGGTTTAAAGATGACTTCAGGGGATAATTTCAGTTGAAGGTTTAAAGATTAGCTCAAGGCAATACTTTTGGAGGGGGAGTCACCCACCCTCAATGACTCCAGAAAGTCTGGATTCTGTGAGAATTTAAAATTCTTTTGCCCCCTTTTGGTCAAGATTCTTTCATAGAATCATCTTTGATCAAATTGTTCAGTAATGGTAGCTGGGCACCATCCAGTTCTTCTGGTCTCATGGCAAAGGAGGCAGTTGTTCATGGAGGCAGTTAGACAAACATTCCTGTTGCTCCTCTGATTCCTGTCTCTCCTCTGCTGCTTCAGGCAAATAGAGACCAATTGTTGCACCTTGGATGGCTGTGGAGCAGATAATTTTTGATTTGATGCTGATGAAGAGGCAAGAAAATCTGGAAGCTTATATTGATGGAGGATAGGGGACATACAGATGGGAAACCGTGATCCATGGGGGGAAGAACTAGGAACAGAAAGGCAGTGGGGTGACACTGAAGATAAACTTCATGATTTTGCATTACTGTGCCTGTAGGAAATTCTTTAAATTACACTTCAGAGAATTAATAGTCATATATGAGCTGATTTTATTTACAGAGGGCCCTGGTGCTAAAACAAAAGCAAGGGCCAGCGGCCGTAGCTGGTACCAGTTAGGGCTAAGTAGCTTGGAAGAGCAAAGTCAAAGACTGGTCCCTCCCAGAGTAGCTGTCATAAGTGGGAGAATGCACAGGGAGAGCAAAAACGGTCCAAGAGAGTAAAAGTGAAAATTGCCGAGTCAGGCTGATAACCCCGCACTCCCCTTACAAGAGAGCTGTCTAGTACATGAGGCCTCTGTTCACAAGCCTCTGACTCTGTTGTGGGAGTGCGTCAGAATCTCCGAGCCAATGTTCCAAACCAAACCTGCTGGAGCCCCACACCAGACTGCCTGTCTCACATTCCAGGGTAGGGCTAGGAGGTGGTTTGACAAAGATCTAGAGGATCCTGCCTTGCACTCTGGTTAGGGACCATTGCTGTGGTTGGTGAATTGAGGCATATTCTTTGCTGTCTTTGGATTCCATCTCCCCTATCAGGATACTAATTTTAATAAATGTTTTTTCCCCCAGTTTACCACCTCTACTTACCCCAGAGATAAACACCCAAGAAAGACACATTCTCCAACTCTATCGCTTCTCCCCTTTTCACTCTTCCTCACAAAACTGAATTCTGAAATAATTCTATTTAGTATTCACACATAAACAGCCACCTGAGGAAAATTCATAGGACCCCTGAACCTGATCCCAGCACCAGTCCACATTGGTCAGAGGAGACTCCCAAATTCCCATGGGTGGCTGACCTGCAATGGAGCTTTTCTTCCAAGCACCCATCTTCATACATCACCTCTAGAGGATTCTGGGATTCAGGCCAGGTGCCTTCTCTATTCCCAGGGACACTGTAGCCAAGGGCACAGCTCTGAGCTCCACCGCTGCTGTGGGGGAGGGTATCACTCACCAGGACCCGAGAGGAGTCCTGTGACCCCAGAGCCTTCCCAGCATACCTCGCCTGTCACCTTGGGACGTCTGAAGAGTAGTGCAAGAGCTTTCACAGTCGAGAAGTCTTGTGTGTTGCAACTGGACATGAGGATCCAGTACTGGAGCAGCTGTCACATCACATTTGTGACATTAAAGAGAAGCTCTCAGTTAATATGTGTGATAGTTATTTATGAACGTAGACTTTACTATTAGACTCATTAGTAAACAGTCTGGACTATCAGTTTTATGGGGCTAATCTTAACATTAAGGAGCCCTTGTGGCACAATGGTTAAGCACTTGGCTGCTTACTGAAAAGTTGGCAATTCAATACCCAAAGCAATTTACAAATAACAATGCAATCCTGATCCAAATACCAACAACATTCTTTAAAGAGCTGGAAAAACTAATCATTAACTTTATATGGAAAGGGAAGAGGCCTGGATAAGTAAAGCACTATTAAAGAAGAAGAATAAAGTAGGGAGGACTCGTACTTCCTGACCTCAGAACTTATTATACAGCTGCAATAGTCAGAACAGCCTGGTACCGGTACAGCGACAGATACATTGACCAGTGGAACAAAATTGAGAACCCAGATGTAAATCCATCCACCTATGGTCACCTGATCTTTCAAAGGGGCCCAAAGTCCATCCGTTGGGGAAAAGACAGTCTTTTTAACAAATGGTGCTGGCAAAACTGGATGTCCATCTGCAAAAAAATGAAACAGGACCCATACCTCACATCATACACAAAAACTAATTCAAAATAGATCAAAGACCTAAGTATAAAACCAAAAACTATAAAGATCATAGAATAAAAAACAGGATCAATGCTAGAAGCCATAATACACAGCATTAATAGGATACAAACCATAACTAACAATATACAAACTCCAGAAGATAAGCTAGATAACTGGGATCTTCTAAAAATTAAACACGCTCATCAAAGGACTTCACTAAAAGAGTAAAAAGAGAACCTACAGACTGGGAGAAAAATTTTGGCAATTGCAATTCCAACAAAGCTCTAATCTCTAAAATCTACGGGAAAATCCAACACCTCTACAACAAAAAGACAAATAATCCAATTAAAAAATGGGCAAAAGAAATGAATAGACACTTCAAAGAGACATTCAAGTGACTAACAGCACATTAGAGAAATGTAAATCAAAACCACAATGAGATACCATTTCACCCCAGCATTACTGGCACAAATCAGAAAATAACAAATGTTGGAAGGGCTACGGGGAGATTGGAACTCTTATGCACTGCTGGTGGGAATGCAAAATGGTACAACCTTTTTGGAAAATAATATGGCACTTCCTTAGAAAGCTAGAAATAGAAATACCATATAATCCAGCAGTCCCTCTCCTAGGAATATATCCTAGAGAGATAAGAGCCATCACACGAATAGACATATGCACATCCAAATTAATTGCCGCATTGTTCACAATAGCAAAAAGATGGAAACAACCTAGATGCCCATCGACAGATGAATGGATAAACTGTGGTACATACACACAATGGAGTATACGAAATGATAAAGAACAATAATGAATCTGCGAAGCATCTCACAGCGTGGATGAATCTGGAGGGCATTATGCTGAGTGAAATAAGTTACTCACAAAAGGACAGATATTGTATGAGACCACTACTGTAAAAACTCATGAAAAGGTTTACACACAAAAAGAAATGGTTACGAAGGAGAAGAGAGGTGGGGATGGAAGAACACTAAATAGACAATAGATAAGTGGTAACTTTGGATGAACAGTAAAACAGTACACAATAACTGGGGAAGCCAGCACAACATGTACCAGAAAAGGTCATGGAAGCTCCCTAGACACATCCAGACTTCCTGAGGGATGGAATTATTGGGCTGAGGGCTGTGGGGACCATGATCTTGGGGAACATCTAGCTCAATTGGCATAACATAGTTTATAGAGAATATGTTCTACATTCTACTTTGGTGAGTAGTGCCTGGGGTCTTAAAAGCCTGTGAGCGGCCACCTGAGATACTCTACTGGTCTTACCCCTTCGGAAGCAAGGGGGAGTGAAAAACGAAAGATACAAGGGAAAGGTTAGTCCAAAGGACTAACGGACCACAACTACCACGGCCTCCACCAGACTGAGTCCAGTATAACTAGATGGTGCCCGGCTACCACCACTGACTGCTCTGACAGGGATCACAATGGAGGGTCCCAGACAGAGCTGGAGAAAAATGTAGAACAAAATTCTAACTCACAAAAAAAGACCAGACTTACTGGCCTGACAGAGACTGGAGAAACCCCGGGAGTATGGCCCCTGGATACCCTTTTAGCTCAGTAATGAAGTCAGTCCTGAGGTTCACCCTTCAGCCAAAGCTTAGACAGGCCCATAGGACAAAACAAGACTAAAGGGGCACACCAGCCCAAGGGCAAGGACTAGAAGGCAGGATGGGACAGGAAAGCTGGTAATGGGGAATCCAAGGGAGAGGGTTGACAAGTTGTGGGCTTGTTAATGAATGTCATAAAACAGTATGTGTACTAACCATTTAATGAGAAGCTAGTTTGTTCTGTAAACCTTCATCTAAAGTACAATTAAAAAAAAAGTTCAGGGGGAAAAAAAAGTTGGCAGTTCAAACCCACCCAGCAGCTCAACGGGAGAAAGGCCTGGTGATCTGCTTCCATAAACTTTATAGCTTAGAAAATCCTATTGGGCAATTCTACTCTGTTACATGGAGTTGCTGTGAGTCGAAATCAATTCCATAGCACCTAGCAACAATAATCTTAACATTGAGTAACGAAGAATTTGATTAGGAAATTAATAGACTTCTGCACTTCTCATGCTAGTGAAATGTTTTATTTACTGACTAGAAAAGTTTGTGACTGATATTAAGATACTTTGGGAAATGTAAATATAATCTTTTATGAAAATCTGAATGTGGAAAAATGAGGTAATGGATCACAGAAAGTTAGCTCCTTTAAATATATACATTTAAAAAATTGTTGGAAACTTCTTGGAAATATACACATTTCCTGATAATAGTGAGTAAAGTATGTGTTAAATGTTCTTGCTGGCTTATTACACTGTTCCGTAGGGGCTTGTGTTAATCTCCTAGTGCTGTTGTAACAGAAATACCACAAGTTAGTGACGTTAAAAAGCAGAAATTTATTTTCTCACGGGTGAGGAGGCTAGAAGTCCGAATTCAGGGCACTGACTGTAGGGGAAGGGCCTCCCTCTCTCGACTCTGGGGGAAAGTCCTTGTCTCTTTCAGCTTCTGTAGCCCCTGCATTCCTTGGTGATCCTCACGTGGCATCTGTCCTCTCCCCAACTGTGCTTGCTTCTGTGGCTAATTGCTTTTTTATTACTCAGAAGTGATTAGGTTTAGGACACACCCTACGCTGATATGACCTCATAAACATAACAAAGAAAATGCTATTCCCAAACTGGTGTAGGGGTTTAGGATTCCAGTGTGTACTTTGTTGTTGTTAAGTGCCATCAAGTCGATTTAGAGTCATAGTGACCCTATGTGACAGAGTAGAATGGTCCGATAGGGTTTTCTAGGCTCTAATCTTTATGGGAGAAGATCGCCAGATCTTTCTCCTCCAGAGCCGCTAGGTGAGTTTTAACCACCAATTTTTTTGGTTAGCTGCTGAGTGTTCATCTGTTGCACCACCAGGACTGCTTACACATCCATCCTTACTCCTTACTCCATCCATTTTCGTTTTCATTTTTCTCGTAATAGTGGGGTGAGAATGTTAAGTTACATAACCTCTTGGATAATATAACAAAGATGCCCATCTGTAAAATTAATTAGGGAATCAATGTGCGAAGCAACCCTCATGGAGGTTTTTTGTTTATTCTCAATAAAAAGCATCTGTTTGTCTTTATCACTTGCACTTCTCAGCATTATTGAAAGCATACACTATCATTTTAGCTTCAAATTCTTTGTTACAACTTTTCTGTGTCACTAGTTTTAAAGCCTCTAAAAACCCAGCAGTGTTGCACCTCATTTGGATTTCTTCTCTGATGGAAACGTCTCCGTGAACCGTTAAGATATTACTGCTAAAGACCACTAAATACGAAGTAAAATTTTAGTACCACAAGCTTAAACGTAGTTTTACAGTTTGATTTCCAGTTACCTTCCAATTATCTTGATGAAGAGGCCACATTTCTGAGGGTCAGTTAATAGAGATTTCACTGTGTGTGTGTTTTGGAAGACTTTTTTTGTTGTGGTGGTAAATACATAGGTAGCAGAACACTTGGCATTTCTGCAGTCTTCACTTGTACATTCAGTGACGTTAATGTGTTCATCATGTTGTTCAGCCATCATCATTCACTGTGTATTTTAGCAGTGATTCTTACCTGCAGTGATTTCAGCGGGTGTCTGAAGCCCTTAAAATCTCCTGCCAAGTATTGTATACTTGTGCGTTTTTTCCTGGGAGGAGGTTCATTGCTTTCATTAGATTTCTCAGAAGATCTTGTGATCTAAAACATTGTGAACATTGCTTTAGAAGGTCTGTCATGGATTGAATTACGTCCCCCAAAAAATGTGTGTATCAGTTTGGCTGGGCCATGATTCCCAGTATTGTGTGATTTTCCTGTATGTTGTAAATCCTGCCTCTATGATGTTAATGAGGGAGGATGGGCGGCAGTTGTGTTAGTGAGGCAGGACTCAATCTACAAGATTGGATTGTGTCCTGAGGCAATCTCTTGAGATATAAAAGAGAAGTGAGCAGAAAGAAGAGGGGGACCTCATACCATCAAGAAAGCAGTGCCAGGAGCAGAGCGTGTCCTTTGGACCCAGGGTCCCTGCGCGGAGAAGCTCCTAGTCTGGGGGAACAATGATGAGAAGGCCGACAGAGAGAAGAAGCATTCCCCTGGAGCTGACACCCTGAATTTGGACTTTTAGCCTACTTTACTGTAAGGAAATAAACTTCTCTTTGTTAAAACCACCCACTTGTGGTATTTCTGCTATAGCAGCACTAGATGACTAAGACCAGGTCCTTACCCCTTTATATCAGATCAAAACCAAACCCATTGCTGTCAAGTTAATTTTGACTCATAATGACACTTTAAAACAAACTTTCAATTATTTGTCTTTTAGATTTGGGGATGCTGTATTTAAGCCAGATGTATAGTAAAAACATTAATTCCACTCAGCTTTTTTTTATGGTCCTAATTTTTATAAAAGCACCTTGTGATGATCACACCCTGTTTTCTCAAAAATAGCGTTGTGATTTGGGTTGTCTCTTGCCTAATCACATAGCTGAATCCTTTAGAAAACCAGTCTTAATGGTAAGCAAACTCAAGCATACATCATGCCTAGCGTGCAGTCGGTGTACAATAAATATGCTATATTTGATGTTGAAAATACAAAACTGGGATATATTCAAACCCGTAGAATTTTCAGATCAAAAGAGAAGTTAATTAAAATATATGTTGACCAAAATTAAAAAATAACAGTGATTGGCAAAGTTTTGGAAACCCCTAAAGCAATTATTGTTTAAGTTTTGCTTTCATAGCAGTGGAATTCAGATTGGAAAACACAAACTTACTATATAGAGATATGTATTGGATTAAATTATTTGATATACTGAGATAAGTATTATGGTTATTTGATGATACTAAATGCGAATTTTTTAGGTGATAATGACGGTATGGTTGGTTTTAAAAAGAGTTATCTTTTAGAGATGTACATTAAAGTATTTGGGAGAAATTATATGATATCTGGGATTTGTTTCAAATTAATTGAAATTGGGTGGAGGAAATGGGAATGCATAAGTCAAACAAGATTGGCCATGTGTAACAATAATTCTAGTGGTTGCGTGATGGGTACGTGGGTTCATTATTCTGTCTACATTTGTACATGTTGTAAAATTTACATAACATAAAAGCAAAAGTTACCTGAAATAAACTTGTTTGGAGGAATAAGTAGAAGGCTCCTTTTAAGCTTTAAAAAGTTGGAACTGTAGAAAGTGTGGTATTGTCCCCTAAGAATTACTTTACAGAATGTGCTTAAAACCAGTATTTTAATGATCTATAACATACCCTCCATATGTGGTCCTTCTCCCTTCCTTTCCTTCTTCCCATCCATCTACCCTATGAGACTCTTGATTCATCAATGTTTCCTCAGCACCTAGAAGACTGCTTGGGCTCAATAAAGATGGACGGATGGATGGATAGATGGGAAGAAGGAAAGGAAGGGAGAAGGAAAAAAAAAAGAAACCCCTTCCTTGGCTTCTCCTCAGCCCTGTTGTCCCTCCGTAACTTTCAGTCCAGGAGGGCACAACTGCCCCATCAGCCCGTGTGCAGTAGGAGCCTACTAAGCTGTAGTCTTATTTCAGCCTTGACTGCTGCTTATTGTGCCCCTACAGAGGGTTCTTCCTAATACACAGGACAAGTTTCTCCCCTCCTTCCGTTCCCTCAGTAGCTTCCCTTTGCATTTAGACAGTGCAGTTCAAACTTCAGGAAGGGCATCCAAGGCTCGGCGTCCATTTACTCTTGCTTGCCTCTCTGGTCTCATCTCCGGACGCCTCCCCTTACATTTGTCTTGTTTCCCGCCAGGCTGTAAGATCATCAGTCTGTGAGCTTGATGAAGGACAAGCCAACACTCGAGCAACAGCTCCCCCTGGTGGGGGGAGGGATGGGTAGTGCGTGCCTTCCCCAAGGGGCTTCTGAGTGAGCTTCTGGCCCAACTGGCAGATAACCATTCTCACTTTTCAAAAATGTTAGTACTTATATGCATAGTGTGGTATATGATAGTACCTGCTAGGGAAATGCTTGTAAGTGAAAAGTGAATAAATAAACACAAGAAAGGTTTCACTCAACCATTAAAAAAAGTATTTGTTTGTTTAAGGATTTATTTTACCCTAAAATGGGATTTTTACTTTAAAAATTAGATTTACATTGATATATGGAGGTTTTCATGTGGAGAACATTCATTTTCCTTAAGGAAGTGGGTCTAAGTTTGGTTGTCAAAGGGGGGTTGCCTCCCAGGGAATATTGGACAATATCTGGAGACATTTTTGCTTGTCACAATGAGGGGAGTGGTACGCTACTGGCACCTGCTGGGTAGAAGCCCAGGATACTGCTGAACCTCCTACAGTGCGCAGGAGAGTCCCCACAGCAAAGAATTATCTGGCCCAGAATGTTGTTAGTGCTGAAGTTGAGAAACTCTCATCTAAATAATATCTAATATAGGTAGACTTTTCAAACACTTCAGAATTAAATTTAAATTTATTTGGGGATTGTGATGAAGGTGCCCTTAAACTTGTGCTCACACAATTTGCCTGGAGATTCTCTGGAAATCTTTGGATATTCTTTAGGAAAAAAAATACTCTTAGAATAATTAAAAATATGTTTTACAAAGTCAGAGGAAACTGATGCTATATTAGCCAAAAGTATTACTAGGAATAACTCAGCTGAAAAGAAGAGTTATTGTATATACATATCAACAGTGTTACTTTGGTTAACGGAAAAGTTTCCTCCTTTGTTAAAGGGCCAGGGGTTTTGTTTTATTTTTTCTATGACAGTATCACTCTGCTGTAATACTGCTTCTCTCTTTTCTTTTGCTAAATAACGGGATAAAATAAGGCCTGTGTAGAGTCTAAAGACTGTCAGGATTTCCTTTAGCTTAAGGAAGATGGTAACGTGAAGGTCATCATGGGAATGAGTCCTTAAGCCTCCCAAAACTCCTTACCTCTGGTTTTCTGCCCTCACAGTTATTTCTAAAACACAACTCTTGTTTATGGTTAATTTATCAAAAGTATTTATTGAGCATCTGTGTGGCAGACATGTAGTGGGCCGTTCATTTATGCTACTACTTATGATCCTGACAACCACCCGGTGAGGTTAGGACCATTCCTCATTTACAGTCACAGAAACAAGTGCAGGTGGTTAAGTGATGTGCTGAGTTAGAGAGCTAGTCAGAAGCAGGATTTGTATTTTCTGTCTGACTTCAAGGTCCCTGCATTTTCTACCATACCACATCAAGTATTTAAAACTTGCAACAGCTTCCCATTCTCTAAAGAATTAAGAGAACTCCTTGATGTGGCTTAAAAGAGGGATGCTTACCATGTCCCCTAAATGACAGGTCAGGCCCCCTTTCCAGCTGTACCTCCTTATACCTTTAGAGCTATGAAGCATGGTCTTGCTAGTCCCAGAATAGGTTATATTCTTTTATACCTTTGTACTTTATATCTTGTTTTTATTCTATTTAAAATACTTCCTCACACTCAAGAAAACCTCAGTTGTCCTTCTAAGAATATCCTTGTGAAGGCTCCACATGTACTTCTGGTGGTCCCTGGAGCTGTTGTCAGATATTTCTGGGTCTCTCTTCCAGACACATGGTAGAATTGTGCTTCCCCACCCGTTGACTTTGGATGGGGCCGTGTGACTAGGTCTGGCCAGTGAGTTATAACCCAAAGTGACTGGTGTGCCTTCTGAGTGGATGGCACTGCTCTCACCAGGAGATCCTCTTACTCCTTCTCCTTGGCATGGGGGATGGCTACTCTGTCATACTGGTTCCTGTGTGACTCCAGTGAGCCAGTCCCCCTCTGACCCATGATGGACATGAGTAGGGAGTAAGAGGCAAACCTTTGATGCAGGAAATTCCTTTACAATGTAGATAATTTGTTGATAGGTTTGTGTTCTGTAGACTGTGAGTCGGGTTCCCTAAGAGCCCAGCGCCTTGCAGCGTGCCTTATCATAGTAGGTATTCAGAAAGGAACAAACTAAAAGTCAGTAGGTATTTGAAGCTAAAAGAATCTTTGACATTAAGCTGGTTTGACGGGCCAGGAGAGGAATTAGAGAGTCCATGAGATTATATACCTTTTGTATTTCAGTTTTGGAACTATATGAATATTTTACTGATTCCTTTTTTTTCCCTGAGGAAAAAAAAATAACTTGATATTTCAAGCTTATAGAGTTTAAAACATTCAATGTGTATCATCTTTTAAGAAAGAACCAGGTAATACTGATTACATTCTGCTCCTTTAGTAACTCATACCAAACCCATTGCCAGCGAGTCAATTCCAACTCATAGTGACCTTACAGAACAGAATAGAACTGCCCTGTAGAGTTTCCAAGGGATGTAATCTTTACGGAGGCAGACTGCCACATCTTTCTCCCGCAGAGTGGTTGATGAGTTTGAACCGCTGACCTTTTGGTTAGCAGCCAGGCACTTAACCACTGCACCACCGGGGCTCCCTTCCTTTAGTAAAGAGCTTGGTTTTTAATCAAAGCCTGGTAGTTGGGAGCATGCAATGGAAGGCACTTACTGCCACCTAGAGGCCAAAACAAAACAGAAAAACCCAAACCCATTACTGTCCCTTCGATTCTGACTTATGGTGACCCCATCTTTTGATGGACCAGGGTTAAAAATTGAATCTGCAAACAAAACGTGCTATCATCTGAGATTTACCGATGAAATGCCTACAGTCTCTTGAAGGGCACATAAAATTCTTTTTCAGAAACTGATTTTAATTTATAGGTGAATAAATCAGAAGAGAACTGTTTGTGGTACTGGATTGACGTCAAGGCTGCAGTAGCCTCATAGTTAGCCTGCAGGCTCTGGAGCCAACTTGCTGGGACCTGTGTGACCTGGGTAAGGAACCACCCTGTCTTTAGCCGACAGATTTCAGTTAACTTAAGTTAACCCCACAGTTGACTATTTTATTCTTTTAATCTTGGTATTTAAATCCATGACAATTTCTAATGATCAAAATTTACCACCACAACAAAAAAAACTAATCATATCCTAAAATAATAGATGTGTATCCCAGATATAGGAGCCCTGGTAGTGCAGTGATTAAAGCGCTCAACTGCTAATCAAAAGGTCGTGGTTTTGAACCCACCAGCTGCTCTGTGGTGGAAAGATGTAGCAGTCTGTTTCCGTAAAGATTATAGCCTTGGAGACCCTACGGGGCAGTTCTGTTCTGTTCTATAGGGTTGTTATGAGTTGGAATTGACTTGACTGAAATGAGTTTTATTTTTTTTAATCCCCGGTATATCCTACACTTACAGAAGGTCTGGTTGCCAGTTTTGCTATTCCATTATTTTAAATTAATAATATACCATTTAAAGTTTAGTAGATGTTTGAGTCTGGTTAAGGTTTATGGTTTTCTATGGGCTAGAATGTGACAAAATGATGCAGGTAAAGACTCAACACAGATGACACTTTCCTAGACTTTTAGCCGGTAGTCTCTGTGTTTATTTGGGATTTTTTTTTTTTTTAATGACTACAGAAACATCAGTCATGTTGTTTCTATAAATGTTTTATAATGCAAATTGAATGTGATGAAATATTAAAAATATCATTGATTAAATATTCAAAAGCTCAGTCTTTGGAACTCACCAGACCTCTTCAATTTACTGCCAGTTTAAAGAAGCATTTTAGAAATTCTGAATTATAAGATGAGAATGCTGGGAAAAAAATAAAATGGCTGGGATTATGGCTATAAAATTATTTTTCTCCTTGAGCCATCAGCCATTTTTAGCTGTGGGCCTTTCCATTAGAGTAGCAGAAATAAAATGGCATTTTAAAACTCCATTACGTCTGTAACTCCCAGCGGTATTCCAGCCAGAAATAATAGCATGGTTTATTTAAAAAGATAACCAGGGACGGATGCTGAGTTTCAGCAGTGAGGTAAAGCGTTCAACCTGATCGCCAATGAAATGATCTTTTGTGTTCAGTGGAACCATCTGAGACTAAAGGCTGGGTGGGGGAAAGGCAACCAACTCCGCCAGTTAACACGTCACTGTTTATCGTGATATGGGGAGTTTCTGAAGGGGAAGGACAGGTGTGCCGTGACCTCCTGGATTCTCTTCTTTACTGCCTCTCCTGTCTCCTGTCCCAGAAGAGGAGACGACGCGTTTCAGAGGCACTTTTAATTTTTGGTTTCTGGGCTCTGGGTTTCATTTCATGGTAGATTCCTCTATAATCTAACCATAACTCACCTTTTGCAGACACATCTCTCAGTGTTTTGATTCACCCACAGTATGTCTCTGAATTTTCCAGCCTCCTTGTTTGCAGCATCCGCCTGCCACAAACAAATGAAAATCAAAACACCTTCCCAGTGTCTAAAACCCCAAATCATATGAGTTTTTCAAATTCCCAACTCAAAAGCTGTCTTCTCCATGGGAGAATTTCATATTTGTACTAT
This sequence comes from Trichechus manatus latirostris, assembly GCF_000243295.1. NCBI lineage: Eukaryota > Metazoa > Chordata > Mammalia > Sirenia > Trichechidae > Trichechus > Trichechus manatus. Next base: position 6,059,743 of record NW_004444069.1, on the reverse strand, counting down.
ATGTTGTTGTAAAGGAGCCTTGGTGGCGCAGTGGTTAAGTGCTCAGCTGCTAACCGAAAGGTCGGCGGTTTGAACCCACCAGCCACTCCTTGGGAGAAAGATGTGGCAGTCTGTTTCCGTGAAGATTACAGCCTTGAAAACCCTATGGAGCAGTTCTTCTTTCCTCTGTAGGGTCATTGCGAGTCAAAATTGACTCAATGGCAATGGGTTTTTTTTTTATGTTGTTGATATTAGCTGCCATCTAGTTGGCCACCAACTCATGGTGACCCCCCTGCACAATGGAACAACTCTGCCCAGTCCTGCTCCATTCCCATGATCAGTTGCAAATGGGACCTTTGTGATCCATAGGGTTTTCATTGGCTGATTTTTAGAAGTAGATCTCCATGCCTTTCTCTCTAGTCTTTCTTAGTCTAGAAGCTCCACTGAAACCTGGTCAGCATAATAGCAACCCACAAGCCTCCACTGACTGACAGGTAGTGGCTGCACATGAGGTGCGTTGGCTGGGAATCAAACCCGAGTCTCCCACATGGAAGGCGAGAATTCTATCATTGAACCGTCAGTGCCTCTTGTACTGTATGAGGTTCTTTATATACTCCATTCATTTTCCAAATAGATATTGAGTAATTACGTGCCACGTACAGCTCTAGGTATTGGGAATTAACTGAGAACAAGAAGATCACACCCCTCACAGCCTGCGTTTTCAGGTGCCAGTGTGTGTGAGGGAGGAGAAATAATAATACCACCACATTTTGGCATTTACTAAATGGTGGACACTGTTCTAAGCATTTTACACATTATGACTGAGTTAACCACACAACAACGTATAAGGTGGGTACTTTATTGTCTGCATTTTACAGATAAGGAGACTGAGGCCCAGAGAGGAAGTCATGTAACCTCCCCAAGGTCACAGGCTGATCAGGGTAGTTGGGCTCCAGAGGCCAGGGCTCTCCCTGCCCCCTCCTGCCCTCTCCTCACTACACGTGGAGAACAGACAGTGGAGAACAGACAGAGTACAGCAGGTGGATGGTGGTGAAGACAAGCACAAGAGCAAGGGCAGAGAAGGCAGCAGGTTGTCCTCAGAGGGGTGAACCATTGAGCAGAGATCTGGAGTGAGTCTCTTGAGGCCCTTCCAGGGGTTCTGAGAGGTCCAAGCTATTTTAGTGATATTAAGACATTATTTGCCTTTTCTTGACCAGTGTAGTTTTCTAGAGACTACAGGACAAGTGACATTGCAGCACATTCACTACAGGAGCAGATGTGAGAACCAGCTATCTTTTCCTAAGCCAGACAGTAAAACGATCTGCAGAAATGTAAAACACTGCCACTCTTCTCACTAAACTTGATTTTGGAAAATATATTTTCATAAAAATAATATTTATGTTAACATATAATGGGTTTATTGTTTTTTTTTTTAAATGAATGAATAAATATTAATGTATTTCTTGGTTTTAATTTCCAGTACAGTAAATACTGATAGATAGATAACAACCCTCGTAAACAAAAGACCACCACGGTTTGAGAACCGCTGTTCTGGACGATTCACCCTGGCTGCTGTGTGGAGCCTAAGTGTAGGAGGGCAAGAATGAAAACGGGGGTCAGTTACTTGACTTTTGTAGTTGAGGTGAGCAGCAGAGATGACGAGACGTGGCTGGGTCTGGATTGTTTTGAAAGTGAAGGCAAGAGAATTTGCTATTGGCTTTATGTGTTTTGTGCAAATAACTGGTGAACGTGTCAGTAATTAGAAAGATGACAGCTTTGCTCTGACCTTTTTTTCCTTCCAAATAGAGGCCTTTACATGCTTCTCATTTAGGATTTTACCTGCGAGCTCACTGCTCCAGTACTGTGCCCTATTCGAGTAGTTGCCAGGCGAGGCTAGGCACTGCTGATCTTCACATTTTCCTGTCATTGTGGAACAGTTGTTACAGAATAGCAAGAAGTATTATCGCTTCATGGTGGTGGTTCTTAGTTGTGTCAAGTTGGCTCTGACTTATGGCAACCCCACAGATAACAGAACGAAATGTTGCCTGGGCCTGCACCGTCTTCATGATTGTTGGTATGAGGCCATTGCTTTGGCTGTTGTGTCAGTCCATCTTATTGAGGGTTTTCCTCGTTTTCGCTGGCCCTCTCCTTTACCAAACTTGATGTCCTTTTCCAGTGATTAGTCTTTCCTGATGATGCATTCAAAGTAAGTGAGTGGAAGTCCTGCCATCCTTGCTTCTAAGGACCATTCTGGTTGTATTTCTTCATGTCACTGATAGCATTGTATTAAAGAAGGCATAAATATTTATGTTTTGTGTTAGGTATGTCTGGATGGACTTACACTTATGGAAAATAGGCACCATATACTTGGAAATGAAAATTTCATATTATTCCTTTTATAATGTGAGCTGTTAACAATCTTAGGGTGAAAATAAAAGGAAAATGAAAAGGTTTGAGCTGTGAGGCGGCGCCCAAAATATGCCAGTGGAGATAGGAAGCTCAGGGAGGGGGAGGGAGTTAGTATCTATGAGTTAGAATCCGGGAGAGTCCAGGCGTAGGCCGCTGTGAGCAAGGCCCCAGACAAAGCAAAATGGACAGGAACTAGAAATTTATTTTATCAGGTAAGTGAGGTAAGTAGATGCCAGAGCAGCAGTTCTTACCTTAAAACCTTAGGTAGCAGTTCTAGTAGTCCATGGGGGAGGGGAAAGAAATTGCTTCTCCAGTGGTGTGTGCTTGCCCTGTGAGGAGAGTGATGGTGTCCTTGGATTTCAAATGAGGAAACTGAGACTGTGAGAATTAGACATCAATGAACTTGCTCAAGGTCACACTTATCATGGAGAGAAACTGGAATCGTATCCCAGGTCGGCCTGACTCCAGAGTGGGTATTCTTAAGCACTCCGTTTTAAATCAAGTCTTTTTAGAACTTTTGCATGTACTGTATTTTTTTTTTTCAAATAATGGACATGTTAAATGTTTTTGTCAACCTTGCAACCCCCTCGTGCATTATTTTCCTAGGCACACTATGTGCATTATATATGTGGGTATATTATTTAGGAGGGCATGTTAGTTGCAAAAATTACGATAGTTATTAATTTTACATTAAAAATATCTACTTTGAACTCTGTTTTAAATTTTGTTTTGTAATGTTAATTTTTAATAAGAAGGTAATATCTATTGTCATAAAAGAAATGACAACATATTTTTCTTTGTAACTTTTCTGTTTATAGATAGTGTGAGTTTGTTTATAGCCATCTGTCTTCTTTCTTTCTCCTGATTTCTAGAGCAATTTATTTCTTATTTCTGGTTGCTTCACAGGCTCAATTTCTATACTCCTAACTTTAGAATTTCATCCCATTTGGGTCTTAATACCAGACTGCAACAAAAATACAAGACTAATAACGACTTTTATTTTAATAATATAAATGGACAGATTTTTTTCCTTAAAAAATGGTTATGAGTTTCCTTTAAAAATAGTTATGAGTTTAAAATAATAATTGTAACCTTGTGTATTTTCTTTCTTTTTTTTTCCCCACCAACACAGTTAACAAGCATAAGCCATGGCTTGAACCCACCTATCATGGTATCATTACGGAAAATGATAATACAGTGCTCCTTGACCCTCCCCTGATCGCCATGGATAAAGACGCACCTATGCACTTTGCAGGTACAAACATGGTTTTTATTTACTCTTGATTAATTTGGACTGGATGGGAAGCACTTCATATACCCCATTTGTATCATTTCTGAGTTTTCTGGAAATGTCTTGTTAGCAAAGTGTTATCTGTGGCTCCTGTGCACCAGATTTTTTCCTTTTAATTTTAATAGTTGAGACACTTGACCAGAAAAGCTAGCTCTTGTAGCTAAAAAACCAAACATTTAATTGCCTCTTTATATTCCTTGTCTTCATGGAGCCAGGTAGATTAGATATCTAGATAAGTGTGTCTCAAACTTGAGTGTGTACACAGAGCACCTAGGGAACTGGTTAAAATACAGATTCATTAGGTCTAGGGGGACCTGAGACTCTGCATTTCTAACCTGCTCCCAGGTGATGCTTATGCTGCTGGTCCTTGGGCTGTACCTGAGTGGCGAGGATCTAGATAATTACAGCTCAAGATTTTACTTGCACTACCTAGACTTCAGGTATCCAAAAAGACTTTTTTGAAAACGTTGAGCAGTCTTTATAGAGGAATCCTTTTGCCTTAGATTTTACTTCCAATAAATTTTTAACCTGAGTTACTTCATAAGATTGTAGTACCTAAGTCTTTTAATAGAGACAATCTCTGGAATTGCTTTGGAGATTTTCATGATATAATAACCTTCTACTTTGCTAAATTGTAATAGTTCTTTCCAGATCAAAACTGTTTTCACATTTGACATTCACATCAAACGTCCATATTTGTTTCCTTAACTGATGAAGGCACTTGCTTTGTAACTCCTTCTTTACATCAGACTTGGAATTGACTTTGTAAAATTAAGTTTTAAAGAGTGGTTTTTGCATGATAGCTTTCCAGAATAAAACTTCTCATATTAAAGAGTGTGTTTTGTTTGCCTAGGGACAGATAAGAAAAAATGGATTAACTTATATAAATGACATCACACATTAATTTTACTATAGCCAATCAAAGGAAATGAACATGGGGTTACTTAAAAAACAAATTTGTGCTTCATTCTGTTCAAGTGCCACATCATATTTTCAGAAAAGTAACCTGAAAATTAGCATGTGCTGTTCGAGTCAGTGATGGAGACAGACCGTTCCAATTAGTTTTACTTATTCAATCATTTTTAGAGAAAAATCCCATTAGATGGACAATAGAGGAAGGACTGTATGCTGTGAGTACGCACATACTCTTTGTTCAGTAGCTGAGGTGATTTGTGGTTTTCCCCCAGATTTAAAATTGTTTATAGCGTTGTATATTGGTTTTCTGTGTCCTAACGAGATTTTTCAGTGTTTGTGTATGACCTTCCTGCCACAAACCATACTTGCTTGTTGCCTGGTTCCTCCTTCTGAGTGTGATGTTTAATGCTGTATAAATCATCTTAAAGGATTATCTACCTTATATTTTTGAATGGACAGTTGTACATTTCTGACATTTCATGCATTTTAAGGGATGATTAGAGTCAGGAGTTCTGTATTTATTCCCTAAGGCCTTTCTTTATCATGTGAGGTGTCAACTGTACACAGTCCCATAGTATTTGTGGAACACTATCTACTCACACATAGCAGTGATTGTGAGGATGGCGCAGGACTGGGCAGTGTTTCCTTCTGTTGTACATAGGGTCGCTATGAGTTGGAACTGACTCAACAGCACCCAACAACAACAATGTACTACATTAAGGAGCCGTGGTGGCTCAAGAATTACTGAGCGAAAGGTTGGTGACTTGAACCCACCCAGTGGCTCCTCAGGAGAAGGACCTGGCAGTCTCCTTCCCTAAAGATTACAGCCTAGGAAACCCTATGTGGCTGTTCTACTCTGTCCTGTAGGGTCATTATGAGTCAGAATCAACTCGACAGTACATAGCAACAACAACAGCTACTGCATCACTAATCATTCATAATACTTAAAAGCATTCACAATGTTCTAGGCATTATTCCAAGTGCTTTACAAATTTGTGTTTAATGCTCACAACAACCTCATTAGGCAGGCATTGTTTGTGCCCACCTCCATTTTAAAGACGAGGAAGCGGAGGCACAAGCAGGTACATTATCTGCTCTGGGTCATTGTCTTAGTCATTTAGACTAAGACAGAAATACCACAAGTAGATGGCTTTAACAAGAGAAATTTATTTTCTCACAGTCTAGGACGCTAGAGGTCCAAATTCAGGGTGCCAGCTCCGGAGGAAGGCTTTCTCTCTCTTTCGGCTCTGGGGGAAGGTCCTTGTCATCAGTCTTCCCTGGTTGAGGAGCTTCTCAGCACAGGGACCCCGGGTACAAAGGATGTGCTATTCTCCTGGCTCCTGTGAGGTCGCCGGTCTGTCTGCTCCTTTGTCTCTTTTATGTCTCAAAAGAGATTAACTTAAGACACAACTTAATCTTGTAGATTGAGTCCTGCCTTATTAATGTAACTGCCTCTAATCCTGTCTCATTAACATCATAAACAACCAAACCCACTGCCATCAAGTCGATTCCGACTCATAGTGACCCTATAGGACAGAGTAGAACTGCCCTATACGGTTTCTAAGGAGCGCCTGGTAGATTGGAACTGCTGACCTTTTGGTTGGCAGCTAAACTCTTAACCACTACACCACCAGAGTTTCCCATTAACATCATTGCGGTAGGATTTACAATGCATAGGAAAATCATGTCAGATGACAAAATGGTGGACAGTCACATAATGCTGGAAATCGTGGCCTAGCCAACTTGACACAAATTTTTGGGAGACACAGTTCAATCCATAACAGTCATACAGCTAGTATGTATGTGGCACAGGCAGAAAGTTACAAAAGGGAGGGGCAAATGAAATGTGCACATTGAGGACTAATTTTAAGGAAAAAGCCATAGCAATAAAACAGAAGTTTTTTCTTTTTCATTGGATTAATTTAATTTTATTGTATCATTTGTCAAAACTTAATGTGTTATCATAAATTTAATAATACTTAAAAGGTTTTATAAGGTTTTTTCATTGGTTTTCAAAAGTTATATATTGGCTTTTTTTTTTTAAACTGCCAAAAAGAAGCAATTTAGAACTAAGCCATAGTGGTAACGTGATTATATTTGTTATAGGAGACAGATAAGTCAATGTTTTCCTTCTGGAGATTTTTATGGGGAAGCACATCTACATATGTATGTGTATATTTTTTTCAGATATGATTCATATACTATAAAATTCCCCATTAAAGTATAAAATGTACTGGTTTATAGTATGGTTGTGCAGCCATCACCACTGTCTAATCCCAGGACATTTTTATCACCCGTCCCTGATAGCAGTCACTCACCACTCCCTTCCCCGCAGTCCCTGGCAACCAGTAATCTACTTGCCATCTCTATAAATTTGCCCGTTCTGGACATTTCATATAAATGGAGTTATACGATACGTAGTCTTTTGTATCTGGCTTCTTTCACTCAGATACTGTTTTCAAGATTCATCCATGTTGTAGCATGTATCAGGACTTCAGTCCATTTTATGGCTGAATATTATTCCATTGTATAGATGATACGACATTTTGTTTATCTGTTCATCACTTGGTGGACATTTGAGTTGCTTCTATTTTTTGGCATAGAATAATGCTGCTATGAACGTTTGTGTACAAGTTTTTGAAAACAAAGGTTCTCCATTCTCTTGGGTATATATACCTAGGGGTGGAATTGATACTCATATCTTCTTGACTGAAGCATGGTCCTCTTCTCTGCCCAAGGAGTGAGCAGCTACATGGAGTGGGGAAGGGAACACCTCCCATGTCACCTTCCTTTCCTTGCTCTTCTGTTGTCATGGTACATATCCAACAGAACACTGCCTTCATGAGGCTGTAACCGACAGGCAGTGAGGAACACAGACCCTAGACCCAGATGGTTCACATTCGAATCCTGGCTGTGCTACTTTTTGGCTCTGTGGCCTTGGGCAAATTGCTTAACCTCTCTGTGCCCCACGTTCATCATTTGTAAAATGGTGATAATAATGTCACGTACCTCATAGGGTTTTAGGAATATTAGCATATTTATTTGTATATATAAAGAGCTTAAAATAGTGCCTTCTGATGCTGTTGTTATTAATGATAATAGAATCTTTAAAAAATATATTTTCACTTAACATTCTTTGAGAAATATTTTTTCATCTTTCTACATAGTTTTCATAGTGTTCCATTTTCTCACAGAGTTTCTTTTTTTATTGTTGTAGTTTAAGTGAAAGTTTACAATTCAAGTCAGTCTCTCATACAAAAATTTATGCATGACCCCATACACTGTTATGTGACCCCAGTTGCTCTCCCTATACTATGACAGCACACTCCCCTTTTCCACCCTGATTTGCCACATCCATGCAGCCAGCCCCTAACCCTCTCCACCTTCTCATCTTTCTCATCTCACCTCCAGACAGAAGCTGCCCATTTAGTTTCATGTTTCTACTTTAGCTAAGAAGCACACTCTTCATGAGTGTCATTCTGTGTCCCATAGTCCAGTTCAATCTTTGTCTGAAGAGTTGGCCTCGGGAATTGTTTTACTTCTGGGTTGAGAGAGAGTACGGGGGACATGCTTTCTGGGGTTCCTACAGTCTCAGACCATTATGTCTGGTCTTTTTACTAGAATTTGATTTCTGCACCCCACTTTTCTCCTCCTCCATCAGGGACTCTTTGTTGTGTTCCCTGTCAGGGTGGTCATTGGTGGTAGCCAGGCACCATCTAGTTCTTCTGGTCTCAGGCTGATGAAGTCTCACAGAGTTTCTTAAGTAATTTTCCTGGGTAAGGTGAAGGCTATATCTGGAGGCTTATTTTGATCTTAGATTTGTTTTGTTAGCAACATTGAATTTAATTTAGCACCATGATGATGATGATGTCGACGGTAGTGGTGGTGGCAGCCATCAGTGTGGCAGAGGTGGTTCTGAGTACTTTATATGGGTTACTTTCTCTCATTCTTTTCACCAGTCTCATCTGGTAGGCACTCTGCTATCCCTGTTTTCCAGATGAGGAAACTCAGATTTCTCGCTTACCTTGTTCTCCACTGAATCCCTCATACCTAGAGCAGCGCCTGGGACGAGTCAGCACTCCCTAAATATTTGTAGATAGAATGACTGAGCTTGGCTGAAGTCCCACAGCTCATAAATGATAGCACTGCCTTCGACCCAGAGCCTGACTCTCCAGCCTTAGTTCTTAGCCTCCCTGTGTTGACTTTCATGACGTTATCGTTAAAAAACTTGAACATTCCAGTTCGTAGTCTCATCCCATTACAAGGCCTGGGTGTGGGCAGCTCGTGGAGTTTCCTTGTCAGAAATAAATAGTGTGTCATGTTGGAAGCTTAGTCATGGACGCTTGCGGTGAAGTGTCTGTAGTCTAGTTCGTCACCAGTCAGATGTTTACCTTGAGTTACAGGGTCTAGCCCGGAGTGCTTTCTTGGGGTGGAGCTAAGAGAATGAAGTCTTTGTATTCCTCAAGTATTTTAGGAAATTAGTGTTATTGTTAGTTGCCGCTGAGTCAGTTCCGACTCATCGTGACCCCATGTGTTGCAGAGTAGAACTGTGCTCCATAGGGTTTTCAAGGCTGTGACCTTTTGGAAGCAGATAACCAGGCCTGTCTTCTGAGGCGCCTCTGGGTGGGTTCCAATAGCCAGCCTTTTGGCTAATAACCGTTTGAACCAACCAATTAAAATGATTTTCTCTGCCCCTTCTCCTCAATCTGCTAGAATCCTGGATTGACATGTGTAAGGTTGAGTGTGAGAAGGTTTGTGGGATGGTGGTTAAAATCCAGTCATAGGATAACAAGATATTTTCAAAATCAGTTTACTTAAATTAATGTGCTTGTGTTAGGTGCTTTCTAATAGTTAAAGGGCATGATTTTTTTTTCAGTAAGTAATTAAAATGTAAATCAGGCTCATGGGGCAGAAAGTGTCCTTTCGTTTTTGATTAGAAGATTATGTATTATATAAGCAGATACTTTTGAGATGAGGTAAGATGATATTCCCTTTACTGTATGATACTGCTCCACAGCAGACTGCATCATACTATGGCAACTTTGCAAGCAGTCATTTGCTGTATAGTAAAGTTTAAGATAGTAGACTAGCATACTACTCTAGTTGAATGCTTGCTGCATAGTTAACACTTTCAAGTGCAATGATGCTTTCTTAAAATAACCAACTGCACCTTTTTGAAGCCCTGCTTAGGCATCTAACAGATGTTAAACTTTATTTTATTTATGTATTTTGGGCGTGTCTAGGAAACTTCTGTGCTTTTGCTTTGGTCCAGTTGTACTGACTTCCCCTATATAACAAATGTTAAACTTAACAAGCACAAAACAGATTTTACATTTTGTGTACTTAGTGGAGACTTAAGGAGCCCTGGTAGCGCAGTGGTTAAGCGCTCAGCTGCTAACCAAAAGGTTGACAGTTCAGACCCACCCAGCAGCTCTGCGGGAGAAAGACCTGACAGTCTGCTGTTATAAAGATTATGGCCTAGAGAACCCGATGGTGCAGTTCTGCTCTGTCACAAGGGGTCGCTATAGTTGAAAATTGACTCGATGGCACCCAGCAACAACAGCAACGATGGAGATTTAAAAGCTTTTGAACCATGTATACAGGCTGCATTGTTGCTGCTTGTAGAATTGTGTGTTCCATATTACTCATATTATAAGGCCAAGCATCCCCTTGCCCCTTTTTTTTAATGCTCTTCCTTTGAGTGTAGGTGATTCTATTCAAGCATTCTTTTTCCTTATCTTCCCAGACTGAGTGCAGATATTTTACAAGATTAGTTAAACAATTATGGTATGACTAGAACCTAAAATAAATTTCAGGGCAAGAATGGGCACTTTATTTTCATAGATATTTAATTAGAACCTACTCAGAAGATCTATGATAGCTTTTCTCCATATTCTTTGTAGTTTATATGATTCGTATCCCCTGAGGATGACTGATGAGTTTAACTACTCTACGTCAATGCCCAGTTTTGCATTTTTAGAGTATGCAATTGGGCTGATGTGTTTGTAGCAGTCAGGGGAAGGGTGTATTAGGTTTCGCCACATGAAATTGGCATTTTTGTATGTCACAAATGATCAAATATTGGACATTTCTCATGGTCCAACCTAATACAAGGCAATCATCGATTGAGTAGCAGTTTAAAATAAATGAAGTCATTTCAGAAGCAGTTGCCTCTCAGGAAAGGTTTAGAATCAGTAAATATTAGGTAACTGTGCTAGCTCCTTTAGAAAATATTAAAGCATAAATGTTGGTCCCTGTTCTCAAAGCACTGATAATCTAGGTGGGAAGGCAAAACCAGCATTGACAAAGAGTTACCCAAGGAGACTAGGAAGTTTATAATTCAGTGCAAAGCAAGAGAGGCAACACATAGTATCTGCTGGAATTCATAAGCAGGAAAAGATGATGTGGGTGAAGAAGGCAGGGAAGGGATTTCATAAGGCAGAGCTTGAGCTTCTGTAGAAGATCGGTAAAATGTATACAGGCAGCGAAGGTGAAGAGGAAGGTAGGAACAGAGGTGGGAACTGGCAGGGCTTCCAGGGAGCAAGTGAAATAGATTAGGTCGTACGGCATGTGGCATGGGGAGCAGAGAGTTGGAAGTCAGCTTGGGGTCCAGTGGTTTCCATTGAAGAGCTGAATGGAATGGGGTGTTCTTTTGCATGTCCAGTACTGCGTCCAACACTGCATCTACCTGGGGCCCTTGTGTAGCATGCAGACTCCCGAGCTGTACTCTCAGCTGCCTGAGTCTGTACCTCCAGGGCTGGAGCCTAAGAAATCCCTGACAGCCAGCCAGGTTTGGAAACCACCGATAGGCCAATTTTCTCAAAGCATAGTCTTCAGCCTGTTTACATTAGAACTGTCTAGGAGTGCTCATTAAAAATACAGATTACTGGGCTCCTCTCCAGAGCTGCTAAATCAGAATTTCTTGGGAGTAGAGCTTGAGAAACTGTATTTTAAACAAGCTTTCCAAGTGCTTTTTGGCACACTAACATTTGAGAACTACTCTTATAATTGATGAGCTTGTGAGAGCATAGCCTGTGTATTTAAGGAATCTTAAAAAACTGTACTGATTAGACCCACAAGTGAGCTTGCCCAGAAACTAACCGGGACCAGAAGGCAAGGAAGCCAGCCATCAGCACAGATAAGGACCAGCCTGGACATCCCAGCTGGTGAGTGTGGGCACAAAGGCTGAACAGGGTAGAGGGAAATGGATTAGGGATGAGAGTTAGATTAGCAGGTCCAGTGCAGTGGACACTTGTTACTCATCAAATGTCCATTTTCCCTGCTTAACAGCCACTTGATTTCTTTCCCATTGGGCATAGATCAGCGGGTCTACAGCCTGTAACCCACCTCCCCGAGCCAAGTGTGTATACAACCCACGCTCCCTCCTTGGAATTTGAATACTGAGCAGAGAGACGAGCTAAACGTTGGTGTCCCATTCTATCTCAGTGGTGGTAAGCACTGTCCAAGCTGTTTTGCTATAGGACTGTTGTGGTTCCTATTTCCTGGTCTCCCAAGCTGCCTTGGGAGGCTGTTTGCAGGTCCCTTTCTCTAGCCTACCATCAGTTCTTTGAGTTCCCAACAGTTTTCCAGTAAATTTCCTTTTGTCTAGGTTAGTTAGAATGGATTTCTGTTGCTTGCAGCCAAAGAACCTTAACTGTTAGAGCCAGCACTAATGACCTCAGTAAGGTGTGACGGAAAACACTTGCTATATCGGGGCAGGGCCATCTGAGAGCTGAGGAGACTCTTAGGACAGAATTTAGAGCTATCCTTCTCATTCGTGGAGGAAGACTTAGAAAAAAGCAAGACCAACCTGAAGTGGGGGGTTTTCAAAGGGACGGATCAGGAAAGAATGAGGACAAAGCGCTGTCAGTTGAGAATCTTGGACATGACTTTGGATATCGAGAAGTCAAATCTGTCCTTGCTGGATTTATCTCTTTTTATGTTTTGCTTTTAAAATTCTTTAGTACAGTTCCTTTGGACTATTTCAGGTGAATGAAGAGTGGAAAAGAGATAGGGGAAGGTTTGATCCACTCCTAGGCTGTCAGAGCTGGGGAGGTCACCTGGGAAACTTAGGGGGGGCATTTTATTATAGAGAGCAGCACAATGAAAGTAGAGTTTTAGGTGGATTTATCTACCAGTGATACATAGTCTGAATTGAGTGGGAAGGGGACAGAAAGAAAATAGAATCTGAGATGATTTTGAGGGGTCTTTCCTTGCAAGATCAGGTGTGAGATTGGGAAGAGAGGGCTGAGTCTAGGATAGCTGACTGAGAATGCCAAAGGATACAGATGTACCATTACATGGAGTTACAGTGATGGGCCTCCATGCAAGGCATGTAACTACCATGTAACTTGATGTATGTAATTGTCACATGTATATAATTCATAGAACCACATGTAATGGATAAGGAGAGAGGGAAAAAGAATGTGTCAGTGACAGCTTGGGAGAATGGTGATCTCTGGTTTAGGGGAAGAAGATCATCAGTTGGATTTTGAGTATAAATTGGAGAGGAATTTTTGTTAATTTTGTTAATCTGAGGAATTGTTAATTTTGTTGGCCATGATAATTTTATGGTAGTTATCTTAAAGAAAAAGCTCTTATCTGTTAGAGATATCTACTAAAGTATTTACCCACGAAATAAGATAATTTCTGGGATTTGCTTTAAAACATTCCAGCAAACAAACAATAAGTTAGCAGAAATAGAGTATAACAAAACCTGAGCACATCACCTTTCTCCCAAGTCTTTCCCTCTTTCTCTGTGCTTTAGTTCCCTAAATGGCACCATCAGCCAAAAACCAGGGAGTTACTCCAGTCTCCTTCACTCTCTCTCTCTAGTTGGTTACGAAGGCCTATCTGTTGTTGTTGTTAGGTGCCATCGAGTCAGTTCCGAGTCCTAGTGACTCTGTACAACAGAACGAAACACTGCCTGGTCCTGCACCATCCTCACAATCGTTGTTGTGCTTGAGCCCATTGTTGCAGCCACTGTGTCAGTCCATCTTGTTGAGAGTCTTCCTCTTTTTCGCTGACTCTCTAGTTTACCAAGCATGATATCCTTCTAGCATCGTAAAAATCCTCCTGAAGCTGTCTTAGTTTTTAGCCTCGTCGCGTCTCATCTGGCATACTGCAGTAGTTTTAACTTGTCCACTTACCCCATCCTTGCTCCTGTCGAATCCATCTTCCTCGTAAGAATCAGTGTCGTAGGCTGAATGGATAAAGGGACCCCGAGAAGTGGGTGTGCTGGCGCTGTTCTGCAGATGGTGCTGCAGTGACATGTCCAGTCACCGAGCTGCTGGTGCTGGGAAACCCAGGGCTGGCTGAGGGCGGAGCCCCACTGCCCCTGCCGCATCAGGCTGCCACTTGGCAAGGTGGTCATTATAGGCAAAAGGACCCAGCCCGACTAGCAGTACTACCGAGTGAAAACCCATGAAGTAGCCAACTTAAATGCTCAGATAGGTGGGTGTATATAGAAAAGATATAATTTTACATTTTTGCAGTTCTCATTATAAATGGATCCAGTCTTCAGAGAGCAGCTTGGAAATACACAGTGAGTTTTAAAATAACTGATATCCTTATATTTGATAACCCCACCTTTGAGACACTATTCCAGGTTTTTTTTTTTCCTTAACAAATTGTAATCCTGGGGTCCCTGGGTGGTGCAGACAGTTAATGTGTTTGGCTCCAAACCAAAAATTGGAAATTTGCGTCCACCCAGGGCACCTCAGAAGAAAGGCCTGGTGATCTACTTCCAAAAAATCAGCTGTTGAAAACCCTGTGGAGCACCATTCTACTCTGACACGCATAGGGTCCGCTTTAGTCAGAGTTGACTCAACAAATTGTAGTACAGATACACGTTCAAAACTAAAGTACTAATTCCCATTTCTCCCTTCAAATCTTCCTTCCACAGTGTTTCCCATCTCAGTAAAAGGCAACTTCATCCTTACAGTTTCCCACTTATAATCCACCAACAAATGCTGTTGGCATTATTTTCAAAGCACATCCTGAATCTGAACACTTCTTTCCACCCCTGCTTGTACCAGCCTGGTTCTAGCCGTCACCATCTCTTGCTTGTTGTTGTTGTTGGGCACTGTTGAGTTGATTCTGACTCCGAACGACCCTGTATGACAGAGTAGAACTGTCCCAGATGGTTTCCTGGGCTGTAATCTTTATGGGAGCAGATCTCCAGGTCTTTTCTCTGGTGGAGCTGAGCTGTTGGATGAGTTAACAGCCAGCCTTTCACTAAACAGCTGAGTGCTTAACCATTGCACCACCAGGGTTCCTTATCTCTTACCTGGATTACTCAAATAACCTCTGGGCTCTCTGCATCTGCCCTTGCCCTCCTACAGACTTATTTTCAACACAGCAGCCAGATGGATCCTTTCAGAATGTAAGCCATGTAATATTTCTCTGCCCAAAACCCTCTGGTCATTTCCTTCTCACTCAGAGGAAAAGCCACAATGCAGGAAAAGCCACAGTGCACACAGTAGTCTAAGAGGCCCCACCAGTGTGGCTTCAGACTACTTGTCTGATCTCATCTATTGTTCTCAGCATTGCTGACCAACTCTAGCAGCACAGGCCTCCCTGTTCCTGTACTGAGCCAAGCCCACACTTGCCCCAGGGCCTTTGTACCTGCTGTTTCCTCTGCCGGAAACTTCCCCAGATGATCAGTTGGCTTACCCTCTTAACCCATTGCCTTCGAGTCCATTCTTCCACATGGTGATCCTATAGGACAGAGTACAGCTGCCCCATAGGGTTTCCAAGGCTAAAAATCTTTACGGAAGCAGACTGCTACTTCTTTCTCCCACAGAGCAGTTGGTGGGTTCCAACTGCTGACCTTTTGGTTAGCGGCCAAGTGCTTAGCCACTGTGTCACTGGGACTCCTTCTTACTCCTTTGCCTATTGCCGTTGAGTCCATTCTGACTCATAGTGACCCTATATGACAGAGTAGAACTGCCCCATAGGATTTCCAAAGAGTGGCTGGTGGATTTGAACTGCCATGCTTTTGGTTAGCAGCTGAATTCTTAACCACTGTGCCATCAGGGCTCCTCTTACTGCCTTAGTGTTCTCCAAGCAGTGAGGCCTTCCCCATCACTTGAAGTATAAAATTGAACCACCCTTCTGCCCTCCTACACTCCAAGTCCTCTCTTCCTGATTTATTTGTTGCCATAGCACTTCCCAGTATTGACAAACTATATGTACAGTAAAACCTGCAAAAGCTGGAACCCATGTAAGGCGGAAACCTGTCAGAGAAGGAAAACTCAAATATTTTCCACTAATAGAGAGGGATGGAAAAGCGGTACGACTGCACCTCATCGACGGCGGAAAACTTGTGAGACCCAGAAAAACAAAGCAGTTCCATTGAGTTCTGGCTCTCACAGGTTTCACTGTATTTCTGTTTTCTATTTCTCTGAACAAACAGGCATAGCAAAACATAAACTACAGTATCAACTCTGTGATGGACAGGGCCCTTGTTTTGTCCCTGGCCGTGTCCCCAGTGCCCAGGACAGTAGCTGGTACCTGGTAGATGTTTACATGTTTGTTGGATGAATATATGAATGTTCTTTGGAAGATTAGTTAAAATCATAGTAGTTTACAATGCTGTCTTGTGTTTTATGGAATTTGGAATGCCTTGTGTTTGGAATGGGCAAAGTAAGATGTGACATATTTTCAGCAAGTGCTTGGTGAGCTCTGGTTTCCAGATGGATGGTGCAAGAATTGATACTTGTACCAGATTTCTGAGTTTTGAAGCCATTGAGATGAAAAGCAGAGACTTGTACAACAAACAGAATTCCCTTTCCTAATGACCCTCGGAGTAGATAAGAAGTAGATGGGGGAAATAGTTGTCTGTTGCTACGAAGGGCCGGGCTCCCTGTTGCAGCCTGATCTCTAAAAGGAGAGATTTAGACAGTTTATAAATATTGGCAAACAGTGCCCAGCTCCTTCTGATAATGGACTCTCTCACGGTCAGAAATAATCCAAGGGCATTGCTCATGGTGAGTGTTCATGGGTTAAAGCAGTGTCCAGCATAGGTGGTGTTACCCACGCAGAGACTTCACCTCAGGGGTCTTAAATCTGCCCTTGTCTGTGCAGTGGTCTTTGTCGGGTCAGACACCAAAGTCGCTATCAATGATGGCAGCTCAGAAGGAGCAGAACTTCCTCATCAGGAAGCCTAGAATCACAAACAGGATTTTCTCAATTAAAGCTGGGACAGCTTGACTTATTTTTAAGTATATTATGCAATATTAACATATGCAGGAAGTTGTAAACATAATGTAACGAGCTAGTATGTTCTGCCGACAATTTGACACATCTTGTGCGGTTGACTATCCCGCAACCAGTGGGTCTACTCATAGGTGTGCTTCTAGAGCAGTGTTTGGCAGCCTTTTTCTATAAAAGGCCCGTTAGCACATATTTTAGGTTTTGCAGACCATACGATCTCTGTTGCATCCACTCAGCCCTGCACTAATCTCAGCCAGTGGAGCGTAGAAGCCATAGAAGTGCATACGTGGGCATGTCTCTGTCCCAATAAAACACTGCTAATGGACACTGAAACTTGAATTTCACATAATTTTCTCATGTCATGAGATAGTATTTAAAAAGAAAATTCTTAGCATCTCTTGTTATTGTTGAGTGCGGTCAAGTTGATCCCGACTCATAGCGACCCCATGTGACAGAGTAGACCTGCCCCATTAGGTTTTCTTGGCTGTAATCTTTTATGTTAGCAGCCCGGCACCTAACCATTGCACCACCATTCTTAGCGCGTGGGCTGTACAAACACAGGCACAGGCTGACTCTGGCCCAGGGTCCCCAGTTTGCTGACCCCTGCTGTGGGGCAGTGCTGCCCAGTAGAGCTGGCTGTGATGAAGGAAATATTCTGTATCTGCATCCTCCCGTTCAGGAGTGGCTATTGAGCACTTGTAATGTGGTTAGCGTGACTGAGGACTGAATTTCTAATATTTCATTTTAGCATGAGTTTTAATTTAAATTAAAACCATGCATTTCTTGTTGTTGTTAGGTGCCGTCAAGTCAGTTCTGACTCATAGCGACCCCATGTGACAGAGTAGAACTACCCCATAGGGTTTTCTAGGCCGTAATCTTTATGGGAGCATATAGCCAAGTCTCCCGTGGAGCTGCAAGGTAGGTTCGAACTGCCAGCCTCTCAGTTAGCAGCCAAATGCTTTACCGTTGTGCCACAGGGCTCCTTCCCATGTGGCTTAAAAAGAAACAATAATCAAACCCACTGCCATCGAGTCGATTCCAACTCATAGCGACCCTATAGGACAGAATAGAACTGCCCCATAGGGTTTCCAAGGAGCGACTGGTGGATTCGAACTGCCGACCTTTTGGTTAGCAGCTGAGCTCTCTAACCAGGGCTTCCCCATGTGGCTAGTGGCTACTATGTTGGGCAGCTCAGCTCTAGAGAAACATCTGGGCATGTGCAGCATCGGGCATGGACAGAAGTGTTCACTGGAGAACTGTTCATTACAGCAAAACCTAGAATTCTGGTATATTCACCCAGTGGGAGATAATCGTAGTAATTAACAGTGAATATTCCCTGCGTACTCTATTTATGCCAGGCAGTATTTTAAGCACGTTGCATGTATTAACTCATTGAAGTCTCATGACTGTGTAGTAGTATAAATGAATAAACTAGCTACATACATCAACAAGGGTGAATGAATCTTAGATACACAAGGTTGAGTGAAAAAGCACGTCACAAACATTCCATACCATATGATAACCAGTTTTTAAAGTTTGAAAACAAGCAAAATGGAACAGCAGATTGTTTAGGAATATGCACATATTAGGTAAAACCATTAAGAAAAGCAAAGAAACTCATATTTCCTTTGCAGGGAGAGAAGAGTGCAACCTGTAAGACAGGCGTGTCTGGTGAGAGGCAGCTGGGCTCTTTTCTTTTCAGGTTTTCTGCTCCTGTGGAGCAGTCATGGGGCGTGGTTAGCAGAATCTTAAGTTGACTTGGTAGAACTGTGTTTTCTTATAATAAAAGCCATGATCACTATAGCATCGCTACAGTTAGTATTTAGTCTGGTTTCAGTTCACATTTAAGCAAATGTTCTATTAGATGAGGGATTGTATTTGTTGCCATGGTTGGGTACTTCAGATTAGAAAAACACTGTTATTTATTCAGTTCCCAAGAACAGAGGATTAGAACCTTTTGCTCCAATTTTTTGTTTCATTAAACTTAATGATGAGATGAATGTTACCAGAATCTGAGAGAATTTAGCATGAAAATGAAAATCCCCAAACTGTAAAATAACAAATAGGTGTACTTATTAACTGTCATTAAAAAATCCTGATGACACCTGAGGATGTTATGAAACATTATAGCGGTATTTCATCCACGAGTTACTATAATTTCAAAGGTGTGCAGTAGTTCATGGTAAGTTGGATTCAGAGTGGCATTTGGTTACTGGGGATGCATTTTTGCTGTAGCAATTCTAGCAGCTGGCTACTGAGCTCTTTGTTAAATTATAGGTCAAACTTTTCTATGTAATATTTGCAACTTTAATTTTTTTTTTCCTTATTGTTCCGTCTTCATTCTTTCCTGTATTACTGACATGGGCTTATCTTTTCTCCCTTTAGAGAGTTTTGAGGTGACAGTCACCAAAGAAGGTGATAAAGGGTTCTTTTATCCCTCTTACGAACATTAACCCACTAACTTTGTTTATAAAATTGGGAATCAGCCCTTGAACAGAAGATACTGTCATGTTCTTTTGCCCCTATTTACTCTCCTATTTGTTTCTATTTTTTAAATATATTGATGGAAATTATATGTAACCAAACCCTTGGTTAGAAATATCTGGAAATCAGACATCCATTTGAACTATATGGATAGTACTGTACATTAAAAAAAAAAAAAGTTTTAAGAGAGTTTTTGCTTCTTAACAATTTCCATTAGTTTGGAATTTTGGAGGAGTTAAGTCATATTTCTATATGAAATACATTTTGTGAAGTTTTATATGTACATCAAAACATTGATCTCCACGGACAAGAATGGAAAAATAGATTTTCACTCCTAATGAGGCTTGTAAGCCCACTGAGATGTAGTTCAGTTCTGAGGCAGGTTTCTTTTTCAGGTTCGATAGGACAGTCTGAAGGAAAGTCTAGCAAACCCCTCCCCACCGTAGAAACTGTCTTAACAGTAGATGCTAGCTGTTGAAATGGATGCCTGAAGAGTTGGTATTTCTACCTTTCTCATTTAGTAGTTTGTTTTGATTCCCTAATTTTAGCCAGGCTCATTGCACAGGAAGACTTGCTTCTTCTAATTTTTTTTTTTTTTTTGACAGAATTTCTGTAATTATGGTGCTGAACCTGTATCTCACGTTTTTTCCTCTCTTGACACTTAACTGTGTTTTAGCCTTCTCTGTAGTACAAACCAAAACCGCTGCCTGGCTCTCCCCAGTAGCGGGGCAGTCTCTGGATGTTAACAAGGCCTTGGCTGTTTGCTAATGAGATCGACTTTGACCCTAGAGCCATCCTAAGTACTCCTGTGAAATGCCTGTCTATATTTTCTCTTTCTCTCTTTTGTACTCCTGCATGAATGGATGCAAAGTAAACGAGTTGCTTTGAAAGTCAGAACTTGCTTCTTTTTACTAAAGCCCCCAGAACTTACCCATGTTAAAGCACAGTGCCCTTGCTTTGTCCACAGCCCTCCAAACCCCTGGCTGCCGAATTTGTTTTGTTTTCTCTGGGGGTGGGGGGCAGGTGCAGAAGGCCTATGTGGCGGAAATTTTAACCCCTTCTGCTTTGACTCCCCAGGTGAGATTTGTGGATTTAAAATTCATGGGCAGAATGTCCCCTTTGATGCAGTGGTAGTGGATAAAACCACCGGTGAGGGACTGATTCGCTCCAAAGAGAAACTGGACTGTGAGCTGCAGAAAGACTACACGTTCACAATCCAGGCCTATGACTGTGGGAAGGGGCCCGACGGCACCAGCGTGAAGAAGTCTCATAAGTAAGTAAGCTGGACAAAGAGTGGAAATAACTTACCAAGGGAATTTGTGTGCGTGTAAAGAAAATAGCAGCGACCTAGCTCATGTCCCCAAGACTTACTGTGTTTTTGAAAGATGAGGCAGAAGTTGGTTCTCAGTTGTCTCAGTTGTCCACAGTTAGATGGTAAGCTGTTTGAGGGTAGGAATCTTGTCTGTTTTGTTTACCCCTGTATACAGCTCCTAGCAAGAGTCTGGCACATTTTAGGTGTTGAATTAATAATAAATGAATAATTTTACCCACTAAGTATTCTATCGAAGAAGCTAAGACCCTATACTGAAAATTGAAAAAGCCCACTTTTCCCCAAAGAAGATATTTTGTTGTTACATGTATCTTTCGCTGTAAATTCTAAGGGCATGATGTTCATTAGTGCCATTGGTAGTGAACTGGCCTTTGTACCCCATCCTGGGTGCGTTCATATGCTTCCTGCCAGGTGAGAATGACTGGTGGATGGAAATGATGCGGGACAAGACAATAGATTTAGAATTCTAGTCTTTTTCTCCACTACTTAGTAGCCTCTTGACATTAGGCAAATAACATATTTGGTTGAGTCTCGGTTTCTACACCTACTAAGAAAGGGAGTATTTGGGTGAGATGATGTCGTGTAACCCGTGTTGTAAGATCACACCTAGTGGCGCTGGTCTGTGGAGGCTCTTAGTAGAAGTACAGCTGGAGTGTGTCAGTGAATCACGGCTCATCTTTTCCCATAGTGTGATATTATTGTTTTTCCCTGAAAAGTGTCTTGTTTTGATCAGAGACCTTTCTGATTCAGAAACGATCCCTGATTAGTAGTCCTTGAAACCTGTCAGTGTTCTTTATTTGCAGTCTATTCTGATGAGGGATGTGAGTGTTCATGTAAAGGGGTGTAGCAGGGGTAACGATCGCCCGGGGGCAGTCTCTTAAATTGCGCCCCCTCCCCCAATTTCAAGATGGAATAGACGTTGATAGAGGCTGTGCGTCAGAATTGCCTCCCCCTTCTTGTCTGGCTGCCTCAGTCAGGTGCCTTTCATATTTGTGGTGCCTTGAAATGTCATTCTGTGCCTTGTCTGGCGTCCCCTTGGATTTGTACCTGGGAGTAAGTCCCCTCCACCCCCACCCCCACGCCTCTGTTCGTGTGTGGTCACTTCAGTGTATGATCATTGTCTAAGAGTCTGGAAAGCAAGTCAACATCACCAGTGTAAACTAGTCCTTCTTCTCAGTCCCAGGCTGTCTTATTACTACTAGATTAAAAGGTCAGGCGCAGACCAGTTGGTCCTTTTGGTAGAGGAAGAGATCTTGTCAATATGATGACACCTGTCTAAAGAGTCAGTGTGGAAAATAAGTGTGCAACCCAAGAGGAAGAGCCTGGGTGGCAGCAAGGGCTTGGCCTCCCCAAAGTCCTTTATTTATTGAATCAGTAATCGGTGACAACCCAATAATGGGTCTACTGGTCTCATCCTTTTCCTTAAAGTAGGACAGAACTTGTGTTAACTCTCATAATCAAGCCTTCCCATGCTCTTTTTCTTACCCATTCTTCCTTTGGTTCTGTTTTCTGGATTTTGCAACAAATTATCCATTTTTAACTTTATGATTAGAGAGGAGACAGATGTCTGATACAGTTTATCTCCTTTTTGCATGCTGTGATACAGTATCCCATATATTGCTAAAGAAAATCCCTAGTCTCTTTTATATTTGTGATTTTTTTTTTTTTTTTTTTTAACCAGCTGGCTTATTCTTAGGACCTGGAAGAATCAACCCAAATCTCTGTTTTTGCATTTTGTTTTTACCCTGAATTAAAAACAATGAACAATTTGTCACTATGATCGTATGAATTTCATGAAACAGGGTATCTGCAGAAGAAAATTTTAAAATGGGGCAGAATTGGTATCCTTCGGGTAGAGAAAAATAACCCCCCCCCCCTTTTTTTTCTATCAGAGCAACTGTCCACATTCAGGTGAACGATGTGAATGAGTATGCACCTGTATTCAAGGAGAAGTCCTACAAGGCGACAGTCGTCGAGGGGAAGCAGTACGACAGCATCCTGAGAGTGGAGGCGGTGGACGCAGACTGCTCCCCGCAGTTCAGCCAGATTTGCAGCTATGAAGTTGTCACCCCGGATGTCCCATTTACTGTTGACAAAGATGGTAAGAACAGAGGAGCACGTTTTCCCCAGTGAGGGCTTGCGATCTTGGGGCTGACACAGTCTCTTCCAAGACCATGTTTATATACAGGGCACTTTGTGAGTGCTCCAGTGAGCCCCACAAATTGGAGACCTGACTTAGTGTGTGTTTGTTTCACATTTAGGTTTTCACTCTGCCCCCGACAGCCTCTTTTCTGGCACCTTGAAAGTCTTGTGTTCTCTTTTGAAGCTCTCCTTTTTCCTTTCCCACCAAAATCAAATGAATATCCCCCACTTGACATGCTTTTATTATTTTATCCTCTCGTCTTTCAGTCACCATGCATGTGAATAAGAGTGACCTTTAGATCCTTGATTTTCTCTATTCTCCATTAGATTTGCTTTTTCTGTCTCATCTTGAAAATGAGGGTTTGTACCTTACTACCACTGCTAGGCCCACCTCTGTCCTTAGTAATTGAACAGAATCAACTCCTTGTAGAGCTTAACTTCTTTATAAGGGTATAGCTTCTTAATGATCACACGGAGTCTCTGTTAATAAAGTCCAGGGTCTTTGTTGGAATTATGAACATTGCCTGTATTTTGTAAGAAGTCAGGCATCTGCACTGTTATTTGAAAAGCAGGCTTCTCCTCTAAGTGGGTGGGGTAGGAAATCTCTCGTTTTCTTTAACAAAGTAAATCTTTTAGCAAGAATATTTAGGGCAGCTTGTGTTGTATTTAATGTTTGA
Organism: Trichechus manatus latirostris; assembly: GCF_000243295.1. Lineage (NCBI taxonomy): Eukaryota > Metazoa > Chordata > Mammalia > Sirenia > Trichechidae > Trichechus > Trichechus manatus. The sequence goes on along the minus strand of NW_004444069.1, from coordinate 6,036,300 downwards.
ATAAAAGAATTATTTTGCCTGTTTATATTATATATAAAGTATTAAATCTTAAAGTAAATGTAAAACCCAATGTAAAACTGTAAGAATAAATGGAGGTTGAATTGTGTGGACTCATTTCTTCTGTTTAAACAGTTCTTTTGTTGTTGAGAATATACACAGCAGAACATACACCAATTCAGCAGTTTCTACGTGTACCATTTTAGTGACATTGATTACATTCTTCAAGTTGTGCAGCCATTCCCACCTACCTTTTTTGAGTTGTCCTTCCCTTTTAACATAAATTTACTGCTCCATAAGATTCCTATCTAATCGTTCAGATTGCTGTTATCAGTTTGATTCCCTATAGATAGCTCTTAAAAGAGCATAATGCTCAAGGAAAACATTTTTTACTAGTTGAGCTAAACTGTTGTTTGGTTTTAAGAAGACTTGAGGGGATATTTTTGGTTTAAAGTTTAAAGATTATCTCAGGGCAGTAGTTTCAGGGGTTCATCCAACCTTCACTGGGTTCCATGAGAATATGAAATTCTGTTCTACATTTTCCCCCTTTTGATCAGGATTCTTCTGTAGACTCTCGGATCAAAATGTTCAGTAATGGTAGCCAGGCACCATCCAGTCTTTCTGGTCTCATGGCAAAGGAGGCAGTTGTTCACGAAGGCATGTTTAAATGATTGATTTAGTGTGTGTTCAAAGCACATATAAACCAGGTTGAGTGTTAATTATTTCAAGTGTAAGTTTATTTCTGTGTCTGTCAGTATTTACAGGCTTACAGCACATGCATTTTATGTTTCAGCGTAAGACAATGAATGTAAAAAACAGTGTGAGTTTTTGTCTTAACTGTTGTTTCTTTCCTCGGTAAGGTTATATAAAAAACACAGAGAAGTTGAACTATGGGAAAGAACATCAGTACAAGCTGACAGTCACTGCCTATGATTGTGGGAAGAAAAGAGCCACAGAAGATGTTTTGGTAAAGATCAGCATCAAGCCCACCTGCACCCCTGGGTGGCAAGGTGAGCTACATCCTTTTTCCTGCTGTTATACCTATTCTTAAAATTTATAAGCCATAGAGATCTACAATGTGAGTTTTCCTTCTTTTCCTCCACCCCAATTTGTGGACGATACAGGATGGAACAATAGGATTGAATATGAACCTGGCACTGGTGCTTTGTCCCTCTTCCCCAACGTCCATCTGGAGACATGTGACGAGCCTGTCGCCTCTGTCCAGGCCACGGTGGAGCTCGAGACCAGCCACATAGGCAAAGGCTGTGACCGCGACACCTATTCTGAGAAGTCCCTTCACCGGCTCTGTGGTAAGGAGACCCCGTGATGCTGAGTCGGTCAGTCTTTGGTGCAGGCAAGAGAGACCTTTTCAAACAGATAGGTCGGCTGACGAGCTGACCCACTGTCTGTGTGTCTTGGTGTTCATCATGATAAACTGTAACAGAGGCTCTTTGCTGTCGCCGCCTTGCTGGCGAATTTTCATACTGGATGGGATTCAGGGGTACATAAACTCCTAAAATTGTTCAAAATGTTATGTGTAAGTATATTTTTCTGGGGAGAAGGCCATAGCTTTTATCATATTCTTATGGAGGTCTATAAATGGTTAAGTGCTTGGCTGCTAACTGAAAGGTCAGCAGTTCGAACCCACCTGCAGCTCTGCTGGAGAAGAGACCTGGCAGTATGTGCTCATAAAGATTACAGCCTAGGAAACCCTATGGGGCAGTTCTACTCTGTCACATGGAGTTGCTATGAGTTGGAATTGACTCAACAGCACACAGCAACAACAACAACACGACCCACACCTCCTCCTCCAGGATTGAGAACCACTGATTTGAAGAAAGCAAGTGTTTCTCCAAGGGTACACTGGGAATCTTCAAAATAGGGATTGTATAAGTGAGTTTTAGGAGACTGAAATGAGATGTTTACTTAAGGATTTATTTTAAAAAATAGGTAATGGCAATAGCTTTTGGCAAACATGAAGTAGAAAAACAAAACTACATCTAATACCTACATCTAATTTATAGTCTCAACTGAATATATCACCAATGTTGTGTGGGGAAGTGGAGAGACAGAGTTCTTGTGATTTTGACCCAAAAGACTCTCTCCCTTCAGCTGTGGACGTTTTCTGGTCTGTCCGAATGAGGGAGAGGTGAAGTGTGGGCTTCCCTTGTGGAAGAGGCAGGGGAAGAGTATTTTCCTTGCTTGCTGATAAAATACCAGCAACTTCAGTGACCTCTGGATAAGCCAAAGGGTCTTTTGTGTTTCAAGAGCTGCTCGGAAACAACTCTGCAGGGAGCATTTTCTCATCCTGATCTGTGTTATAAGGAGCCCTGGTGGTACAGTGGTTCAGCACTCAACCGCTAACCAAAAGGGTGGGTGATTTGAACCCACCAGCCACTCCTCAGGAAGAAGATGTGGCAGTCTGCTTCCGTAAAGATTTATAGCATCAGAAACCCTACGGGGCAGTTATACTCTGTACTATAGGGTTGCTGTAGTTGGAATCAACTCTGTAGCAATGTTTGTTTTTTATCTGTCTTATCACTAGTCTGGTAACAGATTGAGGCAACTGCTTCTCTAATATAATAGAAATTTGTTACAGGGAAAATAAGCAAGGGATAAAAAGTTTACACTTTGTTGGCCCATCCTGATAATGAATATACTAGGGTGTTTTGTGGTTCTCAATCTAAATATTTATAATAATCATGTACCCAAATAAATGTAAGTTTGGAAGTCTGGAATATTTTCTGATTTAAACTATGCATGTAATTATAATGTATTAAATTAATTTTCTTCTCATAATACTATTACTTTTTATGGTACTAAATGAGCATTCTCTCAGAACAGTTTGAAGTTAGGAAGAAGATAAAAAATTTAATATCTCAGTGCTCACTGTATGCTTGGTACTTCCACATGTATTATTTAATCTTCCCAACAGGCCCAAGTAGTTGGTATTGAACGCGTTCTTACAGAGAAATTGATTGAGACTAAGAAGGTTAAGTAGCTTGCCCAAGGTCAGACTTTTAGAAGTAGCAGAACTGGGATTCGAACTGAGGTTGTGTGTTACTTGCAAGAGCAGACTGGTCCAACCAAGTCATGCTTTTCCCTAAGAATGAAGAAGCCAAGGACCAGTGACTGAGAGAGTTTGCAGCATCGTTTTCTGTGGAAAAATTTAAAAAGAAAATGTGAGCTTGGCAATACATAACAAAAGTGGTAAAAAAATTTTTTCATGCTCTTTGACTTAACAATTCCATATCTAGGAATTTATCCTAAGAGAATAATCATGGAGACACACAAAGGTATTCATCAGGGCGAGGCTTGTAATGGGGAAAAACTATGAACATCCTCAGTGTCCACTAAGGAGATTGATTAAATAAATTATGGTCTGTCTGTACAATGAAATACTATTCAGACAATTCAAATTATGCTAGGAATCCCTGGGTGGTGTGAACAGTTAATACACTTGGCTGCTAACTGTAAGGCTGGAGGTTCGAGTCCACCCAGAGGCACTGCAGAAGAAAGGCCTGGTGTGATCTACATCTAAAAAATCAGCCATTGAAAACCCTGTGGAGCACAGTTCTACTCTGACACACGTGGGGTCACTATGAGTCGAAATCAACTCAAGGGTAACTAGTTTGGTTTTTTGGTTATAGAAGACTATTATTGGGATAATATACGTTATCTTTATCATGACTCCACTTTTGTAAATAAATACACTGTATATATTCATAGAGACTATATACAGCCTTGGAAACCCTATGGGGCAGTTCTATAGGATCGCGATGAGTCAGAATCAACTCGATGGCAATGGGTTCATAGAGAAAGGACTAGATGAGTGCATACCTAATTGTTAATATTAGATGCATTTGGTTGGTAATATTTTTTTTCTTTCTTTTTTTTTAACTATCCACAGTGATTGTATTTTTTTTTGGTAATAAAAACTGTGTTTTGAGGACAAGTAAGCTGAACACAGCACGTTGTGTAACCGTAAGATAAGGCCACTACTTTAGAGTAGTGTAGGTTCTTCACGCAGTTTGTTATTAAGCATTGTTTTGTCTCAGGTGCTGCTTCCGGCACTGCCGAGCTGCTGCCCTCCCCAAGCAGCTCCCTCAACTGGACCGCCGGCCTCCCCACTGACAACGGCCACGACAGCGACCAGGTCTTTGAGTTCAATGGCACGCAGGCAGTGAGGATCCCAGATGGCGTCGTTTCAGTCAACCCGAAAGAGCCTTTTATGATTTCTGTGTGGATGCGGCATGGGCCTTTTGGCAGGAAGAAAGAGACCATTCTTTGCAGTTCAGACAAAACAGGTCGATAAATTTCACTGAGTGATGTCATCCTTTTTCATGCCCTAAACCTGTGCTGTCCAGTGCAGTGACTTTCTTCCCCCTATTGCTCCACACAGGCTGGTTGTTGGTGGACGTTACTCTCCATGTTGTGCTGGGGCCCTTGTCCTTACAGACAGCTTTGGTATTTGTTAGTTTTACTCTGTGGGCTGTCAGTGATGATCATGTACCTAGCTTCCTAGTAAAACCCAAGTGTATTTGCCTCCAAACCCTGCCTTGGTCCAGCTGGAGAGTTGATGTATGTAGATAAAATCATGTCTTCAAAACCCATTAAAGAGATAGCTTTTATTTCTCCTTTGGGTCTTAAGTTGGCCACTTACCAGTAGGCACTGTCTTTGCAGATATGAACCGGCACCATTATTCACTCTATGTCCATGGTTGCCGGCTCATTTTCCTCCTCCGTCAGGATCCTTCAGAGGAGAAGAAATACAAGCCTGCAGAATTCCACTGGAAGTTGAATCAGGTGAGTGAGTGGAAAACTCACTAATTATGATCTTTTGAAGGAGATTGTTAACTAGGTACTGCAGCCTGCAAGGTGACTGACTAGCTGTTTATACTCCATGTGTTTGTGACTTCATGATTTGTGTGTCTCTGGGTAATGTTGTTGTTAGGTGCCATTGAATCGGTTTCAACTCAGCGACCCTGTGTACAATAGAATGAAACACTGTCTAGTCCTGGGCCATCCTTACAGTCATTGCTATGTTTGAGCCCATTGTTGCAGCCACGGTGTCAGTCCGTCTCATTGAGGGTCTTCCTCTCTTTCGCTGACCCTCTGCTTTACCAAGCATGATGTCCTTTTCCAGGGACTGGTTGCTCCTGATAACACATCCAAAGTACATGAGACAAAGTCTCATCATTCTTGCTTCTAAGGAGCATTCTGGCTCTACTTCTCCCAAGGCAGATTTGTTCGTTTTTCTGGTAGTGCATGGTTTATTCAATATTCTTTGCCAACACCATAATTCAAAGGCATCAATACCGTAATTCAAAGGCATCAATTCTTCTTCGATCTTCTTTATTCATTCTGGGTAATAGGATAGCAAATTAAATCCCTTTAATCCCTTTCCACTGAAAGCGTAAATTCCCTTGGCATATGTGTATTTTAGACATAAAGTACATATTTTAAATTTAAAACACTGTTATAATTTATTGAAATAAGCATATTAGCTTAAAAATTGGAGTTGAGACATTTGTATTTATTTATTAATTATTTAAGGCCTTGACTCCCAAATTGTGTGCCAAGATGCCCTGGGCACCTCAGCAATTCAGGGCCATCACAGGATTTTGTAAATTTTCAAGGAGCCAGCAATCAGATACTACACAAACTACTAGATTGAGGTGGTTCAGACTTTTGTCATTAGAACACTCTATATTCCTTTTGGTAAACGTCATATCTTTACAAAGCTGGTTTTCCCACAGTTGCTATGATTGAAAACAAGTATCACATCAAAAATTGCTGTGTTAGAGGAAATGAGGCACCATATAGGGGTGCTATAAAGTGAGAAAGCCTTCTCATTAAAATTAGGATAAATCATTTAGCTTGATTTAGGGTTGGGGGCAAGAAGGGGGCCTTTGGCCTTAGCTTAATTTTATTCGGCTCATGGGCTTGGTGAAGAAGTACAGCCAGAATGCTCATTAGAAGTGAGGATGGCGAGACTTTGTCTCACATACTTTGGACATGTTATCAGGAGGGACCAGTCCCTGGAGAAGAACATCATGCTTGGTAGAGGGTCAGCAAAAGAGAGGAAGACCCTCAATGAGATGGATTGACACAGTGGCTGCAACAGTGGTCTCAAGCATAACGATTGTGAGGATGGTACAGGACTGGGCAGTGTTTTGTTCTGTTGTACATAGGGTGGCTATGAGTGAGAACCGACTTGATGACACCTAACAACAGCATGAAATCAGTAGCCAGGTGCTGACATCCTGCTGTATATGCCTGTGGTTGCTAACATATAACACTGCCTGAAACAGTTAGAAGATAAGGTAAAAATGTAGCAGCATAAATGAGAAAGAAAAAAACTATGTGATAGAGGAAAGATAAAGTGAGTGTCTAGTTGGTAGCATTCATCTCTTACTAATGCAGTTTTTATTTGCATAAATAATTTCTTTCTCAGAAAGTTTGCCGTATTTTTTTTTTCCTAAGAAACCAAATAAAAGTATAGGTCAGAGAAAAATTTTTTGCAGCATAGGTGGACATTTTAGGTACAGTTCTATTGTAAAACACGTTGCTGTCGAGTCACCTTTGGCTCATAGTAACCCTATTATAGGACAAGTAGAACCACCCCATAGGGTTTCCAAGGAGCGGCTGGTGAATTCGAACTCCTGACCTTTTGGTTAGCAGCCAAGCTCTTAATCACTGCACCACCAGGGCTCCTAGTTCTATTCTAATAACCATAATCTATATTTAGTTTCTGACAGCTCTTCTGATTGCATTTTTAAAAAAATTTATTATGGAAAATTTCAGATATATATAAAAGTAGACAGAGATTAGTGTTAAAAAAATCTCCATGTACCCCTCACTCAGCTTTAACAATTAACAACTCCTGTCAATCACATTTTGTCTTTACTTCTACCCACTTAACTCCCCTGTTAATAATTTTCAAGAAAATCCCAGATATTATAACTTTTATTTGTACATATATCATTATGTATTTCTAAAAGATAATAATCACAGTACCCTTTTCAAATCTTAAAAAATTAACAGTAATTCCTTGGTATCAAATATCCAGTCAGTGTTCAAATTTTAAATTATGTCATAAATGTTTTTGTATTTACAATTTGTTTGTTTGAATCAGGATCCACATAAGGGCCGCCATTGTGATTGCTTGGTAAGCCTTTCGAGTTTGTTTTTTTTTTTTAAATCTATAGATTTCCTCTTTCTCTTCTTTGCTCCTTGCAATTTACTTGGTGATGAAGTCAGGCTTTTTGTCCTGTAGAGCTTCCCATAGTCTGGTTGCACCCCTGTGGTGTTATTTGACATGATCCTCTGTCCTCTTTACATCCTATAAAATGGTAGTGGGATCTAAAGCCTTGATCAGATTCAGATTTGTGTGTTTGTTTTGGCAAGACTACTTCGAGGATGATGGTTTTATTCTTCCATCAGGAGGCACACGTCTGGTTGTTTCTCTTTAGTGACTTAAGCAGCCTTGATGCTCAGTGCCACCAGCTCCTGTGGCAGTGTCACTGGTCATTCTGGTTGTACGAAGTGTGTTCTCAGGAAGGACGTGTGGGAATAATCATTCTTGAGTTCCTACATGCTTTTAATAGTAAGCCTTTATACTGAAGGCCAGTTTGGCTGGATATAAAATCTCGGGTTCATATTTAAGATTTACAAGAAAGGAGAATAATTTCTCCGTTGTTTACTGACATAAAATGTTGCTATTGAAGTCTGACAATAGCCTAAGTTTCTTTCCTTTTTAAGAGAGTTGGCCTGTTTGTTTGGATGCCCAAAGGAATTTTTTTTCTCCCTTCTTTAGAGTCAATTTTATTAATGTCTTACTTGTTCTGAGTCTGTTTTCCCAGACATGCTGTATGTTTTTTCAGTATGTAGTTTCAAACATTGTGATATTTCAGGGAAGTTTTTATTATTATTAATATTATTGTTAAAATTTTTAGTATTCTATTCCATTGGTTGGGTTTTCTTCTTTGGGGGTTCGTTTCATCTTACGTTGGATGTTCTTTACCTGTTTTCTGTATCTGTCATTTTTCTATTTAATTCTTTTCCTGGGTTCTGTCACTTCATTTCTGAATTGCTGTAATTATGAACTGTGTGTGTGTGTGTTTTTTTTAACATTTTATTGTAGTTTGGATGAAAGTTTTATGAGCTATGTTCTTTTATACTTTGTATCATTTTCTTAATGTCTTTTAGCTTATTTTGAAATACTAGATTATGGTTTTCAATTCTTTCATAGGCATAACTTTCAGGCATGCTTCCGTTGTCTTCCACAGTGGTTAAGAGCTCAGGCTGCTAACCAAAAGGTCGGGAGTTCGAATCCACCAGGTGCTCCTTGGAAACCCTGTGGGGCAGTTCTACTCTGTCCTGTAGGGTCGCTATGAGTAGGAATTGACTCGATGGCAAGGAGTTTTTTTGTCCCATTATCTTCAGGGATCTTATTTTCCTTATAAAAAGTTTGTATGGGATTTAATTGTGATCCTTCCCCCCCCGCCCCATTTTTTCATTAAATTAATTTACCTTATGCTTTCAAAAGAGAGAGATGGGTCTCTGCTTTCTGGTTCTTGAGCTCCCCTTTCTGTTATTTTCATGAAGTGTAAAAAAAAAATGGCTTGACATCCTCCAGCAGCTCCTGGGTCTGCTCTGCTCTTTTCTCTAGACCTTTTGCTTGTCCCTAGTCCCCATGTCCTCCTTTGTTTGATTCTATTTTTAGCATTTTCTCCTCTGTGGGCCTTTGTCTTGGAAGGAAGCTTTGCCTAGGTAGCTTTGAGGGTTCAGAGGATCCAGACTGCTTCAGTCCCTTCAAATTTTATGACAAACCCTTAGTGTTGTTGTTGGGTGCAGTCAAGTAGATTCCAACTCATAGCGACCCTATTTGACAGACTAAAACTGCCCCATAGGGTTTTCTGGTTATAATCTTTATGAAAGCAGATCGCCAAGTCTTTCTCCCACAGAGCCGCTGGGTAGATTCAAACTGCCAGCCTTCTGGTTAGCAGCTGAGTGCTTAACTATTGTGCCACCAGGGCTCCTTAATTAAAAAAAAAACACAAACCAAACCCGTTGCCATTGAGTCTATTCTGGCTCATAGCAACCCTATAGAACAGAGTAGAACTACCCTATAGAGTTTCCAAGGCTGTAATATTTATGGAAGCAGACTGCTACATCTTTCTTTTGTGGAGCAACTTGTGGGTTCGAACTGCTGACCTTTCAGTTAGCAGCCGAGCGCTTAACCACCGCACCACTAGGGCTCCTTTGGCTTCTTAGTACTCACCCATAAATCAATCCCTTCCAGCTTCAGCTGGTGCCTTAAATTGGTCTGGCATTTTCCAGTGGGTACCTGTGGCCTCCTTTGCTGTTCTCCACAGATCCACTAGAGGCCTTCTTGTTTTTCTCTACCTTCTCCACACAGATGCTAACACACATGGGTCATGGAGCTCTCCTGGTTTGTCCCTACCCACTCTCATTTCAGAGTTCATGGGGTTACTTTGTCGCTAAGTCTTGTAGATGCCTGTGGGTTTTAGTTTTGCTATCTAACCATCCTGTCTGTTTTTAGAGAAATTAGAAAGCTGAACTGATTCTACTGCTATCTTTTCTCAAAATATGCTTGTGAATTTTGACCACATACTTCTGGTATTTAAATACAGTATTACTTTGCTAATCTTGTAAAAACCTTCAATTCTTTAAAAACTGGGGGTGTAATGTAAATTGCTTTTGAAAGACCTTATATTACAGAGCTTGTTTTAAAGAGAAACTTAAGCTAAATCTGAGGTTTTATCTGTCTTAAAAGTGAATTCGTGTGCAGTTTGTTTATTTAGAAATATTTTATTAATATGGGAATTATTCCTTAGAGGTTTGAATTTTTTCTCTAATAAAATGATCAGGAGCTGCTGCTTTTCTTTTGTGGGTATTCATTTAATAATTTCTTCTTTGTTTTGATGTACGTGATCTGTTCAAGTTCTCTATTTCTCATTGGTTCAGTTCTTTGGAATTTAAATATAAACAGCAAGAAATATATTTTAAGCAATATATCGTTTTAGACATATGTTTAAATTCAGTCCCCCGAGACTGTGGCCCTTGACACCCTTCTAACTTGGAATTGAAGCCATTCCTGGAGATCACCTTTCAGTCAAATAATAGACAGGCCTGCAAAATAAACAGTCACACCCGTGAGAAAAGTGGTTCTTAGAATAATCATCTTTATAAAACCAAAAGGGCAGCATCTGTCCAAAATCAAAAATAAGAAGGCGGAGAGGGGCAGGAAAACTGGACAAATGGAAATAGGGAGCTCAGGGTGGTAATGGGGAGAGTGCTGACATATTGTGGGGATTGCAGCCAATGTCACAGAAGAATTAGTGTATAAACTTTAGAATGGGAAACTAATATGCTTTATAAACGTTCACCTAAAGCACAATTACATATATATATGTTTAAAAGAATTGCATCACACACTGTCTCTTTTTCTGCCTCTCTGTTCTTGAGCATCTGTCTCTTCCTCTAAATGCCAAATATCAGGAGATGTCAGAGCTGAAAGGGGCTTTAGAGACTGCAGACCAACCCCTTCTTTTAATAGCTCAGGAAATATTAGTGAGATGTTCTTTTGTGATAGGAAAGTAATTCCACTTACTTTGGCGTACCATCGGAGCTGTATGTTCATATTTACTTGGATCTTCAGCTTTGATTTGAGAAAAGATGCATGCACAACAGTGTGCCTTATTCTGAGATTCACGGTGCTTTTAATTTTCGAGAAGAGGAATGGTCAGTTGGCAGGCTAAGCTAGCCTGTTTATTAGTGGATGGATCTCCTGCCTGCAAAAAATAGGTAATTTTTTGGTGTCACGTTCTTGGCAGAAGAGAATTGGGCAGCTTCCTTTCTTGGGCCTCCATAATATGATGAATGAGCCGTGTGTCCCGGTTTGAAATGATTCTGTTGCCTTGGCCCTTTTAGGTGAGATGTGTTTGCACGATAGTTTGTTGTTAAAGTTTTTTAAATCTCTTAGTCCTTTCAAGAAGACAGCTGTCCATTATGGGTGACTTGTTTTTCATGTCCAACTGTACGAGTTTCTTTGTTATGTCTCTGGACGAGAGGGAAGGTTGACCTTTCACGCCCCTGACCCATCTCTTTGCCTCTCGTAGGTCTGCGATGAGGAATGGCACCACTACGTCCTCAATGTGGAATTCCCAAGTGTGACTCTCTACCTGGACGGCGTTTCTCATGAGCCTTTCTCTGTGATGGAGGATTACCCACTTCATCCATCCAAGATAGAGACTCAGCTCGTGGTTGGAGCTTGTTGGCAAGGTAACATTATCGACAACTCCCCTTCCCCCAGTGTCAGGAATTAAAACATGTCTTTGTACTATACTGGTGGAAACAGACTGTCACGAGGACCTCACATCCTTCTTCTTCCTTTCCTTTGTCTCTTCGTTCCTTGACCTGTGTGTAGCCTTTTTGGGAACACCATTGACACCATGGTCTAGTGTAGTTCTATTGATGAGCTCTCAGAAGGTGTGTCATAGGACTGAAATACACCCACACTTGTCCCAGGCACCTAGGAGGGAGCATTGCACAGAGGAAGCCTACAATTCGGGGAACTTTTATAAATTATTTATTGAAAAGTCTGCAAGGGCAAAGAGGCAACAGTCAAAAGACCATCTCTAAGGGACACAGAAATACAACTGTGCTTCAGACCTGGAGGACTTTTCCAGAGTGCTTAGAGCTTGTTAGCCTGGTGGGACCACTGTGAAGGATCTATTGACCTTTTGCAACTGCTGATAAGTTTGGAGGGGATTCCGTGGAAATCTCCAGTGCAAAGACTATGTTACCAAGCCCTTTGGAAAAATTAGTGCAAACTGGGGAAACCATTACCTTTCCCACATGTGAGTTGTAGAGTTTGTGAGAGGCATAGATTTCAGAAAAATACAAATGAGGATATGATGTCAGCCACCACTGCTCCAGTACTGTTTATTTTGTGCTTATTAAGTGGTAAAATGTAAAGCTGGCTATGTGTGGATTACATATGTTATCTTATTTAATCCTTTCAATAACTGTATGAGATAGGGTTGCTCTGAGATGGAATCAACTCGATGGCACACAACAACAACAGTAAGAGCTGGAAACTATTCTTATTCCAATTTTACAACTGAAGAAGCTGGGGCTCAGAGAAGTAAAGTAACCTATCACATGGCTGATGAGTCAGAGTTAGGATTTGAACCCATGAGGCCCATGCATTCAGGGCCCAGCTCTAAACCACCGCACCAGAATCTTTTAACCCTCTTTGTACCATGGATGACCCCTTGGGCATCTGAGGAAGCTGATGGACACCTTCTCAGAATAATTTCTTTTTAATCTGAACAGTAAAACACATGTTAAAGGCAATATAGTTATCAAAATACTAAAAGAATAAACTTGTGAAGTTGCAATATACAGGTAGTCCCCAACTTACAACAGGGGTCCATTCCGACGACTCTGTCATAAGTCGGTTCTGGTGTAAGTCGATTATCTTTTTTTTGAGTTTTCATTATTACTGCCTTTTATTATCAGTATCTTTATAAATCTGATCTTTGAACACCTGTGAGTAGACATATGTGAATGATAACATCAGCAAATTATGCGCTACATCATTGTGTGTACTACATATTAACTAATGATAAGATGTACAAAAAAACCCAAAAAACAACAGACGGTCGTTAAGTGCGGTTCATCGTAACTCTAATACGTCATAAGTCGGGGACTACCTGTGTGTACTGATTTATTAACAAAGAAACAGATTCAGCAGCAGGTCTGATAACTACCAAAATTTCCAAGTAATGAGCATAAACAATGTTTTGTGACATCTGTGAAAACTATAGCATGATGTGAAAACACCTGTGATTTCTATTGGTGTCAAAGTCACAGTTACTGCTAATACTACTGCGATCTGTTGCCTACATTTACAACCAAGGGAAATGCTAAATTTCAGAAGTCAGTGAAGATTAAACGTGTAATCTTCCCCATCCAAATCCACGGACCCGTCATCCTCTCCACGAGGTCACGGACCCACTCTTGCCCCCTCCCTGACTATATGGACTCTGTCTTGTGTCAAGTCAGGACATGGGCTTGCTAGTAGATTGTTTGAGTATTTTGTTCTCCTTGTGAAAGAAATCTACCTTGAGTTAGGTTAGAAATTTATGAAAGAGCCTAATTTCCAAGGCAGCAGCTTTGCTTATTTTAGGAGAATTAAATTTCATCATTTTCCTGAGGATTCTTTCAAATGAAAAGGAATAAGACAGTATTTTAGAGTGAACCTCTTCAGCAGATTCCCAGGTTTAAATCTTGTGGCAGTTGATCCACGAGAAAATGGAACCTGAGAGGGATAAACTCGTAGGGACCAAGGAATTTCTTAGTTGATGTTCTTAAATTTTCAGTTCAAATTTGCTTCCCAAATTAAACGGTAATCTCCGGATGATAAATAAATACATAAAAATGTAAGCCTAAAAGTTATTCTTACATTCTGAGAGCTTTGTTGCTTTGGTTAAAATAAAGCACCCTGCCTTCTTTGATTTCTGTACATGTCACAGTCTCTGCTGTCAAATAGCAGTGCCTTTTCATCTTCTAACCTTTTTCTACCTCGGCTCTCTTGACATCTCTTCCAGAAAAATCCACCTAAATTCCCAAACCAACCAAACAGAATTCTTTAAATTGTGGTTAACAGGGAGGAGAGCTTTCTTCCTCTCAGTGGAAACCACTTTTGTTGTTAATTTGTCAGAGTGCCTGGCCTAAAGGCGGCAGCTTCATTTCCGTGGGAGTGGAAAGTCATTTCTCGCAGTGTGTCAGAAAGGAATCATGCTGGGTGTGGAGGGCTGGGTGTGGAGGTGGGCGGTGAGCTGGGTGCTCCAGACACACCTGTGCACACCCTCGGCCTCTCCTGAAGTGTGTCCCCACTTCAGTGTAGCCCAGCAGGTGCAACAGCAGGTTGGGGGAGCCTGAGCTTTGGGGCCATGAGAGGAGAAGGACTTCTAAATCATGATCCAAAAAATGGAGGCGCCATCCTCAGCCATTGGGAATGTGCCTTTTCAATATGGCCTTGTACTTAGAACGCTGGCCAGGAGCTACAGCTGGTTAGAGTCCCCTCAGGCGAGTTCCTTAACCTCTGAGTCTCCCTCCCTCTTCAGAGAAAGTGGTTAAAAATGTCTGCTTTTCTTTGTCACTTAGAAGTTGACATGCAGACAGATGTGAACTTGTGCTGGGCTTTAAACAATATGTACTTTCGCATGTTTACCATATACCAGGCTTTTTTGGGCACCAACATGAGCTACCTACACTGTCTGCACAAACCGTCCTGCCTCCCGTGGGTCCAAGGTTTGGTGTTGGCTATAACGGGTACACGGCGGCAGCGGTCAGCTTTCTTGGAATATCCTCCTCAGTAGCACAGGTTGTGGTATCAGTGAATTCAGTGTATGGGCTTTTCTTTGTCTGATTTTGAATCTAACATATTGCAGCAAGTTCAGAGTAAAAAATGAAAGTAAGTTTGTGCAGGGCTATAGCTCTCAGCAAATAATTAACATTTACCCGGTGATGTTTCCATAGGCTTTATTACTTTCATGGTATTTAGGACAGGAGAGGGTAAAATTCCATCTCAGCCTGGTTTCCCTTTGGCCTTCATCCTAGGGTGAACTGACAAAGAAGTAACCTCCACACACACATAGCCCCTCGATGTGTTGTAGGTGAAAGACAAAGGACTAAAGGGACCTGGGGCTTATATACCAGAGGGGTCTGCATGCTGGGGTACATAGGAAAAGTGGAAGGGGAAGAAGAGGAAGGTACCCTTTGATGCAGTCTGGGATCACGGTATGTGATGGTCCTGTGGTTGTTGTCCCCAGCCTTGATGGCATCAAAGGAAGAACATTCCTTCTCCTTCTGGGATCTAAGATAAAGTGTTGCCAGCATGCAGTCATACGGAGTTAATCATATACCTTACCACTAAAGGCACTTGGGCAGGGAGGGGCTCCTTCCCCTAGGGTACATTCTTCCAGTACAATATCAGAGCGCTTAACCAGTGCGCCTCCGGGCCTCCTAAGTGTCCGGCAGACCGTGGGAGACGAAACTGCCTTCTGCTGCCTCTGCACCTATGTTTCGGCAAGGAGGATGTGGGAAGATAGAATAAAAGAAAACACAAAGATGCATGGGGATGGTAAATACACTTCTGGGAAAAGGTGATCAAGTACGAGTTTGCGTCTGGGTGGAGTCTGTCCCAAAGAGGGACAGGGGGCCTCATATTTCTGTTTGTATTTGGTAGCTTCTAAACCAGTTTTCCCGGTCCAGAGAAGACCCTAACCTCTTGGTGCTTTTCTGTTGTCTTTGTCTTGCTTTTCTACAGAGTATTCAGGACTTGAGAATGACAATGAGACTGAGCCAGTGGCTGTGACCTCTGCAGGTTGCTGGACTGCTTTCCCTACAGTTCACTCTTACGTTTCCTTTAAAGAGACATTGATTCATTCCACATTGTGCATGAAGTGGCCCAGGTTGCATTTTGACCCCCAACATCATTTGAGCTGCTGCCTTGTGTATCTCTGCATTGTGCTTCGCATTGCCCCACGGGATCCCGTCCACCCACTCGGATCCCAGCTACAGTGAGGGCACATTGCTTACTAATGCACTGCACTAATGGGATTTTTTTTTCTCATCAAATTTTACCCTGATCCCACTGCATGAGGCTCCCTTCTGACATCTCACAGGACAGGTTTGTTACCCACCTCGTGGTTCTCATGGGGCTGAACCACAAGACAGGAAAGGCTTGATAGTCTTCTAGATAGTCTGCCTTGATTGATGTTGATTTTAAATATATGTTTCTTAGAAACTTCAGCCCCTAATAATGACGTACAAGGTCTAAGGTCCTCATCAGAACATGAGACCAGCTGCTAAGAATTCATTTCTCGTCTTCCATCAGCTTAAGAACAAGGTTTAGTTTCACCTGTTTCGGGCTCTGTGACATAGTCTGTCAAGGCCTATTTTCTGGCTTTTGGTTTTTGTTGAACATCTTTACTCCCCATTTAGCCTCAGTAGCAGGAGATAGGAAGGATGCGATTCAGCAAACTCAGATGGTCTGCAAGGCCTCGATGCTAGGTTCTGAAGAGCAGGAGACAGTTTTAAGTAGCACTTTGATGTTCCTATCATGGTTGCTTAAGATCATCCCCAAATTTGTGCACATCCCCCAAGTCTGCTCAGCTAGGAAGAGCAGCCGTAGTGTGCTGACAGCTGGCTGAGAAGGGAGTGGTTGCCAGGGCTGATAGTGTAGGAAGTGCCCCTTCTGTACCAGGTGATGGAGCTGGTGCAGCCTGTCCTTGCCAGGGGGTGGCTGCACGTGAGGGGACATTCATGGGACCTCTTGGCTTCCAGGCGTAGGTGAGGGACCCTGATTCCTTTGTTCTCCAGGCCATGTGCATGATCATCAATGGTTTAATTTCTTCATTGCGCCTCCATGTAGATCGCAAGGCTAACAGGGTTTGGTGTGAACTAACCCGCATGTCCATACATCCAGCTGCTACCACTGGTAACACCACGTTGAAAAGTGAAGCAGGAGGCTCTAGCTGTTCCTGTAACTTCTTGCTTTTTCCCCGTCCCAAAGGTGGCGACCTGCACATGACCCAGTTTTTCCGAGGTAATCTGGCTGGCCTAACGATCCGTTCTGGGAAACTTGCGGATAAGAAGGTGATCGATTGTCTATATACCTGCAAAGAGGGGCTGGACTTGAAAGTCCCCAAAGACAGCGGCAAAGGCATGAAGGTAATACCAACCATGGAGTCGATTAGCATATATCTCCCTGGCATTGATGAACTTCTTAAACCACAAATTACGGAGGCTATCAGGACAAGGAAGTAATCTGCGGTTGTTAGGTTTGCATTTTAGGGGTTGTTGTTAGTTGCCACTGAGTCGGCTCCAACTCACAGTGACCCATGTACAACAGAACGAAACGTTGCCCAGTCCTACTCCATCTTCATGATCATTGGCGTGTTTGAATCCATTTGTGGTTATTGTGTCAAACCATCTCATTTAGGGTTTCCTTCGTTTTTGCTGACCCTCTACTTTACCGTCTGTGATGTCCTTTTCTAGCATTTGGTCTTTCCTGAGGAGGTGTCTAGAGTAAGCAAGCTAAAAGTTTCACCATTTCACTTCAGAGGAGCATTCTGGTTGTATTTCTTCTGAACTTTAGATATGACCATCGTGTAAAAGAAGATTTTGTTCACTGGAATTTTACTAGCTTTTCTTTTTCAATTTATAAGTTCAGGTTGATTCCCAAGATAATCCTCTGTTTGCCAAAGCATTCATAGCTATCAGCTTCCTGAAAATGGAACCTTACTCCTCTCCTCTCTTCGTTTGGCATGATTTCAGATCCAAGCAAACCCCAGTCAGTCCATGTTGACCTTGGAGGGCGAGGATATTGGGGAGTTGGATAAGGCCATGCAGCATATTTCCTACCTGAACTCTCGCCAGTTCCCCACTCCTGGAATCCGGAGACTCAAAATCACCAGCACGGTCAAGTATGTCTGAATTTCTAATAATAAACCTGTCTTAGTGCATTGACACCTGAGGAAAAAAATGTGTAAGAAAAGGTGGACCATCCCTTGTCACCACAAGTTTGAAAGATTTGAATGCTGCCTGTGACCTGTGGATCTATGTCCTGAGATGCCCACTCTCTTTTCTCCCCTTGTGTGGTCCTCAAAGCCCTGACCTTCCCTTTCCCTGTGTTTTCTTGCTGGCAGGTGTTTCAGTGAGGCCCCCTGCATCTCCATCCCCCCAGTGGATGGCTATGTGATGGTTTTGCAGCCGGAGGAGCCCAAAATCAGCCTGAGTGGCATCCACCATTTTGCTCGGGCGGCGTCCGAATTTGAAAGCTCAGAGGGGGTGTTTCTCTTCCCTGAGCTTCGAATCATCAGTACCATCACGAGAGAAGTGGAGCCCGAACGGGATGATGACGAGGACCCCACAGGTAACAGCCCTTCCAGGTGGGATTGGCTCCCTCTCCCTCCCCCTGGCTGGAGACTGGGCAGTGGAAACCCCATTGTTGTTAGGTGCCATCAAGTTGGTTCTGACTCACAGTGACCCTTTGCATAGCAGAACGAAACATTGCCCGGTCCTTTGCCATCCTCACAATTGCTGCTGTGCTTGAGCCTATTGTTGGAGCCACTGTGTCAGTCCATCTCGTTGAGGGTCTTCCTCTTTTTTGCTGACCCTGTACTTCAGCGAGCATGATGTCCTTCTCCAGGGACTGATCCCTCCCGATAACATGTCCAAAGCATGTGAGACATAGTCTCTTCATCCTTGCTTCTATGGAGCACTCTGGTTGTACTTCTTCCGAGACAAA
Organism: Trichechus manatus latirostris; assembly: GCF_000243295.1. Lineage (NCBI taxonomy): Eukaryota > Metazoa > Chordata > Mammalia > Sirenia > Trichechidae > Trichechus > Trichechus manatus. The sequence goes on along the minus strand of NW_004444069.1, from coordinate 6,017,951 downwards.
TATGTTTTTTCTTCTGGTAGTTCATGGTGTATTCAACATTCTTCGCCAACACCCCAATTCAAAGGTGTCAGTTCTTCTTCAGTCTTCCTTATTCATTGTCCAGCTTTCACATGCATATGAGGCGATTAGAGAACACCGTGGCTTGAGTTAAGCACTCCTTAGTCCTCAAGGTGACATCTTTGCTTTTTAACACTTTAAAGAGATCTCTTGCAGCCGATTTGTCCAGTGCAGCGCATCTTTTGATTTCTTGATTGCTGCTTCCATGGGTGTTGATTGTGGATCCAAGTACAATGAAATCCTTGACCTCAGTCTTTTCTCCATTTATCATGATGTTGCTTATTGGTCCAGTTGTGAGGATTTTTGTTTTCTTTATGTTGAGGTGTAATCCGTACTGAAGGCTGTGGTCTTTGATCTTCATCAGTAAGTGCTTCAAGTCCCCTTCAATTTCAGCAATCAGGGTTGTGTCATCTGCATATCGAAGGTTATTAATGAGTCTTCCTCCAATCCTGATGCACATCTTTCCTGACTTTAAACCATGCAGTGTCCCCTTGTTCTGTTCGAACGACTGCCTCTTGATCCATGTACAGGTTCCTCATGAGCACAGTTAAGTCCGGAATTCCCATTCTCTGCAGTGTTATCCATAATTTGTTAATGATCCACACAGTCGAATGCCTTAGCATAGTCAATAAAACACAGGTAAACATCTGTCTGGTATTCTCTGCTTTCAACCAGGATCCATCTGATGTCATCAGTAATATCCCTGGTTCCAAGTCCTTTTCTGAATCCAGCTTAAATTTCTGGCAGTTTCCTGTCGATGTACTGCTGCAGCTGCTTTTGAATGATCTTCAGCAAAATTTTACTTGCGTGTGGTATTAATGATATTGTTTGATAATTTCCACATTTGGTTTTATCACCTTTCTTGGGAATAGGCATAAATATGGATCTCTTCCAGTCGGTTGGCCAGGTAGCTGTCTTCCAAATTTCTTGGCATAGATGAGTGAGCACTTCAGCGCTGCATTCGTTTGTTGAAACATCTTAATTGGTATTTCGTCAGTTCCCAGAGCCTTGTTTTTCACCAGTGCCTTCAATGAAGCTTAGACTTCTTCCTTCACCACCATCAGTTCCTGATCATATATTACCTCCTGAAATAATTGAACATTGACCAATTCTTTTTGGTATAGTGACTCTGTGTATTCCTTCCATCTTCTTTTGATGCTTCTTGAGTCATTTAATATTTTTCTCATAGAATCTTTCAGTATTGCAGCTAGAGGCTTGAATTTTTTCTTCAGTTCTTTAAGCTTGAGAAATGCTGAGCGTGTTCTCCCCTTTGGTTTTTTATCTCCAGGTCTTTGCACGTCATAATACTTTGTCTTTTCGAGCTGCCCTTTGAAATCTTCTGTTCAGCTCTTTTACTTCATGATTTTTTCCTTTTGCCTTAGCTACTTGACATTCAAGAGCAAGTTTCAGGGTCTCTTCTGACATCCATTTAGGTCTTTTCTTTCTCTCTTGTCTTTTTAATGACCTCTTGGTTTCTTCATGTATGATGTCCTTGCACAACTTGTCTTGTCTTTGGTCATTAGTATTCAGTGCGTCAAATCTGTTCTTGAGATGGTTTCTAAATTCAGGTGAGATATATTCAAGGTCGTACTTTGGCTCTCATGGACTTGTTCTAATTTTCTTCAATTTCAACTTGAACTTGCATATGAGTAATTGATGGTCTGATCTGCAGTCGGCCCCTGACCTTGTTCTGACTGATGATATTGAGCTTTTCCATCATCTCTTTCCACAGATGTAATCGATTTGATTCCTATGTATTCCATCTGGCGAGGTCCATGTGTATAGTTGCCACTTATGTTGTTGAAAAAAGGTATTTGCAATAACAAAGTCATTGGTCTTGCAAAATTCAATCATGCAGTCTCCGGCATTGTTTCTGTCACCAAGGCCATATTTTCCAACTACCGATCCTTCTTCTGTTTCCAGCTTTCACATTCCAATCACCAGTAATTATCCGTGCATCCTGATTGCATGTTCGATCAATTTCAGACTGCAGAAGCTGGTAAAAATCTTCAGTTTCTTGATCTTTGGCCTTAGTGGTTGGTGCGTAAATTTGAATAATAGTCGTATTAACTGGTCTTCCTTGAAGGCGTATGGATATTATCCTATCACTGACAGTGTTGTACATTAGGATAGATGTTGAAATGTTCTTTTTGACGATGAATGCAATGCCATTCCTCTTCCAGTTGTCAGTCCCAGCATAATAGACCATGTGATTGTCCAATTCAAAATGACCGATACCAGTCCACTTCAGCTCAGTAATGCCTAGGATATCGATTTTTATGTGTTCCATTTCATTTTTGATGATTTCCAGTTTTCCTAGATTCGTTGCTGCCACTTAGTTCCTTAGCTTCTCTTCTCAGCAGGATTTGGTGGGGGGAGGATTTTAATGTTTGTCTTGCTATTCTTAGGTCTGCTTCTGACCCGTGGGCTAGAGCTTGTTGTGAGTCTGTCCCTCTTTTTATGGCTGGATGTCAGGATTTGAGATTTAGCTTGAAAAGGCTGAAGAAGTGAGACTGTTGCAGAGAGATGTAGAGACACCCACGCCCCCTGCCCCCTGTCAGTGCGTGCGCTGGGCTTGGCTGGCCCCATCAGGCACAGGTTCCCACCACACTGGTGGCCCATCCTCCTAGACACATAAGGTCCCGCCGGTTCTTGGAAGTGGCTCTATCCTATCTTCCTCACTAGTTGTTAGCAGAGTTTCATGAATCTGAGGATGAGCCTACGTGACCACCGTTCTGGGTGGTGTGACCAGATTGACCAGCTAAGTGTGACCAGTGTGACCAGCCACGCTTCATGGGCTGTGTGGTCAAGTGTGATCAGTCATGCTGGGCTGCATAGTCTGCTGTCTGTGGCCATTTTTGCAGTTCAAGAGTCCCTGGTGTCTGAGGAGATTGTGCATGACCTGGATACGTGTGAGGTCACCGTGGAGGGAGAGGAACTGAACCAAGAGCAGGAGAGCCTAGACGTGGACATGACACGCCTGCAGCAGAAGGGCATTGAGATGAGCAGCTCCGACCTGGGTGTGGTTTTCACAGGTGAGGGGGCACTGCTCACAGATGAGGGAGGCCCTGCAGGGCTGAGGGGCTGGAGCAGGCCGGACCGGGAAGGTGAGCACTGAAACACTCAGCCAGCTGCCTCTTTCCATCTAAGAGTCTTCAGTGTGTCCCAGAGGAGAGGGGATGAGTGTTGGCTATGCCTCAACACCCATCCTTCTGTAGTGGGAAGTGGGGGCATGACCTTACAAAGGTGTAGAATTCAGGCACATGAAGGTGCATCCCCTTCTAGAGGGAAAAATGCCAAACACACTTTGCATTCTTGCCCATTAGTGGAAAGTCAAAATATATGACCCCTGGCTCAGTCGGCCCAGGTGCGACTCTGGCCGGCCTTTGTCCACGGCCCTGTCTACACCTGTGTGCCTGCCTGAGGAGCCACAGGCGACCTCTTGCCTTCCCCCCGCAGGCGTGGACACCATGGCCAGCTATGAGGAGGCGCTGCACCTGCTGCGCTACCGCAACTGGCACACCAGGTCCTTGCTTGACCGCAGGTTCAAGCTCGTCTGCTCAGAGCTGAATGGCCGCTACGTCAGCAACGAATTCAAAGTGGAGGTGAGTGCAGGGCTAACAGAGCGCCCGGCTCTCAGCCCTGATGCTCGCAGACACCACTTTTTAAAGCCTTCATGGTGTCAGCTGTTTACACTTGTCCCAGGAGCGGGATCCTCTTTTAGCCTCGGGGTGCTGCGTGTTGGGGCGACAGGTTATGAAGGGTAGATGGGGGTTCTGCTTGGTGCGCCCCTCTCGGCTGCCTCAGGGAGCCTTCAGAGGGAGGTGGGGAAGTGCAGGTGGCAGTTCAGTGCCCGTAGGGTAGGGACAGGGTTGTGTTTTGAGAGTTCACACGTGAGGGAGACACAAGAACACTGTGTTAGAGAGAGCGCCTAGGGAACCGGGCTCTTTGTGGGTGTGTCAGATCACTGGCCCTGTTGTGAATAAAGTTGACCTTTGGTGCAGGGTCACTGCCAGGGTGCTAGCATGCGAACCAGCAACAGCAGGCGCACATCTGCTGAGGATGGTTGCAGTGACTCAGGCCACAGTGATGAGAGGGCAGCTTGTCTTGTACTGAAATTGTCCACAGACCTGCCCAGCAGCTGCTTAGTCATTCAAGGCCTCTGTGGTCTGGGGGAACGACCCAGAGTTATCCCAGCAACAGAGCGTCTCCAGGTGGACTGGGGGAACGACCCAGAGTTATCCCAGCAACAGAGCATCCCCAGGTGGTCTGGAGGAATGACCCAAAATTATCCCAGCAACAGAGAGTCCCCAGGTGGTCTGGGGGAACGACCCAGAGTTACCCCAGCAACAGAACGTCCCCAGTTGGTCTGGGGGAATGACCCAGAGTTATCCCAGCAACAGAGCATCCCCACGTGGTCTGGAGGAATGACACAGAGTTATCCCAGCAACAGAGAGTCCTCAGGTGGTCTGTGGGAACGACCCAGAGTTACCCCAGCAACAGAACATCCCCAGTTGGTCTGGGGGAACGACCCAGAGTTATCCCAGTAACAGAACATCCCCAGTTGGTCTGGGGGAACGACCCAGGGTTATCCCAGCAACAGAGAGTCCCCAGGTGGTCTGGAGGAATCACCCAGGGTTATGCCAGCAACAGAGCGTCCCCAGGTGGTCTGGAGGAATCGCCCAGGGTTATCCCAGCAACAGAGCGTCCCCAGGTGGTCTGGAGGAACGACCCAGGGTTATCCCAGCAACAGAGCATCCCCACAGTGGCCTGAACAGCAGCAGAAGGCTAACTTCACAGTGAAGAATTGACAAATATTTTGTTTGAACCCAAGGGTGACTGATGTGAAAGGAAATAAGTGATTATGATTCGTGCTGTCTGCCACATGGCTGTGGTTTTTGGGAAAAGGGGACGATGGTTTATGCTAGGGCTTCTTGAATTCCCTGTGACAAAGGTCCAGGGTTTTCTTTTATCCCCCAGTCTGCTGAGAAGGGGTTCTTGTATATAATAAAAATGAGTTACTAGAAAAGCAGTGTGTTTCTGGGATGCTGTGGCAGCATCATCTTGTTATAGAAGTTTCCGAATACTCACTCTGGATTTCTGTCCTCCTGTCACAGATGGTGCATAGTTTGCAGACCAGGCCTGGCCCAGGTGCCACACTTTCAGTGGTGCTGGTCTCTGTCAACTTACTGATTCCATTTTTATCCCTTGGCAAGTAATCGTCTCTCTGCTGTAGGTGAATGTAATCCACACGGCCAACCCCGTGGAGCATGCCAGCCACTTGGCTGCACAGCCACAGTTTGTGCACCCTGAGCACCGCTCCTTCGTTGACCTGTCGGGGCACAACCTGGCCAGTCCCCATCCCTTTGCAGGTAGGTTGGAGAGGCACCTCTGCTGACACACCCTCTGACACCCGAGCCAGGTCAGAGTGCGGGCCTCCCTCCCCTGCCTTCCCTTTTCCTTGCTCCTGAATGCGGGAGGGCAGGAAGGACCCTGCTGGGAGCATGTCACTGTCCCCAAAGCCACCCCCTGGCAGTGAGTCAGGCATCACCAGTCCACGTCACACACGAGAAAACTAAGCACTGGCAGAGGACGCATTGAGTTACCTGAGGTCACAGAGCAGCCAGTGACAGAACCCAGATCGGAAACCCGGGCTGAGCGTTTTCTAATGTTTCTTCCCATCCTTTGGGGATCAGACTAAGCATTCTTATGGCCCATTTTGACCTCGTGTAGCCAAGGAGGAGTCAGGGCCCAGCGACCACGTGGGTTAGACTGCGTGATTAACACTCACTTCGTCTCTCCCCTTGCTGCAGTCGTTCCCAGCACTGCCACTGTTGTGATTGTTGTGTGCGTCAGCTTCTTGGTTTTCATGATTATCCTGGGAGTGTTCCGGATCCGGGCTGCCCACCAGCGAACCATGAGGGACCAGGATGCAGGGAAGGAGAGCGAGATGGACTGGGACGACTCTGCCTTGACCATCACTGTAAACCCCATGGAGGTAGGAGTGGATGGGCGGCCAGGAACGGAAAACCAGGCAGAGTCCGGCTGACCACAGACAGACCCATCTTCTCGGCCCCTTCCCCGTCTACTGTGTTTACGTACTTTAGCTCAGGCAACCCTTGCAGCAACTCTGTGAGGTAGGCGTCCTCATCTTTCAGTGGGTGAGCTCAAGCTCCTTGTTGTGTGCTGTCGAGTCGATTCCGACTCATAGTGACCCTGTAGAATAGAGTAGAACTGCCCCAAAGGGTTTCCTAGGCTGAAATCTTCACAAGAGCAAATCACCAGATCTTTTTTTCCTGAGGAGCAGCTGGTGGGTTTGAACTACTGAGCTTTCGGTTAGCAGCTGAGCGCTTAACCACCGTGCAACCATTGCTCCTTAACTCAGGCTCAGAGGTGCCTTATTCGAGGTCGTACTAAGTAGTACGTGTTGAAGCGGGGCTCACACCAGACCCGTTCTCATCCACTCAGCACTCTTTCCTTATTTACCTCGTGGCCTCCGCCCATGTGAGACACGTTTCTTGGGCGGGGAAGCTGAGGCATCCTGGCACAGTTCTTCCTGTGTCCACCTGTCTCATAGGCGGGTGCACACGTGGGTGGTGATCAGAGCTTTGCTTTTCTTTTTACTCCAATAAGGCAACTCCCAGTGCCGCACAGGCCCCATCTCAGCACTGGGAAATCGGGGCACGGGCAGGGGCCAGGGGGCTGCACTCAGCCACCGTCTCTTTGTCAGACTTACGAGGACCAGCACAGCAGCGAGGAGGAGGAGGAAGAGGAGGAGGAGGAGAGCGAGGAGGGTGAGGAGGACGACGACATCACTAGTGCCGAGTCGGAGAGCAGTGAGGAGGAGGAAGGGGGGCATGGGGAGCAGGCGGGCGCCAGCAGGCAGCAGCAGCTAGAATGGGATGACTCCACTCTCAGCTATTGACCTTGGGGCAGCAGCTGCGGCTCCTCCACGGCCCTTCTCTTTTCTGCTCCCGAAGACTCTGCCACTCCCACCCTACTCGTCCCAAGGATCCACGATGTACAAAATCATTCGGCCAGTAGGTCTGCAGACCCTCCCTGGTGCCTGTTGTCCACCCCTGCTTGGTGTATAGGACTTAGATACCCCTCCCTGCCTGGATCTCATCTAAATTACGTGAGGAGCGACCCCCATGCCCTCCGCCGTCATCTCGCTCGGCGTAGTGACCCTCTGTGCTTGGACACGCACACATGGTGTCCACAGGCCCCTCTTGGCCTGTGAGGACGCGGCCGCTGGCACCTCCCGGAGCCGCACGGACAGACAGACTTACTGACCAAGGGTAACGTTGCTCACTCCCACCTGGTAACCAGTTTTCTTTTTTTTTTTTAAAAAGAAGTTTTTATTTTTTCCAAACTAGTGCATGTATAAAATGGCAAAATGGGGGTTAATATGTAGATGATTAACTGACTTTTTAATATTCTGTAAATAAATTGGAATTCTGTTGTGTCCGTTGTGCTAATGTAATCAAGGACTGGAATTTAAAGTGAAATTCAGATTACTGAGTGCAGTGGAGACCCTCATGGGCTCACTGCTCCCACCAGCCTACCCACCCTGCCGAGAACAAGGAGAAGCCTGTCCCCCACCCAGGTACCTAGGTCCCGCAGGGGCCCACACCCTACTGGGTACAATCCAGCCTCAGGTCTCCGAGTGTGGGTGGGGCAGCCTGCTGGGGGCACAGGTTTTGTGTACTGCTTGGCTGGGGAGACTGGCTGGGGGGCCCTTCTGTGGAGGCTAGACATAGCCAAGTCTTTTGGGGGATTCTCCCTGTTTCTGATTTGGCGGGGGGTAGGTGGGAGGGAGTTGCTGGGTTCACTGGCCTGTTACATACTCCTTGTACAGTCATCTGGACTTTTCTTGTGCAGCCTTGCTGTTTATACTTAATGTATTTTTCCCTGCTGACAACATACTGTATAGATGACACAAACGGACAACCATTGGGCAAACTGTTTGGGCACTGGGTCTGGGGACAGCAGCAGGCCTGAGCGAGCCAGACTCAGGATGGCCGAGGAGCAGATGGGCTGCAAAGAGCCTCCCCAGACAATGGCCATGCACTAGATTTTCCCCAACAGCTGTTGCCCCTCCAGCCTCCCCAGGGTGACCCTGCCCCGGGCGTCACAGCCACACCCAGTCAGTGGCAAGGAGGGAGAGGAGAGGAGAACAGACAGGACTGAAACCCACACGGCCACTTTTTTTTCTTTTTTAATTTAAATGTAAAATTTTAGGTTTCTAAAACGGTGCAGGGGGGTGGATAATTTTGAATACTGTCCTGTGATCGTAACTGCTAGTTTCAAGAAAATGGACGGTTGTCCTGTGCTCCTGTGTAACCATCCTCCATATCCTGCCACCGTAGCTGCTCTGTCTAGACCACTGATAACCGAACATGGAGAGGGGACCGTGCTCCTGTCAGTAGCCACCCCGGGTGTCGCTCTTCAGATGTGTAAATTGATGCGCGGTCAGAAAGTGTATACGCTACAATAAAGTTCCGGTTCTAACTCCGCTCGGAGCGGCTTTTTGTTTTTTATCTTGTTTGTTTTTTAATCCTGCATTCCCCTTGCTACTTTTGAGTGGAGACATAACAAGGCTTTTATTTCTTTTTTAATCTGATTTCACCTCATTCTGAGGTTTTGCAGAGTGCTGGTCTTGGCTTACATCAGCTTTGTTGAATTCGCCTTCCCCGTACAGAAACAGTGATTTAAAAAAATAGGAAATCTCACCAGGCACACAGACTACACACCCAACCCCAGAATTGCTGTGTATGTGCAAAGGAACGCTGCCCACACCGGGGAGCACTCAAACTCGCTTCAATAAATAACAGAATATACATATACACGGGCACTTGGCCTTTCGATTTCCTAACAGGGTGGAACTATTAATTTCAGCACGCACTCTGGAAGACTAGTCATTTGGCGACTTTGGATGAGCCAGGTATTCTGAGTGACGCTGACAGACGAGGTGGCAGAGGCAGCTGGGGCCAGCCACCTCCCAGAGCAGGGCGCTTCCTCCTGCCTCTGACTAACCAGACCCACAGTTAGCGCCTGCCTCTTTTTTTAAGCCAGGTGCCTGGGCTATTGAGAGGGCAGCTACCTCAGCTCTGCCGAGCTTCAGAAGGCCTTTTGAGAGGTCAGGAGGGTAGCCTGGCTAGTCCTGACTCTGCTGCTAGCACATGAGGACCACCTGCGGGCTTCTAAAAACCCAGACTCCTGAGCCCCTGAGCTTCAGAAGGTGGGCGAGGCCTGGGAATCTGTATTTTTGAAGCTCCTGAATCCAGATGGTTGGGAACTGCTGACTCAGCCTGGCTCTCGCCTGAGGCCTAAGGTGAAAAGCTAAGTACCATCAGAGAAAAAGATTCCATCATGCCACAGACCCCTCACATGGCTGGTACCGTTGACTATCACAGCAGGTTTTCAAAAGTGACAGTTCTGGAAAAAGAGCTCAGCTCCCATGCCTTAATGAAGCCCCGCACTCTGAGGCGGGTCCCAGCTATTGCACAGAGTACTCTTGAACCTGCTTTCCCCTTGATTTAGAGCCAGGATGAGCTAAAACAAGCTCAACTCTTTTTTTTTTTTTTTTTTTTTTAAACACTTTTTAACACATCTTGAGGACCCGCATATATATTATACTTTGTGGGGGCCGGGTCAACTTCCCCTAGCCATGGAGGTTCAGTAAGGAGTTTGGCTGTATTTCTTACTGCACACAAAATGGCTTTACAGCAGAGATGAGAGGATCCCCGGGCCCAAGAGTTACTTTAAAAGCGAAGTGTGGCATCATCCCTGAATCTCAGGGCACCGGGCGTCCTTGGAGGTGGCCACCACAAATCACAGTCAGTGGGGGACGGGCAGGGCTCGGCAGCACAGAGGTGGCAGGAGGAGGGCTGAGGACTGGGGTGCCTCTCTGGACAGTAGGCACCAGGTGACTGCTGGAGCCGACACCCCTGCAGCCGGGCAGCTCCCAGGAGGAGAGGAGTCGGGCTGGGCCCAGATCACCAGCTGGAAGACTTGGGGCTGCGACCCTCCACCGAGGGGCAGCCTGGGGGCACCCCGTATTCCTCCCCACCAGGCTCAAAGGCTGCCTTTGCTTTTATGGCTGTGAAGTCCCTTCAGCATTTCAAGTCATAAATAAATAACCGCAAGTATTTCGTCCAGTGTAAACAAAAGGCAATTGTGTAGGTTCTTTCTCATGAGGTGCAGTTCAGGCCTTTGGGATAAAGATCGCCTCTGCTCCTGGCACAAGGGCTAGGCGCCACCAGCATGCGGGGCCAGAGGGGCCGCTACTGCCTGTTGTCTTTAGACACATTGTGGGCCAACCAGTTCACTTTGGTTTTCCAGCTCTCCCGCAGGGCTTCATTAAACTTGACCCGGAAGTGCTTGAGTGCTTCCTCCTCCGTTTTCCCCAATGCCAGGGAGTCCTGAGACCAGAGCATCAAAGCAGTGTTAACCCGTGGCCTGGCCCAGGAACGAAGCCCTACTGCCTCTCTGGATATTCTAAATTCCTTCCTAAGAAAATTGAATGAAGGAGTTAGACTACAGCCAGTCACAAAGCAAGACAGGTCAAGGTGACCCACCTACAGAATAAGGGTGCAAACTTGCCAGGGTGTCTTGGCCCCCAAGCCCACAGGTAATAGCTTTGCCTTCTCCAGTGGAGACAGCAGCTCTGGGAGGAAGCGGAGGGCAGTTTTGTTCTTCAGGAATTGGCACCAAGAGGGAACCCTGGCCAGGCCATCCTCACTACCCACCCCAGCTTCTCACCTGAAAAGATACAGGAAAGAAAACTACCTAATCCAACCCCTCATTCTCTGAATGAAAAGCCTGTGGCCCGAGGAGGGTAAGTGGGTTGACCGAGGCCAAGAGCACGTCTGCAGCAGGCCAAGGACTAAAGCCAGGCAGCACGAGTCCTGCTTTGGCTGCTGCCCAGTGGGTGGGCTCGAGGGGTGCATAAGGTAGGAATGGCCCATGGGATCCACCACACTCAGGCCCTCCTGGCTCGCGTCCCTTGGAGCGAAGCCTTGGGAAGTCTGGCTACACCTGGTGTCCTGCCTGGAGTGGTGGTCCTGATTCACCTTGAGATACTGGATGTCTTTTGAGCAGCTGAGTTCAGGCAGGCCTGCTGCCCTCATGAGAGCAAAGAGGTGGAGAAAGAGCAGCCCGTGGCGCCGCAGGATGGTGTAGGCTTTCTCACAGTAGCCTCGGAACCTGCATCGGTGGAGGAAGAGACTATGGCTCTGGTCCTTGTAGCCACTGCCAACCCCAGGCTGCCCAGCAACTTCCCCGGAGCACCTGCCCTTGCCCTGAAGACAGGCCATGTACTCAAAGCCCCCAGTTCCTCTAACTGACCCCCCATGCCACAGCTTGACTTCTACTACACTACATGGCCTAGGAACGTCCCCCGTACTGCCCCAGTAGGGCACTCCAGAGCTGGGGTGGGGGTACTTCCTGCTGAGAAGGCAGGGACATGTTCCAAATCCCTCAGGAACACAGGGTTGGGGGGCCACAGTGGGGCTGAGGGCCGAGTCCTTGTCCCTGTAGCCTGCAGGGACCTCTGCTCCCTCACCGGAATGCTGGAGACTGAGGGACCCCTGGTGGGTCTAAGGCACCCTCACCTTTCAAACTTCTCATTGTTGTTCGTCTTCCCCTGCTGAATCACATGGACAAAGTCATAGGTGAGGATGAATGGGACTCGTTCACGGTTGATTCCAAACTTGGTCTTGAAATTCCCCAGAAAGTGGCCAAAATCAATGTGGAACAGCTAAGGGGATGGAAGAGCAAAGGCTGAGGGGGTGTCAGGAAGGAGAGCTGCCAGGTGCAGAGACTCAGGTTCACAGGGACTTGGGCTCACAGGGGACTTTGCCCGGGAATTGTGTGCAGGGCAGAAAGGCCAGGGGCCACAGGCTGCCCACGTGGCAGCTGCCCACACCACCTACCTGCCCACTTTCACGGATCATGATGTTGTCACTGTGCCGATCGCCGATGCCCAGCACATAGGTGGCCACACAGTAGCCAGCACAGGAAAGGGTGAACTCCTCGATGGCTCGGTCCAGGGCCTCCCTGGGTGGGGAAGATTGAAACCATGGCTATGTTCTGCAGCTCCTTCTACCAAGTGGTGTGGACTATTCCCCTCCCCTTGAATCTGGCTGGCCTCATGACCTGCTTTGGCCACAGATGTGGAGGAAATGATGTTGGGAGCATTACAGAACCTAAGCCTTGAGACACCTCACAGCTTTCGGACACCCCTGCCCGTCAAAGGAAGCCCAGGCTGGTCTACCAAATGAGGAGACGCCAAATGGAGAAGGACAGAGCTGACAACCAGCACGAGCTCCTCAGACATGTAAGTGGGGCCACTGTAGACCCTCCAGACCCCATCAAGCCACCAGATGGCAGTAGTCCCATGAGTGATCCCAAGCAAGACCGGCAGAAGAATCACCCAGCTGAGCCCAGCCCAAATTGCAGATTCATTGAGCAGTAAATGGTTACTTAAGTCCCTAAGTTTTGAGTGGTTGCTACACAGCAATAAATAACTGATATGTGGAGAAACAGAGATCCCCTATCCCAACACAGACATGAGCTGACTCTCAGCCTGAATGTCACAGGCCCTTCCTCTCACCTTTGGCAGTAATGGGCCAGCCCCTCCCAAGCCGCCCCTCTTGGGAAGAGAGGGCATCTGTCCCTGGGGCCCAAAACCAACCCTGGGTTCTTGGACTTGAGCCAGTTGAGCAGGGCATCCTTGTTAAAGGCAGCTGTGGCTGCCATGTTGCTCTTGTTTAGCTGGATGTTGGCGATGGTGTCTGAGTGGAGCACTACTTCGATGAGGCCTGTGCGGTCCCCGGTGGAGAGGCAGCCATAGGGGGTCATCCTGTGCAAGTGCAGAGAGGGGAGGCAAAGGCCATGGTCAAGCCTGTCCCTGGGGCTGCTTGGCCCCATGGACCTTGTGGCACCCAAAAACACCACAGGAGATGCTGCTCAAGGAGCTGGGAAGGAGCCCACAACTCCAAGGCCCCTTGGAGAGTCAGCCCCGGCACCTGAGACCCTGAGGGGAGAGCTTGGCATCTTGGCTGAGCTCATGTTGGCTCAGAAGAAAAAACCATGGTGGTTGGAAGAGGACATCACTGCTTCCAAAGATGAGGCAGGAAGCCAAGGACACTTGGGGCAAAGAAAACAACAGAGTGAAGAGACGCTGAGCCTGGAACAGCTTCTCCACACATGTCCTGTTGCCACCATCACTTCCCTCGCCAGACATGGAAACAGCACCCGCTCTTCTTACAACAGCCCTTTCTCAGCAGGGAGAGTAACGGCTGCTTTGACAGGCAGCCCCCCAAAGAGGCCAGGGCCCTAGGCCTTGTGCAGACATAAATGGGTGACAAGGAGCCCTCACCTCAGGTCCAGCCCCTCCTGCTTCCACAGAACGTCCATGAGCTGGATCATTTGCAGAGTCAGCATGTCCTGGCGGAGATCTGTCCAGCCAGCGCCGGAAGGAAAAGCACAAGTTTCTGGGGGGTACTGCACTCTGAGCTACGTCCAGGCCCTGAAGTCCCAGGTCTGTCTTTCAGCTCTCCCCATAGGAATCACACCCAGGTGTCCCCCAGGCCAGTACAGGCATGGAGGGGGGAAGGCCTCAGTGGGTTCCCTCCCAGGCCCTGCCTGCTCACCATCCCCATTCTTGAAGATGATGCCCACGCTGCCCTCACTGCCCGCCTCCTCATTGCTGTACATGATCCATAGGGGCTTCATCTTGGAGTCCATGAAGGTGCACTGCTCCACACTGCTGGGCCAGAGATCAGTCAGTGGGCCTCCGTGGGGCCGGGGGCAGTCAGGCAGAGGACCTGGAGGGGCGTGGGTGGTGCTTACCAGACGTCAGCCAGCAGCGTGCTGGGGTCGAGTGGGGACTGCAGGTGGGAGAGAGCCTCCAGGTAGGTCTCCTGACGCATGCACACATGCATCATCTCCTTGGTTTGCGGCTTGGTGGTCTTCTGGGAGCTCACTTTGACAAAATCATTCAGGGCCTTCAGCTTGCTCAGTGCTTCCCCCTGGCCAGAGAACGGGAGGTTGGAAGGAGCAGCCTGGAAGGGTTTGAGCTCTCGGCCTCACTGGCCCAGGTGATTCGAAGGGGCCAAGCTTGGGGAGGGGTGCAGAGGTTGGGACCTCACCTGCTTCATCAGCACCTTCATGTGGTGGGTGCTGCCCCTGCAGTAGGCCTCCATGATGAGGCCGAAGCGCAGGGCCACCGATGGAACATGCATCTCGGAGCTGAAGGGAGAAGAGAGGATTGAGCCCGTGGCAGGGCCACACAGCCCGGCCCCAGCCCAGGCAGGGACATCCCCTGGGACTCAGGCGGCCAGGACACCCAGGCCTTCTAGAAACTCGGGGTCAGAGGACCAGAAGCCCCTCTCCCACCGTGGCCTTTCCCCTCCGGGGGACACAGAGGCCAGGGGAGTTCAGCTACCGGAGGTGCCAGAAGAGGAAGTGACCGATCTTGCGGTTGGCCAGTGCCCGGTCCAGCAGAAACTTGGTCAGCTCACAGTCCAGGTAGGACTCATACTTGAGTACCTGCACCAGCTGCAGCAGGTACTGGAAAAGCTCATCGTCCCTGCAAAGAAGGGAGGCCACTGGGGTCACTTCGGATAGGGGGCCCACAGTGGGCGGGGGCAGAGCAGGAGCAAGAGGCGACCTCCACTGGAGTAGGCCTTAAGAGGCTCAGTGTCTCCTAGCAGTGCCCCTTGCTGGCAGCTGGGGCAAAGCAACCCTCTAGCTCCACTGCCCAGCAGCCCCAGCAGCCTACAGGACTCACGTCAGCTTGCGCAGGGACTTGATGGCAAAGGAGCCCACGTGGCGGTCCGGGAAACTGAAGTCCAGCAGCTCCAGGGCACTCAGGACGGGCAGCTCGGGCCATGAACACAGCAGGCAGAGCATCTGGAGGGAGGGATCAGGGTGGTGGAGTGGGAGCGGGCTGCCAGGGAAGGAGGCCATGGGGAGGAGGCCGCCAGGGGAGGAGGGTATTACAGGAGGGGGCCAGCAGGGGAGGAGGCCACCAGGCTGACCAGGCTCTGTCTGACCCCACCCCCTGCCCACCTGGGCCACGTCCTCGTGCTTGTTCCACTTAGTGACCAGCAGCAGCCGGGCCAGAGCCTCAGGGAAGTACTCCTGGACCTCATGGCGCATCTTCCACACCAGGTCCTTCTCGTGCTCGTACAGCTCCCCCGAGCCGCGCCGCTCCAGGATTTCCCGCAACTGCAGCTGCTGAGGGGTGCAGGGGGGTGAGGGCTGCTCCCACCCACTCTTCTCCCTGCCCCGCGCCCCATACCCAGCTCACCTCCTCCTCGGTGAAGCGCCCGTGCTCCCCGTGCCGCCCCAGCTCCAGGATCTGCAACACAACAACCCGCCCTGCTCTCAGCGACGCCCCCCACCGGCCAACGCTGTGCCAGCCCCAAGCAGGGCTTTCAGATTCTGGGGCACAGTTTCCAAGTTTAGCACTGCTGACATTATGGGCCAGATGACTCTGTTGTGGCGCTGTCCTGTGTAGGACGTTTGTAGGATGTTTAGCACCATCCCAGCCTCCACCCACAGATGCCAGTAGCACCACCTTCCACACTAGTTGTGACAACAAAAAAGGTCTCCAGACATTGCTCAATATCCCGTTGTTGCTATGTGCCATTGAGTCCATTTCAACTCACAGCAACCCCGTGTGACAGAGTAGAACGGCCCCATAGGGTTTTCTTTACTGTAATCTTTACAGGTGGCCCTGGTGGTGCAGTAGTTAAGAGCTCAGCTGCTAACCAAAAGTTCAAACCCACCAGCTGCTCCTTGGAAACCCTGTGGGGCAGTTCTACTCTGTCCTATAGGATCGCTATAAGTCGGAATCGACTCGACAGCAATGGGTTTTTTGTTTAATCTTTATGGGAGCAGATTGTCAGGTCTTTCTCCCGAGGAGCTGCTGGGTGGGTTCTAACAGCTGACCTATCTGTGCACAGCCGAGCAGTTAACCATTGTACCACCAGGCACTGTGGGGGTCAGTATTGCCTGGGCTGAGAACCTCTGCTCTAGGGCATGTGAGAATTCCAGAGATTCAGGAACACCCCAACTGTGCATGGTGACTACCTGCCCCCACCACACCCCAGCCCTGGGCAACTCATGGGTTGGCAGAGACCTTGCTCTGGGGAGCATCTGAGGCAGGGCCTGGAAAGTGCCCATTTGATCCCACAGCCTCTGGGCGGGGCAGGTCCTGGTATGGGGGCCCAGCCCAGCCGAGGTCCTGCCCCGAACTGACCTTCTCCAGGGCAGGGTAGTACACGGGATGAGGGGCCACCTCGGGGAGGCAGATGACCAGGGCAGCGGCACTCTCTGTGTTAGGATTACTCCGCACAGTCCCTGTGGGGTTCAGCAGCTCCCCTTTCTCGTCTGAACACACAGACAGATGAAGTCAGGTGCATGGAGAACACCGCCACCCCTGGGGCTCCCCATGCCCCTTAAGCCTCTATCCCCGGCCTGGCAGACCTGGGACAAAGGGCCACATGTAGAGGCACTGCTCCCCGGTCTTGAGCTGGTCCTTATAGTCAAACAGCATGAGGTTGGCCCAGGCGATGGGGCAGTCCTGGGGAGGACGAAGCAGGTCAGGGTCAGAGGGGACTCCATTTGCTCATCTGCAGAATGGGATCAGCCTCCAAGCCAAGCTTCCCTGTCCTCATCCAGACATCCCAAAGAGAGGAGCAAGAAGACTCAGACACCAGCTGAGGTCTCCCAACCAGACCCCAGAGGAGAACCTGCTTAGAGAGGGGGAACCCACTGTTTCCCTTTCTTATCAGAATCCCAGTGAGGAAGGCCAGCTGCCTGACTGTGCCCTCTGCTCCCAGCAGCACCCACACCCTCGGCTTATCGAGAAACCCCCAAACCAACCACATCAGCCCCCAGAGAGCTGGCCCTACTCAACCTTCCATGAGTCAGCAGGGCTGAGTGGAGTCACATCCTGGGCCTGGTGACTCAAGAGTCCCAGCACCACCCGTTCCTGATGGCATGACTTAGGCCTTTCTGCTCCCCAAGAGGACAGCAGCTTTGCCCTTCCCACCTCAAGGAGCTGCCTCCAGATCCCCACAGGACCAAAGACCCACATATTCCAAGTAGCCTGCTCACAGCCCAGCAACCCAGAGCCTTCACGAGGGAGGGGTGGAGGCTGGACAGGGAGGGGCGAGGCTGGGGGGCTGAGGTCTGCAGGCCCACCACAGAGCCCCCCACCCGGGCTGGGAGGATGGAGAGAGGCTCAGCTGCAGGGGCAGGACGGGGCCCAGCAGGAGGTACACTGGCTCTCAGGGGCCTGAACCCCAGCCTGACCCACCGCCTTCTTGGACTTCTTCTTGGTGGAGCGAGCCTTCTTGGCCTTCTCAATCACAGCGTAAAGCGCGAGGCAGAGCCGGGCCATTCGGGGCAGGTCACAGATGTTGATGTCGAACTCCAGCCGCTGGTTCCACACGGGCCCTGAGCACACGCTCACCTCTGAGCTGGACACCATTTTGCACAGCATCTCGTTGCCGTGGAAGAGCCCAGCCTGCACCACCAGCTGTGGGAGGTGCCAAGGCGCAGGTGAGCCGGCAGCAGGGGTGAGCGGTCAGTGCGGACCCAAGCAGGCAGGCACCCAGGGCAGAGGCCCAGCCCCTCTCCCTCCCAGGCCTCTCCCACCTAATGGTCAAATCTCCTCCTCTTTGTTGCTTGTTGCCGTTGAGTACAATTCTGACTCATGGCGACCCCATGCGTGCAGAGCAGAACTGTGCTCTACAGGGTTTTCAACAGCCCCAACCTTTCAGAAGCAGATCGTCAGGTCTGTCTTCCGGAGCACCACTGGGTGGATTCAAACCACCAACCTTTAGGTTAGCAGCAGAGTGCTTAAACCATTGCTTCATGAGGGCTCCTTTTCTTCTCCTTAAATACCCTAATTTAAGTGAGTCTGAGTCCCACTTCCATGCGGAACGAGGTGGTATGGCAGAGGGAGGGCTGCGCTGCCTGGGTGGGACAAGGCCCAGTGGCCGTGGGGTAGGGGAAGGGCACCTAGTCTCAGCTCCCCCACTGGCTCTGTGGGACCCCAGGGCACGTCCGTTCCCCTACTCTGGGCCTCAGTTTCCCCACATGAGCTTGGAAGCCCCAAGGGCCCTTCCAGCTCCAACATCCCAGGGCTCCCTTCACTTCTTATGAGCCCCTGTGATCTGGGATGCCCCCGCCCTGCCTCCCCCACCCCCATCGCCCCATTCTGAAGCCTGGCACCTACCAGCCCATCTGATCCAATCCGCCACGATTCTACTGGGGGAGCCCAGACCTGCCTGCTTGTAAAAGTACCTCACCAAAAAGTGCTCACAGGCATGAGACTCCACCTCACTGGACTCACAAATGGGACAATAAGCCCTGTACCTCACAGGGCTGTTCTGAGGACAGATGGGATCAGGAATGCCGCAATGTTTGGAAGAGAAAACAGCGCAGCTCCAGTCCCCATACTGTCCTTGCAGCAGAGGTGGGCCCTGGCCTGATCACTGGCCCCCTGGGGTGAGACAGTGATGACCACACCCACCTGCAAGCCCCGCCTTCACTACCCCGGGAGCACCCAAGCCCCGCCCAGCTGGAGCTGACCCTTCTTCCTTGCCTGCTGCCCTGCCCCCCAGACTCTGTGGTTCCTCATCTCCGGGCTAGGCCTGGTCCCTATCACCTCCACCAAGCTGAATACCCAGAACTCGGCTAGGCTTAAGTTTCTGTGAATTGGTCTCTCAGGCCGGCTGGCCTGCCCCCTACCCGGCTTCCTGTTTTGAAGCAGCTCAAACCACCCTGGGCAGGGATGCTGGGTAATGTGGTCAGGCGGCTTTCGTGTGACCCCCCCTTCTTCCTCTGCCACCCCTCCAGCCGCCTGTTTGTGCAAACACTCTGACTCCCCACCTGCCCCCGGAGCCCCTACCTTCATACGCTCATCGGCATTCACTTTGCTGCCCTGGATCAGCTCGATGCAAAACGGCTGCTCCAGGGACC
This sequence comes from Trichechus manatus latirostris, assembly GCF_000243295.1. Lineage (NCBI taxonomy): Eukaryota > Metazoa > Chordata > Mammalia > Sirenia > Trichechidae > Trichechus > Trichechus manatus. Next base: position 5,998,889 of record NW_004444069.1, on the reverse strand, counting down.
ACAGGGATGCAGAGGAGGGCTGAGGAGAGAAGAAGCAGGGCTGGTGATGGGCCAGGCGGTGCAAGAATCCAGAACTCTCTCACTGGGCTCACTCCCCTGGCCGCCACTTGGGGGTGGCGTGAGAGTGTTGCAGGTTTGTGGCAAAGCTCAGACACCAGCCCACAACACCGTCCTTTACCAGAAAACCTGCCACGCAGATGCCCCAGGGGCCCTCTGCCTGAGATCTACAGGCCATCAAGTTCTGCTGAAAGTGCGGGGAGCTGTGTCCACAGGGAAGGGCAGCAGGACAGCCAGCCTCTGCCCCCGAGGACATCGGTCTGTGAGCCTCCCAGGATCAAAGCCCCAACTCTCCACACTGACCAGCCATGAGGCTGGGGGCCCTGGACCCACGGCTGGCCTCGGGTGCCGCCTAACAGGCTCTAGGCTTGGCCAATGGCCAGAAAAAGGGAGGGAAGTGCGAGTTGTGGAGGGCGCCAGCTCACCTTCTTCACAGGAATGGGGGGCGGCTTGGTGCGCAGCTTCTGGACCTGGGGCGTGGGGTTGCTCTGCTCATCCCGCATGGCCAAGATGGAGGAGGAGTGCACCATGGTCAGGTGAGGGGTCAGCCCGCTGTGCAGGCAGCTGCAGATGTACTGAGAGGGGGCAGCATGAGCTGATGATGGGCAGCCCCCAACCACTCACTGGACAACAGGCTCCCCGGGAACACCGCCCCCCTGCTGCAGACCATCGCCGACCCCAGGACCTCCCGGGGTCCCCTCCTGCTGGCTGTCCCAACCCCACCCGCCTCCTCAAGATGGAGTATCTCCAGTATCTCCTTGTGCTCACAGAGAGGTCCGATCCAGCAAGGGGATGCTTCAGCCATGACCCCCAAAGGCCTGGCTCATCAGGCTCAACAGGGGCCTACGGATCAGCTCCCCTCACCCCTAAGGCCCAGCCCAGGGCTGTAGGGAGCACAGACACGGGGCCCCCCAGGCCTCACCTGGAACTGGCAGAGGGGGTAGCTGCCGTAGAGGTACTCGTACTTCCCATTCACCTGCAGCGCATAGTCCTCCGGCCGCTCCACCAGCGGCTGCCGGAACACGGTAGCCTTCTTCCGGAGGGCACAGGCCATCAGCGCCAGGGGCATGTCCTTGGTGGATACCTGGAAGGTGAAGCTCTCCTGGGAGGAGGAGAGCGGGTCAGCCCTCTGTTCTGTGGAGGTCCCATGGCATTCTGGGGCACAGGGGGCCTTAGTTGTCTATAGTAGGCACCCCCCACCCCTGAAGGTGAGACCTCCATGAGGGTCTCATCTGACTGACACTCAGAAGTACTGGTTGAGTGAACGAACAGATCAATGAACCTAATGCCATTGTTATACTGTCATTCCGTTACAGAGACCACCAGTGAAGCCTGGTCCGACTTGCCTGGTGGAAAGTCTGGCTGAGCCCTCACGTGCACAGATGTCTCACAGATACCAACTGATGCTACTGGAGGGAGGTGGATTTGGGGGGTCATGGGGAAGCACCCCCAGCAGAAGCCACAGCAACGTCCAGGTGAGGGGGAGAGGTGGGGCTCACCTCACTGCCCTCGAACTTGACATTGACTAGGAGGACCCGGTTGGGGACGCGCAGGGTGCCAGTGCCCCAGCCCCGCGCCGCAGGCTCCAGCTGCAGAGGGAAGCTGTACTGCAGCCAGGCCTCCCAGCCCAGCTGCTGCCGGTGCGCGGCTGCCTCCTCGCAGAACTGGCGCATCTTGGTGCGGAAGTCGTTCACCTCCGGGTCTCGCAAGGAGTCGAACTCATGGAGGCCTGAGAGACAGGAAGAGGCCGGGTCAGCACAGGGTGTCTGGCAGGCCCAGCCCAGTCGATGTGACCCACCCGCAGGGGCACCTTTGCCGATGACAAGGCTGATCTGTGAATTGATGAGCTTCTTCACACGGTCGCCCTCACGGGCCACCAGGCGCAGGACTGGCAGGAAGGGTTGGATGTCACAGAGTCGACGCTGCTCGTCCTCCAGCTCCTGCTGTTCCGCTGTCTGGTTGACGCAGGTGAACACATAGGCCTCGGGGTCGCTGAGCATGTGGAAGAAGGGCTCATACTGGGCGCGGTGCCACAACACCTGGGAGGGACAGGTGCTGGTCAGCTCCTCCAGCCAAGGCCACAGGGAGCTGGCAGGAGGGAGGCTGGGGGTCCCACTCTGCACAGCCCAACAAGAGGGCAAATGCAAGGATCCAAGACTGGCATCCTCTCCAGAGCCCTTGAGCACCGATCATGTGGTGGCCAGGAATCTCTGTTACTGCTCTGCTCAGAATGTGCAGGCTACACGCTGGGGTCTGAGGCTGAGCGGTGTGGCCCACGGTCTCCCGTGTAGGGTGCAGGGACCACCGTGAGGTTGCCCTGGGAGACAGTTGCTGGGACATGACCTTCAGGCCTCTCCTCCCTCCCCCCGCCAGCGAATCGTTCTGGAGTTCATCCCCCTGGCGATTAGACAAACTCACCTGAGTTCTAAATGTTGGCAACTAAATCAGAAAGGGAGTCCAATTCAGACTGGGTGGTACAAAGGGTTAATGCACGAGGCTGCTAACCAAAAGAATGGTGGTTCAAGTCCACCCACCCAGAGGCGCCTTGGAAGAAAGGCCTGGTCATCTACTTCCAAAAATCAGTCATTGAAAACCCTATGGACCACAGTTCTACTTTGACACACCTGGGGTCACCATGAGTTGGATTCAATTTGATGGCAACAGTTTTTTTTTTTTAAGTCAGAAAAACTTAACATACTGAATGAAAGGGCCAAATAAAACACATCTACAGACCATGCTCAGCTCCATACTGTGCCCCCAAAGTGAGGTCTCCCCAGGAACTCTCCAAGGAAAAGCAGTCCAAGAGTCAAGATTTAGTGCAAAGGCATTCACCACAGAATTACAGAGAATACAGAAAAGAAGGAAACAGTTCAATGTTGCTACCGTGGGAAATGGCTAGTTATGGCACAGAATCTGGGATTCCTGTACATACAGGCACGGAGGGGTCCAAGATATACCACTAAACTGAAAAATCCCAAATTGTACAACAGCAGATATAATTCAAACCCACTTTCATAAAAAGCAACAATAAACATATTTTAACATAGACTAGAGTCCAGCAAACCACGGTTTGTGGGCCAAATCTGGCCCAACGCCTGTTTTTGTAAAGAAAGTTTTATTAGAACACAGCCACACCCATTCGTTCCATATCGTCTATGGCTGCTTTTGTGCTACAACAGCAGAGTTGGCTAGCAAGGTCCAAAATATTTACTATCTGGCCTTTTATGGAAAAAAAGTTTGCTGGCTCCTAGTATAGATAAATATATAAAGAAATTGAAGCTAATTGGTTCACATTTTCTGTGGGGTGAGACTATAGGGGCTGACACCTGTTTTATATTTCTGCAATGTTTGAATCTGAATGGCATGCATGCATAGCTTCTGTGAGCAGAAAAAGTAAGATTAACTTTCAAATTATATTTATATAAAATGACAGTGAAGAAAGATGTTAACTCAGAAAAAAAAAGGACATAAAAGTTCATAATAATCAGAACGATCACAATTATGGAGGAAAAAACACCACAGTCTATACAGAAAACAGGAAACAGCCAGAGTGTTAACTGTGGTTGTCATATGGCTGGATTACAGATTATTTTTTTCTTCTCCTTTTCCTTATCTTCCTAAATTTTAGGGTGTTCGTATTGTTTTTTGCGGGGGAGGGTGGTAAATATATATATGTAACAAAACATGTGCCACGTCAACTTTCTTCACAGGTACAATTCCTAGACATTAATTATGTTTATCACATTATTCAAACATTACCATGTCCATATTACTTTTGTAATGGAAAAAGTAGACTTAATCTTTAAAGAGATCCTCCAGGAAGGGAAGATAAAACTCAAGGATGGTCCATGGCCTCTCCTTTTTCTTTCCTGCTCCCAATTATCACTTTGAAAATTCTGAGAAAGAGTCTCATCCTCTGGCAGCCCAAGGCAAGGCCCATTAAACCCCATACTTTGTAGATGGTAACATGACAATATCTACCAAATACCATTCAGATGTTTCATCCTTTACTCAGTAATCCACCCTGAAAATTATTCAACAAAAACTGTTTCCAAAGATATTTTACTATGGGGTCAGCGCTAAAGACAAAGATTAGTAGAACTCTTAAGAGGCCATGGATGGGGTAGTCCCAACAATGATGTCACAATGGGATGCAAGACCACCACTGAAACCAGCGCCTTGAAACTTCTGCTGTGATCTAGCTAGGATAAACACACACTGTAAAAGGGGGGAAGCTGAATTTGGAATGATATACAGAATATAACTGCAAGTTTTTAAACAATTCTTGGTATTATTTGTATATTTTAAAATTCTTATCTGAGACTCCCAAATCTGATAAACCACGCATGTGAATGTGAGAGTCTATCCGTCTCTCTGAGTTCTAAATTCTGAGGACCCGGCTTAAGGTCGAGGTCATACCTGCTTGATGGTACTGAGGTTGGCATTGCGGGACACAGGGAAGTTCAGATAGACACCCGTGGGCAGCAAGAAGTCAACCGCCACGCTCTGGTTCTCCTCCTTGGTCCAGAATTCCATAGGGCAGTCAACCCCGGGGGGCATCCTGTTCTACCTCTCAGGCGCCAGTTGCCCTGAAAAGGAAGCAAAGGCAAAGTAAGTGACCCAGGTGTTCTGGGCAAGTCAGAAATCCATGACAGCTGGAGGCTCAGGGCTGGGTCTCAGCCCACAGACACACAAAGCGGCCTCCATCTGGGCCTCGTCCTGCCCGGGGTGGCCTGTGGCTCCTACTGCCCAGGCCACGGTCTCATCACACACGGAACACTGTCTGTATCCCTCACTGCAAGGCACCAAAACTAAGAGACCAGTAGACTCACGCCAATCCTTTTTTCCCGGGAATGCACACATCTGGGAGGCCTGGCCATGGTCACCAGCTGACAAGGCCAGGGGACATCAGGGACACTGGTCAGACAACCCAGGACATTAGAAGGGCTGGAAGGTGGTAGTTCTTTGACACTTTATAGGCAGAAACCAAATGGCTTAAAAATGGCTTTGGGTATATACCCAAGAGACTTGAAAGCAGTGACACAAACAGACACATGTACACCGAGGTTCACTGCAGCACTTTTCACAACAGCCAAGACGGAAACAGCCCAAATGTCCATCAGCTGATGAATGGATAAACAAAAGCAGTGTATACACACAATGGAACACTACTCAGCTGTAAAGAGAAATGAAGTCCTGATACATGCTACGACACGGATGAACCTTGAAAACGATGCTGAGTGAAGTCAGTTGCAAAAGGACCAATATTGCATGATCTTACTTGTATGAAATAAGCAAATAGATAGATAGAAACCAAAGATTATTAGTGGTTACCAGGGGTAGGAGGGAGGGGGGAAGGGCGAGTTTTTGCTTAGGGGGCATTGAGTCGATGTTCATGTGGTGGAATGATTTGGAAAACGATATTATATTCAACTAGATGAATGTAATCAATGTTACTGAATTGTACATGTAGAAACTGTTGAATTGGTGTATGTTTTGTTGTTGTTGTTTTGTTTATTTGTCTTCTGCTTTTTTTCTTTTTTTATTGTACTTTAGGTGAAGCTTTGCAGAACAAATAGTTTCTCATTAAACAGTTAGTACACATATTGCTTTATGACAATAGTTAACAACCCCACGAGATGTCAACACTGTCCCTTCTCGACCTTGGGTTCCCTATTACCAGTTTCCTGTCCCCTCTTGCCTTCTAGTCCTTGTCCCTGGACTGTTGTGCCCCATTAGTTTTGTTTTGTTTTATGGGGCTGTCTAATCTTTGGCTGAAGGGTGAACCTCGCGAGTGACATTACTGAGCTAAAAGGGTGTCCAGGGGCCATACTCTCAGGGTTTCTCCAGTCTCTGTCAGGCCAGTAAGTCTGGTCCTTTTTTTGTGAGTTAGAATTTTGTTCTATGTTTTCCTCCAGCTCTGTCTGGAACCCTCTGTTGTGATCCCTGTCAGAGCAGTCAGTGGTGGTAGCCAGGGCACTATCTAGCTGTACTGGGCTCAGTCTGGAGGAGGCCGTGGTAGTTGTGGTCCATTAGTCCTTCGGATTAATCTTTCCCTTGTATCTTGTTTTCTTCATTCTCCCTTGCTTCCGAAGGGGTGAGACCAGCGGAGTATCTTAGATGGCTGCTTACAGGCTTTTAAGACCCCAGAACTACTCACCAAGGTAGAATGTAGAACATTGTCTTTATAAACTGTGTTATGCCAATTGAGCTAGATGTTCCCTGAGACCATGGTCCCCACAGCCCTCTGCCCAGCATTTTGGTCCCTCAGGGAGTTTGGATGTGTCTATGGAGCTTCCATGCCCTTGCCTTGTATAAGTTGTACTGGCTTCCCCAATATTGCGTACTGTCTTACCCTTCGAATTGGTGTATGCTTTGTTGTGTATATTTTCACCACAATAAAAAAAAAGAGAGAGAGAAAGAAAGGGAAAAAAACCTCCTTTGGCCAGTAAACAATTTTTTGCAACATCTCAGCCATACTAGAGTATAAACAAACCCATGTACCATCCCCGGTAAGTAACAAAATGTTACAGACACACTTAAAGGACCTTGTCTACCCACCATAGGAACCCTGGTGGTGCAGTGGTTAGGTGCTGAGGGTCTCCCCACACTTCAGGTTACCATCACCCAGATTCTGGTTGTTTATAATTTCCATGCATGCTTTTAGGCTTTTATTATACAAATACGTATCCAGAAACAATCCCTAATACATATGCATGTTTTAAAACTTTGTATGAATAGTAAGTCTTCTACCTTGTTTTTGCCACTCAGCATTGTTCTTTAGATTTATCCATGCTGATGCATGTAGCTCTGGTTCATTCATTTTAACTCATGTATGATATTTCACTGTGTAAATAAACCATAAGTTATTTACCCCTTCTCTTGTTGATCGACTACATGTGCAGAAAGAGCCAATGGAGAAGCTTAATATCATCAGTCAGAACAAGGCCAGGGCTGACTGCGGAACAGACCATCAACTGTCCATACGCAAGTTCAATCTGAAACTGAAGAAAATTAAAACGAGTCCACAAGAACCAAACTATGACCTTCAGTATATCCTACCTGAATTTAGAGACCATCTCAAGAACACATTCGATGCACTGAACACTAATGACCAGAGACCAGACAAGTTGTGGGATGACATCAAGGACATTATACATGATGAAAGAAAAAGACAGGAATGAAAGAAAAGACCAAAATGGATGTCAGAAGAGACTCTGAAACTTGCTCTTGAATGTAGAGTAGTTAAAGCATATGGAAGAAATGATGAAGTAAAAGAGCTGAACAGAACATTTCAAAGGGTAGCTTGAGAAGACAAAGTAAAGTATTATAATGACATGTGCAAAGACCTGGAGTTAGAAAACCAAAAGGGAAGAACACACTCACCATTTCTCAAGCTGAAAGAACTGAAGAAAAAATTCAAGCCTCGAGTTGCAATATTGGGAAGGATTCCATAGGCAAAATATTGAACAATACAGGAAGCATCAAAAGAAGATGGAAGGGAAATACAGAGTCACTGTACCAAAAAGAATTGGTTGACATCCAACCATTTCAGGAGGTAGCACATGATGAAGAATTAATTGATGGTACTGAAAGAAGAAGTCGAAGCTGCACTGAAGGCACTGGCAAAAAAACAAGGCTCCAGGAATTGACGGAATATCAATTGAGATGTTTCAACAAATGGATGCAATGCTGGAAGTCCTCACTCGTCTATGTCAGAAATTTGGAAGACAGCTACCTGGCCAACTGACTGGAAGAGATCCATATCTGTGCCCATCCCAAAAAAAAGGTGATCCAACAGAATGTGGAAATTATTGAACGATACCATTAATATCACATGCAAGTAAAATTGTGCTGAAGATCATTCAAAAAAGTTGAAGCAGAACATCAACAGGGAACTGCCAGAAATTCAAAAGAGGATGTGGAACAAGCAATGTCATTGCTGATGTCAGATGGATCCTGGGTGAAAGCAGAGAATACCAGAAAGATGTTACCTGTGTTTTATTGAGTATGCAAAGGCAATTTGCAGGAGATAAATGTTTACAGATAATAAGGAAAATGCAAATGAAATAATGGGAGACTATTTATTTCATACCTATATTAGCAAAAATGAAAAAGTTTGACAATTCTAAGTGCTGACGAAGATATGGAGATTTAAACATTATACAACAATGGCATGATTGCTAATTGGTGCTACCATTCTGGAAGAAAATTTGGCAATATTTAATGAAGTTAATGATGTGTATAACCTATGACATGGGGACAGTAGTGGTTCAGTGGTAGAATTCTCGCCTTCTATGCGGGAGACCTGGGTTCGACTCCCATCCAATGCCTTTCATGCACAGCTACCACCCATCTGTCAGTGGAGTCTTGCATGTTGCTATGATGCTGAACTGGTTTCAGCAGAGCTTCCAGACTAAGACCAACTAGGAAGAAAGGTCTGGCGATCTATTTCCAACAATCAGCCAGTGAAAACCCTATGAATCACAACAATTCAATTAGCAACCGATCATGGGGATGGCACAGGACTGAGCAGCATTTCGTTCTGTTGTGCCTGCTGTGGCCATAAGTTGGAGGCTGACTTGAGGGCAGCTAACAACATACGACATATGACAATTCCGCTCAGAGGTAAATACTCCAGCCCTGTGCTGTCCAATATGGTAGCCACCATCCACAGGTGCCTCTTCAGCACTTGAAACGTGGCTAGTGTGACTGAGGAACTGAATTTTTCAAATGCTTTAATTTTAATTCATTTTAATTTAAAAATTGATAATCGATCCAGTTATTAGAAAACTTTTGAGTGTGAAACAACGTGGGTCTGTAAGCCTACTTTTTCACCTATAAATGGTATGAAATCTACATACAAATCAAGTATTTCTGACAAAAATTTAGCATCTAAATTGCAATGTACTGTGTTAAATACACACCAGATTTCAAAGACTTAATGCAAAAAAAAAAATAGTAAAAATGTTTCATTTATCTCCTGCTAATTGCCCGCTTATAATCTTTGCCCGTTTTCCCATGGGTTGTCTTTTTCTTACTGGTATGTAGGATTTCTTTACATATTCTAGATTCAATTCCTTTGTTGGAAATATCTTGTCCTAGTCTGGGTTATCTTTTCACTTTGTTTATGTGTCTTTTGATAAATAGAAGTTTTCAGTGTTGATGTAGTTGAATTTATCAATCTCTGCCTTTCTGTTTTATGATTTTTTTTCTTTATCCTAAGGTCATATTCTGCTAAATTTAAATGACTTTTAAAAAGTAGTTGAAAGGAAATGTCTGGTATAAGAGACAAGTTGCTTTGGTGGCTCCACCAGCTAGGCCAAGGCCTCGCCCTTGGTTCTGAGCAGCGGGACCCACACATCACCTGGCATGACTTCCTCTGATTGTAAAACCACATCCTAGCTGGGTTCCTCTTTCTGAGACTGGCCACACCAAAGATTTTTTTGATTCAAAACTCAAGGGACAGTCAGAAATTCCAGAGAATCACTTGCAGTCCTAAATATGCTTTGGCCAAGCTTGGAAAGTCAGGGGGCACCTTTGGGCACCCAATCCTACGAGACTGAGATGGCATGAGCTCCCAAGGGCTCTCGCCAAAGGGCCTGGGCTCTGAGAAATGCACCCCTCACTTCCCTGTCCCTTGTTGTTGTTGTTGGTAGCTACCATCCAGTCAGCCTCCACTCGTGGCAACTCCATACACAACGGAACGAAACGCTGTCCAGTCCTGCACCATCCCTATGTTGGGTTGCGTATCTGACCGTTGTGATCCATAGGGTTTTCATTGGCTGACTTTCAGAAGTAGACCACCGGGACTTTCTTCCTAGTCTGTCTTAGTCTGGAAGCTCTGCTATAACCTGTCCACCATGGCTGTCCCTGTTGGTATTTGAAATACCAGTGGCAGAGCTTCCAGCATCACAGCAACATGCAAGCCACCACAGTATGACAAGCTGACAGATAGGTGGTGGAATCTACAGATATAAACTACAGTATAGCTGAAACATAATGGGGAAGCCAGACACAAAAGAGTATGTGCTGCATGATCCTAATTATATAAAGAACAAAAACAGGCAGAACTAATTTATGTTGGCAGAAGAAAGGACAGTGGTGACCCCATGGCAGGGAGTGAGTGGAAAGGAGTACAAGGGGGCTTCAGAGTGCCGGCACCATTTAGGATCTGGGGACTTTTCACAAACTGACCACACCCTCAGTCTAAGTCGTTCAAACGGGCTGACTTTGCTCCTAGCTACATGGGTAGCCCTGAGATCCAGGCCCAGCCAATCTGAGCCCTGAATTCCGTGGCCAAGGGGATTGGACTAGCGGTGGGACTGGACTTAGACCGGCCGATCATTGTATACCATCTCCCTAGTGACAGTGACTCCAGGATGGGCATGTGCACAAGTCAGTCCAGTAAGTTTGACATTTGGACTTCTCCACGGACTTCCTCCTGGGGCAGCAGAAAAGACTGCCTACCGCCACCAATGACCACCTACTGCCCTGAAGGATAGAACCTGAGGAGACTGACCCAGAGGAAAGCAGAGCTCCGAGTGAGAGTACAGCAGCTCCATTAGCCAATAATTCCCTCTTTTTTTTTTACTTAGAGCAGTATGAGTTGGGGTTTTTGCCACCTGCAGCTGAAAGTATCTATTTTGAATAACACAGCAGCACATTACATTTTTGGAAGCTTCTAGTGGTTAGAACCACCACCCGTCTGTCAGTTTGTCATCCTGTGGTGGCTTTTGTGTTGCTGTGATGCTGGAAGCTATGCCACCAGTATTTCAAATACCAGCAGCATCACCCATGGTGGGCAGGTTTCAGCAGAGCTTCTAGACTAAGACAGACTAGGAAGAAAGGCCTGACAATCGACTACGAAAAATTAGCTAGTGACCCTATGGATCACAACAGAATATTGTCAAATTACCAACAATCATAAAGATGGCGCAGGGGCTGGCAACATTTCATTCTGTCATACAGGCATACTTCATTTTACTATGCAGATAGTGCGTTTTTTACAAATTGAAGGTTTGTGGTAACCCTGCGTTGAGCAAGTCTATCGGTGCCATTTTTCCAACAGCATGTGCTCACTTCATGTCTCTGTGTCACATCTTGGTAATTCTCGCAATATTTCAAACTTTTTAATTATTATTATATCTGTTATGGTGACCTAAGATCAGTGATCTTTGATGTAACTATTGTTAATTGTTTTGGGGCACCACGAACCGCGCTGGTGTAAGACAGCGAACTTAATCAATAAATGTTGTGTGTTCTGACTGCTCCACCAACAGGCTGTTCCCCCGTCTCTCCCCCTCTCCTCAGGCCTCTCTATTCCCTGAGACACGACAATATTGAAATTAGGCCAGTTAATAACCCTACAATAGCCTCTAAGTGTTCAAGTAAAAGGAAGAGTTACACGTCTCTCACTTTAAATCAAAAGCTAGAGAAAGGCATGTCAAAAGCCGAGATAGGACAAAAGCTAGCCTCTTGCACCAAACCGTTGGCCAAGTTGTGAATGCAAAGGAAAAGTTCTTGAAGGAAGTTAAAAGTGCTACTCCAGTGAACACAAGAATGATAAGAAAGTGAAACAGCCTTATTGCTGATACGGAGAAAGTTTTAGTGGTCTGGATAGAAGATCAAACCAGTCACAACATTCCCTTAAGCCAAAGCCTAATCCAAAGTGAAGCTCTAACTCTCTTCAGTTTTATGAAGGCTGACAGAGGTGAGGAAGCTGCAGAAGAAAAGTTTGAAGGTAGCAGAGCTTGGTTCATGGGGTTTAAGGAAAGAAGCTATCACCCTAACATAAAAGTGCAAGGTGAAGCAGCAAGTGCTGATGCAGAAGCTGCAGCAAGTTATTCAGAAGACCTAGCTAAGATAATTGATGAAGGTGGCTACCCTAAAGAACAGATTTTCAATGTAGATAAAACAGCCTTATACTGGAAGAAGATTCCATCTAGGACTTTCATAGATAGAGAGAAGAAGTCAATGCCTGGCTTCAAAGCTTCAAAGGACAGGCTGACTTTCTTGTTAGGGGCTAACACAGCTGGTGACTTTAAGTTGAAGCCAATGCTCATTTACCATTGCAAAAATCCTAGGGCCCTTAAGAATTCTGCTAAATCTACTCTGCCTAGTTGTATAAATGGAACAACAAAGCCTGGATGACAGCACATCTGTTTACAACATGGTTTACTGAATATTTTAAGCCCACTGTTGAGATCTCCTGCTCAGAAGAAAGATTCCTTTCAAAATATTACTGCTCATTGACAATGCACCTGGTCACCCAAGAGCTATGATGGAGATGTACAAGGAGATTTATGTCATCTTCATGCCTGCTAACACAGCATCCATTCTGCAGCCCATGGATCAAGGAGTAATTTCAACTTTCAAGTCTGATTATTTAAGAAATACATTTCATAAGGCTATAGCTGCCACAGGTAGTGATTCCTCTGATGGATCTGGGCAAAGTAAACTGAAAACCTTCTGGAAAAGATTCACCATTCTAGATGCCATTAAGAACATTCATGATTCACGGGAGGAAGTCAAAAACATCACCATTAACCGGAGTTTGGACGAAGTTGATTCCAACCCTCACGGATGACTTCGATTGGTTCAAGACGTCAGTGGAGGAATTAACTGCAGATGTGGTGGAAGCAGCAAGAGAACTAGAATTAGAAATGGGGCCTGAAGATCTGACTGAATTGCTGCAATCTCATGATAAATCTTTAACAGATGAGGAGTCGCTTCTTATGGATGAGCAAAGAAAGTGGTTTCTTGAGATGAGAATCTACTCCTGGTGAAGATGCTGTGAACACTGCTGAAATGACTACAAAGGATTTAGAATACTACATAAACTTAGTTGATAAAGCAGTGGCAAGGTTTGAGAGGACTGACTCCAATTTTGAAAGAAGTTCTACTGTGGGTAAAATGCTATCAAACAGCATCACATGCTACAGAGAATTCTTTCGTGAAAGTCAGAGTCAATCAATGTGGCAAACTTCATTGTCTTATTTTAAGAAATTGCCACAGCCACCCCAACCTTCAGCAACCACCACCCTGATCAGTCAGCAGCCATCAACATCAAGGCAAGACCCTCCACCAGCAAAAAGATTACAACTTGCTCAAGGCTAAGATGATGGTTAGCATTTTTTAGTAATAAAGTATTTTTTAATTAAGGTATGTACATAATGCTATTGCACACTTAATAGACTACGGTATAGTGTAAACCTAACTTTTACATGCACTGGGAAATAAAAAAATTTGCATGACTTACTTTATTCCAGTATTCGCTTTATTGCGGTGGTCTGGAACCGAACCTGCAATATCTCCAAGGTATGACTGTACATAGGGTTGCCATGATCTACCGACTCAGGGGCAACTGCCAACAACAGTGCTTAGAAACTTCTTTACTTGGAAGCTGACCTGCCTCTAACAGTCAATCCCTGGCCTTTGTGTTGGCATCTAGAGGAACCCAGACGAGGCCACCATGACTGCTCTTCTGCTGGATGGTGGCTCCATCATGTCAGTAACTCTGACTCTTCTGGCTACAAAGCAGTGTTTAGACCTTTTGCCAAAGTTTGGAGTTCAGAGCTAACAAGATGATCCAGAGACAGCCGACAAGTCAAGTTATAGAGGAATGTTCTAGGCACCAAGATGCTATCTGCTCAGTCTAAAATTTTACAGTCTCTCCCACCCCTAACCCAGAAAGTTTTTTGGTGAGCATGTTGGCTATCAGCCCTCCAGGAACTTTTCACAGTAAGCCAGGTTCTACCAGCCTGTATTAAAACATCAATTTCCTGAATCTCAATGCAGGAATTCATAATTATTTTTGGTAATTTCATCTCATGGGCATAACGGGCACTCATATATTATTGGATTTGATATTTTGTATATATCACCCCAGCCTGCAATGTATTTGTCTATTCAATTAATATTTATCAATCTTGACTAAGTGCCAGGTATCATATGAAGTGCTAGAAATACTGTGGTAAAGGAGACAAAAGGGTCCCTGCCTTCAAGGAGCTTACAAATGTAAGGGAAACAAGTAAGTTGGTAGGATGATTATAGAGTCCCTGGGTGATGCAAATAGTTAACTTAATGCGCTTGGCTACTAACTGAAAGATTGGCAGTTCAAGTCTGCCCAGAGGTGGCTCAGAAGAAACTCCTGGTGATCTACTTCCAAAAAACTGGCTGTTGAAAACTCTAGGGAGCACAGTTCTACTCTGACACACATAGGGTGGCTACGAGTCAGAGTTGACTTGATGGCAACCAGTAGGATAATTACACATGGTATCGAGCGCAATGAAGAAACATGGGAATGTGATGGAGAATAACTGGGAAGGGATGCTCCATACAGGGAGGTCAGCCAAGACTTGATGACCAAAGTGAGCCAGCTACACACAGAGAACCCTGGAACAGCAAGAGTAAGGTGGGAAAGGACCGCTGTGGCTGGAGCATACGGTGGGGTAGGGGGTGGTTGGAGATGGGATTGAAGAGGTCAGCAGAGAGAAGGTCCTGTAGAGCCTTTAGAACAGGGAAGGCACCTGGCTCTCATTCTAGAGTGACAGGCAGCCTGGGTGGGGGGGTTGAGGCAAGGTAGTGATGGGATATGATTTGCACCCAAAAAGATGCTGTTGGCTACTATGCAGAAGGAGAAGAGAAGCTAGGATGGAAATGAGGAAAGTGTGAGGAGGAGGCTGGTACAGTGTTTGATGAGAGTGGTTTGATCCAGGAGGACATACAGCTGAAGAGAGAACAGAATCAAGACATAATCAGGCGATCTGATGGATCAGATGGGGGCAATGACTAAAAGGGAGGGAACAAGAGTGACAGCCAGGTTTGGGGCTGGGGAAATTGGATGGGTAGTACCAATGCTCGAAGTCGGGGAAGTAAAGGGGAGGGGGATCATGGGGGGACAAAAAAGCAGGAGCTCTATTACAGACACATTAAATTTAAGATGCCTACTAGAATCCAAGTGAAGACAGCCAAGGGGCAAAGTTCCCAGTTCAGAGCTTGGGGGGAGGTCTGTGGGGTCACAGCGATATAATTTGAAGTCACCAGACTACTGACAGGATGTGGAGCTGTAGGGACAGCTGAGACGGCCTAGGGATAGAGGGTAAGTGAGAGCTGGACCTCCCCCAAGATCCTGGGTTTTATCCTCAAAGATTAATCGTGAGTAATCCCTCCCTGCTCTGAGTCATCCAGAATCTTGAGGCATGACTATCTATTCACGTCTAAGTCATTAACAAAAATACCAAAGGAAACAGCAAGAAAGAGCTCAGTTCCTCCCCATCCACCTCCCTGGTCAGGACATTCCACAGCTGTGCACGGTCAGCAGGATCCTGGCTGGGTGTCTGCGTCATAGGATCAAACCATCCTTGTACAGGTTGTTCTTTAATGCTCCCAGTTAGATGCACTTTATTTAAACCAAGGTTGAAGAACAGTTTCTCAGCATGTGTGGGAGGGGGGTGGTGAAGTAGGGGGAGGGTCTGCCGTTCAGTGTCCTAGACTGCCAGCAGAGGATTTTCCCCACTTTAAATAAAGCATGTGTGCCACCATCCTTCCCAGCCAGCATCAGGGAATGCTTCAACATGCTCTAGTTTATTTCTGAGAGAGGATGGCTGTCTTACTCTCCTAGTGCTACTGTAACAAAAATATCACAAGTGGTTTTAACGAACAGAAATTTATTTTCTCACAGTTTAGGAGGCTAGAAGTCCAAATTCAGGCCACTGGCTCTTTGAGAAGGCTCTCTCTGTCTGCTCTAGGGGAAAATCCTTATCTCAGCTTCTACAACCGGGTGTTTCTCAATTCCTTGGTGATTTTCACATGGCATTTATCTTCCCCCATTTGTGCTTGCTTGCTTCTCTCTGTGTCTAATCTGCTCTTTTTATATTTATATTTCAAAAGTCATTAGGTTTAAGACACACCCTATCTGATATCACCTCGTTAACATAACAAAGAAAACCCTACTACCAAATGAGGTTACCTCCACAGGTCTAGGGGTTAGGAGTCTAACATATATTCTGGGGGGACACAATTCAATCCATAATAGACCAGAAGTAGGGGAGTATATCCCAGAGCCATAAACTGTTCCTCTGGTCTGCAAGTGAAGTTGTGGCCTGCCCCACAGCCCCTGTGGCCTAGCCAACCTGCTGGCTGGCTGCCTGTCCCAAGCTCAGGACTCCTGAAGAATCCAGCTCATTCCTTTAGAACTCTACCACCTTGGGTCTCTGAGCTGCCTTCTCTCAAGTCTGTCAGGCTGCCACATGTTTCCAGTGGCCCTCGCAAATGGTTCCTCTGACCAGGGACAGCTCCCCAGCCTTTGTCAATGTAAAGACAAGCCTTTTGGTCCCACAGTCACATGCCCTGGGGAAAGGCTTCCAAAGGGAACATGTGAATCACTCCAGGCAGGCTCTGCACAGGGGACAGGCAGCAGGAAAAGAGGGGAAGTTGTGTCCCCCTTATCTGAGTGATAAATATCTTTCTCCCTGTTATCCCCTTGTGGGTTGAATTGTGTCCCCCCAAAAGATATGTTGAAGTCCTAACCCCCAGTACCTGTAAATGTGAACATGTTTAGAAACAGGGTCTTGGAAGATATTATCAGTTAGGTTAACATGAGCTCATACTAGAGTAGGGTGAGCCCTAATCCAATGAGTGGCAGCTTTATAAAAGAAGAGAGGAGACACAGAGAGACACGGACATACAGGGAAGACGGTCATGTGAAGACGGAGACAGAGAATGGAGTGATGCATCTCGTAGCCAAGGGAACATCAAGGATTGCCAGGAACCACCAGAATGTAGGAGAAATAAGGAGACGTTGTCCCTTGGTGCCTTCAGAGAGAGTGTGGTCCTGCCAACACTTTGATTTTGGATCTCTAGCCTCCAGAAATGAGAGACAATAACTATCTTTTATTTTAAGCCACGCAGTTTGTGGTACTTTGTTACAGCAGCCCTAGGAGACTAATATACTCCCTGAGGGTGATCTGTGCAAAATGCACCACGCACCTTCGGATGTTACTCTACAGCAATGGTCTGAAGGTCCCCTGGGCCATCCCTAAAAGTGCGCGTTCATACAGACAATGGCTCACCATATGCTCTTAGCCCTACGGACAAAACATCTATCCAACACCTAGATTTCAGAGCCAAAAGCTATAATCCATTTAGACCAAGAGAAGGAACCTCAATCACAGAAACTTCTATAATGTGGTTACACACAATAGTCCATGTGTCCACCATAATGCCAGGCCTGGGAGGATACAAGACCAGCAGCCACCATGACAGGGGCAGAAAGGTCACCCTGCAGCAGTGTCCATGGTATAGGTTCAGGACAGCCACCAGGCTGGCCTTTCACGGCTTGTTCAACAAAGCAGGGTCTTGATTGGTCCTCTTCACCTGGGTTTATTTTCAGGTAGTGTTCAGCCTCAAGAAGTCTTTCTAATCAAGTGTTTTGTGTCTCAACCACTCTCTCTTGGAAAATGCAATCGGCACGTTTCCAGTTGCCCAGCCAATGTGGAAAGTGAGTGTGAGTGAGCACTCAAGGGGCTAAGTCCAATGGCATTTTGCCCACAGCACCCACTTCCCAATGGATTTCCAGCTGGAGCAGTGGAGACTGGGAAAGGATATCAGAAACCACCAGCCTGCTCTGGCTGCCGGGAAAACCCCAAATATCCTACATTGTTATATCTGCCTGGAGAGCCTCGGGAACAAGGACACGAAGGAGGGCCACCCCTCCTTGGTCTGGAAGGTCTCAGGCCCCAAGTCCTGCTCATTCATTCATTCATTCAGCAAACACTTATCTGTGCTCCTTCTATGTGCCAGTCAGGGAACGGGACAGGCACCATTCCTGCTCTTACAGAGTTTTTAGTCTAATGGGAGAAGACAAACAATAAAAACAAATTAATAAACAAGATGATTTCAGATAGAAAGACTTGGGATGTAGTTCTTCAAAAAGCTAAACATAGAATTTTAACACGATTCAGCAA
This sequence comes from Trichechus manatus latirostris, assembly GCF_000243295.1. Lineage (NCBI taxonomy): Eukaryota > Metazoa > Chordata > Mammalia > Sirenia > Trichechidae > Trichechus > Trichechus manatus. Next base: position 5,980,863 of record NW_004444069.1, on the reverse strand, counting down.
TTCCACTCCTAGGTATATACCCAAAAGACTTAAATTAAAGCAGGGACTCAAACAGATCCTTATACACCAATGTTCATTGCAGCATTACTCGCAATAGCCAAAAGGTGGAAACAACCCAAGTATCTAACAATGGATGAATAAATAAACAAAATGTGATACATAGGTACAATGGAACATTATTCAGCCATAAGACGGAATGAAGTTCTGATATATGCTACGACATGGATGAATCCTGAAAACAATATGCTGAGTGACACAAGCCAGTCACAAAAGGACAATTATTATATGATTCCACATACATGAAATATCTAGAACAGGCAAATGCATAGAGACAGAAAGTAGATTAGAAGTTACCATGGGCTGGGGAGAAGGGGAATGGGGAGTTACTGCTTAATGGGGACAAAGTTTCTTCCTGAGGTGATGAAAAGTTTTGGAACTAGATAGTGATGAAGGTTGCACAACATTGTGAATATAATTACTGCCACTGAATTGTATACTTAAAAGTGGTTAAAGTGGGACCTATGATGTTATGTATATTTTACAATAAAATTGAAAAAGAAAAGTTGGGATGTAATAAAAAGGTACTTGCAAGCGTAGTCTCCTTCAGATGATGGGTCAGGAAAGTGCTCTCAGGTAAGATCATGGGAGGGAAATCTCCAGAAGCCCAGAAGCCAAGCAAGCAGGACATCCTGAAGACCAAGGCTAGGACTGAGGAAGGAGGAGCTGGCCTGGAGGGCTGAATGTACATCCCGAGCTCCCACCACAAGAGAAAAAGAGGTCAGAGGGGTGAAGGACGGGCATGGATGAAGTAACAAAGTACTGTAAAATCACGTAGAAGGCGTTCCAAGGCCCACTTGGAAGGTAAACTGAGGATATGAACTGTTCACTCCCTACTATGACCCAGTAATTCCACCCTTAGGTATATACCCAAAAGAACTGAAAGCAGGGACTCAAGCAGATACTTGTACACCAATGTTCACTGCAGCATTACTCACAATAGCCAAACGGTGGAAACAACTCAAGTGTCCATCAATAGATGAATGAATAAACACGATATGGTCTATCCATATCATGGAATATCACTTCTCTCTCCTTCATTTTTACTGGTGTCTCCTTTGATGGGATATGAATCAATAGGATATAAACTTTTAATTTGAATATTTAAAAAGGCAAAAACAAAACAAAAAACTTCACTGGGGAAAATCAAGACAGAAACGAGAAATGAGAGACATAGGCCTCTGGAAATTCTGTTCTATATGGAAAACAAATATTTCTGACCCATTCTGCTGCCATCAGGAAAAAATAAGCCAATTACCCTGAAGGAAATTCTATCCCAGCCATGTCCTATGATGTTCTGTTCATGGCCCATCCAGGGAGGTCTCAGCCTGCACCCAGATGGAAGCCCCTGACTGCCATGGTAGAGATCCCTGAAGAGCTGTCATAATATCTCAAAATCCAGAGAAAGATCCATGGTCTCACATCTGGTAATTCTAGGACCTTGGGAATTTTCCTGAGTAATTCAGTAGTAGAAAAAGCAATGTGAACACATATTCACTGTGGTATTGTTTGTGAAAGTGAAAAATAAAAAATAACAAGGAGACGGCTAAATAAATGATTGTACATTAACTCAATGGGAATGAATGCAGTCATTAAAATGACTCCTGTGCATACTGCATAACACTGTAAATATTTCCCACACTAAATGGAAAAAAAAACCTACACTTATCATTATGACTTATGCCTCTTGACAAAATATTTCAGAAAGCACAGCAAAAAATAAAAACAATTATATTATGGATGGATATGAATGTCATAATAATGATATTTTTAATTTTAATTTCTATGGAAGTTATACAAGCATGTGATTTAAAAAAATTAATTTGAATTGAAACTAAAAACACTCATAGAAGAAAACAACAGTCTCCTGACTTCCACCTCCAAAGACATAGCAGCCCCAAACAATTTCAGTTGCTTCTCTGGGTATTTATCTCTATATTTCTAAATAATAGGTTTACGCTAATATTTCTTTATTTTCAACTTTTAACTTTTTACCTTAGAGAATGAGATAGAGCTCTCCTATACATATTAACACGCACATATCCTCTCCCCTGTTTTTTGAATACGGTAGTCCCCCCTTATTCATGGGGAATACGTTCCAAGACCCCCAGTGGACGCCTGAAACCACGAATAGTACCAAGCCCTGTATATACTATGTTTTTTCCTATATGTACATACCTATGATAAAGTTTAATTTATAAGTTAGATGCAGTAAGAGATTAACAACAACAATAAAACAGAACAATTATTAAGTAAAATAAGGGTTACTTGAACACAAGCACTGTAATACCACAACGGTCGATCTGATAACCGAGATGGCTACTAAGGGGCTGATGGGTAGAGAGTGTACACAGCATGCATACGCTGGACTAAGGGATGATTCACCTCCCAGGTGGGACAGCGAGGGACAGTGAGAGATTCATCACGCTACTCAGAACCGCGCGCAATTTAAAACTTATGAATTGTTTATTTATGGAATTTCCCATTTAATATTTTTAGACTGTGGAAAGCGGAACTGCAAATAAGGGGGGACTACTGTACAGCTATGTGACAATTTCTTGTTATATGAATCTTCACTGCTTACATTATTATGACTATGTAAATATTGTTGAAAGCTAAGCCACATAGTATACTATGATTATATTTCCTTTCTTGTTCAACTTCTTATTTTTCCTATAGTTGACAGTTGCCTCATTTTTTAACTTCCTTTGTTTTCAATATATTGATCACTAATTCTTCCTCAATTCACCAAAAGAGCTATAAAACTCATCACAATACAGTAAATATGTCAGAAAACCAATCAGTTCCATATTTCTCCTGGGGTCCTCTGCCATCTTGCTCCAAACTGGGTTGGTTGCTCCTAGGCCAGCTGCACAGCTGTGGTACTGGCTTCACCATCATTACGAAAATTCTATTCACCTCTCTCTGGATCAGTCAGGGTTCTTGGTTGCAAGTAAAGAAGCCAACTCTAGCTGACTAAACAGGGAAGGAGCTGATAGATTATCCGACATATTTGTTGTATTTTGATGAGTTTTACAGTTCTGTTGGAGAGTTTCAGAAAGATACAGTGACCAATACATTGCAAACAAAGCAAATAAAAGAAGGTCACTATCAACTTGAGGAAAAACAAAAAGTTCAACAAGAAAGGAAATATAATTGTAGTACACTATGTGGGCTCCATGATGCAGAACCACATCTGATAACAAAATGGCTGTTGTTGCCACTGATCACTGGGTACCAGGAAGTTGACCTTGCAGCCATCACTGCTGCCATCACTACAGTCATGGCTAGCGTACACTCTTCACCCCTTTCTTCTGTCACCGGCTCTTATGTCAAAATGTGGCATAGGTGAATCTCATCAATGGATCCCAGGCCATAGCCTTTGTCCTGACTACAGAGGCTCAGAAGTGAGTACTTCTCAGTTCTCATAGGGGGAGGTCATTTTTCTTTTTCCCCACTCCCAAAACTCAAAGTAATATAATAGCTGAAACAAAGAAAGTCATTTGGCAGCTGAGCAGCCAGAACAAGGGACACCTGCCCATTGTACCACTTGTTCTTTTTTCTTGATTTATTCCCTCATTTTCGTGGAGCACATCCTCCAGTAGCCTTCTTGAAAAGGGATATGAAGGAGGATGATGTTTTTTAAAATTCACGTCTTAAAAAATATCTTTACTCTTTTACTTGAATGATAGTGAACACAGAATTTCCTTTGGAAATTTGAAAGTATCTCTCCATTGTCTTCTAGCCTCTAGTGTCAATTTCAAAAAGTCTGATGCCATTCTGTTCACCATTCTTCATGTGGCCTCTTTTCTCTCTAGTAGCTTTTATCAAACAGCTGGGCAGGAGTCCCTGGGTGGTGCACACAGCTAATGCATTCAGCTGCTAACCAAAGGTCGGACATTTGAGTCTACCCAAAGGTGCCTCGGAAGAAAGGCCTGACAATCAACTTCTGAAAAATCAGCCATCGAAAACCTTATGGAGCACAATTCTACCCTGACACAAATGGAGTTGCTGTAAGTAAGAATGGACTTGACGGAACTTCTTTTTCCTAATCCAGTATGACCTAATCTTACTTGATTACGGCTGCAAAGACCCTATTCCAAATAAGGTCACATTCACAGGTTCTAGGTGGACATGAATTTGGGGGGGGAGGGGACACTATTCAACCCAGAAGTTTTGAAAGACATACAGAAAATGAGCTTGACATTAGTGGGAGAAGAAAGCCTCAAAGGAGCAACAGCTCCTCCTCTTTCCGTTCTGAAGACACGGCTGTTGCTCAAGGAGCTCGCTTACCATCCCTAGCTATCTCAGGACCCCAGATGGGGACATTTAGTCCAACGCCAGTCATTCTCTGGTCTGTTTCTTCATTTGCACAATGAGATGACTGCATTCATTTTCTAAGCCTAATATCCTAGAAGCTCCAAAGAGTATCTCATTCCTGATAAAGTGATAGCCAACTCTGGGGGAAAAGAAATGTCCCTATCTAAGGACTCTTTGAGAAGCAATACCGAGTTAGAAAAATTAAATTCACTTCCTTCTGAAGAATATTCTAGTTTTTCTTTCCCAAAATAGGTCAACTCAACTCCACCATGACTGTAGTGAGTCAACTGCCAAATCCTGCAGCTTAAGAATGGGTTCCTGAGAGCAAAACCACACCTTCTTTTCCCAGGCAGCATCTCTCCTTTGGGAACCTGGCTGAAGTCTAGTTATCTTCCCCCTTTGCCAGCTCCTAGCATAAATTTGGGTCATTCTCTCCCTTTAGGCATTTTAGTGCATGGAGAAGCTGTCCTTGGCGAGACACTCAGGGAGGGCAGAGTTGGTTCACGTTCTTAATCTGTCTGCAAAATAATGTTTCTTCTTCCTCCCACTCCCACATTTGCTCCCCTACCTCCAGCCTACCTCCCTGGGATGGTCCAAGAAAGAGCAGAAGCAAAGGACCTTCTGTCTGGTAGATTAGCGATGCTTTAGAATCAATGAGTGTCATTCCGCCCTTGCCTCACTCTGGCTTCTTATGTGCCTAAAAAAAAAAAGAGAGAGAGAGAGAAATTTAAAAAGAGAGAGAGAAGATACTTTCAAGATCTATCCATGTGGGATCAAACTGATAACAGGGACTTGAAGGATTAGATAGGAAACTTAGGGGGCAGTGAGTTTATGTTAATGGGGGAGGAACAACTCAGAAAAGGAGAGTGAGAATGGTTGCATAACCCGAAGAACGTAATCAATGTCACCGAATTGTACATGTAGAAACTGTTGAACTGCTGCATGTTTTGCTATGTATATTCTCAACAACAACAACAAAAATAAATTATTAAGAAGAGAGAGAGAATCTCAGAAACCTTCTCTTATAAGATTTGAGCTCAAAAACAACTGCTTCACCTCATTTCTCTTTTTGCAAACCAGTCACATTCAGCTTGGTCGGCCTTTCTCACCATCTGCATTCATGCCACCCCCAGCTCCCTTTGGGGGTACTGAGCAAAATACAGGAACATCTCCAGGGCCTGAAGCAAGAATATGCTGACGACTGAAATCAGTTCTAGAGTTGTTTGTTGGTTTTGTTTTGTTTTTGAAAGCAAAGTAAGTGATCTGAGTCAGGCCTGGGTTCGAGTTCCATTCAGTGGTTGTGAGAAGCAGGTCTGTGAACCTGAGACAGTGCAATTCCCGTATGAATCTAACTTCAAGGCTCAAATCACATCAAAAAGGAAAATCCATCACCGCTCGGCTGGAGATGAAAAGAAAGGCCGCCCTTGTTGAGAATGAGACGGGAGGGGGCCACCCACTCACTGGATCCGTGATGATTCCCCACCCCCCACCCCACCATCCCGGAAATAATCTGACCCCTGGGAGAGAAAGATGCCTGATCTCCGGAAGCCTGGCCGCCTGGATTCCAGCAGTAGGACCCCCACCCCACCCCCATGTCCCTGGGTGTCCCTATCTCCACAGGGTGGGGAGTCCTGCCTGGAACCCACCAGGCAGGGCTGGGAAGGGCTCCTGACAGGTAGGAAATGGAGACCATTGCTGGACCCGATGGAAAAGGTGTCTATTACGGGAACACATCTGAATTCACCTTGCCACCAGCCCAGGCCCTGGGAAGAGGACACCCGGTTGCAGGAGCCCAGGAATGTGGGCTGGGACGGTCGCTTCACCCAGCACCCCGGGGAGAAGCGCCAGGACTTCCTGGGGCAGAAAAATGGGAGGCCGGAGCCCAGAGCTAAGGAAGAAATCACCCCCCTTGCTGACCAATATAGAAAGGCCAATACTGGAGTTAGCAAGAGGATCGATAATCCCAGCTCAGTAACAGGGAATTGAGACATGATAGTAGGAAAAAAGATAAGGGGAGATAAAGCAAAAAGGATGATCCAGCCCAGAGAAGGAGAGTTAGAGAAGGCAGGGAAAGAACTGGTCCTAAGGAATTCAGGTCAGGAAATTAAGAAGCCAGGAGAGAATGCACAAGAGGGCGGCCAGGGAGAAGGCGCTTCCCTAGAGGAAGGTCAGCCTTCGGCCAGGACCTCAGGACCTAGTCTGCGGCCGCTAAGCCCTCAGGTTCATGGGCGACCCTCCGGATGGTCAGATCAAAGGATGCTCCTCGCGCGCCTCCCGAATGCGGGCAGGGGGAGGGGAGGACGCGCACGGCCACTGCTCCGTCCCTGACAAGTAAACAGCTCGCCCCAGACAAGCGCGTCCTCGAACGGGGCCCAGCGGAGGGCCCTGCACTTCCTATCAAGGGCGGCAGAGGAGACACCCCGGATCACCATCCTCCCGGGGCACAAACGGGACTCAGTCAGACCAGGGGGGAAGCAGGGCATCGCACCAGCACCACCAGAGAAGGAGAAAGCGAGCCCGACTCTCCCTCGGCCTGGGTCCTGTCCGCCACCAGCCCCCACGCCCCTGGACCACGATCTTCTCCACGGCCCACGCCTGCCCCGCCCCAGGCGGACAAAGCCCGGCGCCTGGCGGGCGTGCGCTCCAGGGGGCACTGGGACCCCGCAGACGCCCGCGCAGGTAGGTTCCGTACCGGTGTCGGGGGCTCGGGGGCGGGGCCCAGTCTCCCTGGTGACGATTGCCCAGGGGACGCTGCAGGCAGGTCCCAGAGTGACAGGAGACAGCGAGCCTCCAGGCGGTGGCGCGGAGCTCGCAGGGGCCTGAGGGCAGCCCGCGAGCGCTGTACGGGATAGCAGCGCATCCGCCGAGAGGCGCGGCCCGGGGCGGGGCCCGACAGCGGGCCGGCGGGGCGGGGCGTCCCCGGGGGCGGGGCGTAGGCATCCATGAGGGCGGGGAGGGGCGGGGAGTAGGCGACCCCTGGGGTGGAGCGGGTCGTCAGCTGGGGAGGCGGGCGGGGCGCCGACGGGGCGGGGCTCGGCCCGCCCGGCGCGGCTGGGGCACCGTCCACAAATTCTCACACCCCAAGGGAGGAGAAGCGCGAAGGCGTGAGAGGCCCCGGGTAGCAGAGGGAACGGCTGAAAATTTTCCCCGAGCCCCACCGCTCCCGCTGGGAGGCCTGAGGCGGGGTAGGCTGGGTCTCTCCCCCAGCCGCCGCCAACCGGGACAGCGCTCGCAAGCAGACTGGTAGCCTCGATCTTGCCCCGGAACCGAGGACAGATAGAAAATGACATTTGCAAAGTGAGTGAGGACTGGTCGTCCGCCAAACCGCTCCATGCTCCCTGGTTCCCCAGGAATCACCAGAAAGGACGAGTACGGGACCCAGGTCACAGATCCGGAGTCTGGGTCACCCGAGTAAGCGGCCCAGTCGGACTCTGGGCACCAAATCCCGGGTGCTGGTTGTTCCCCCAGCCGCAGAGCTTTCCTTTCCATCGGGAGTTGCCTTAGTATAGGACTTAGAAGATAAATGGGCTTATCGGGGACTTTCACTAATGCATCTATTCAGTACAATGAGCCCGAGGCGTGCTGGCCGATGACCCCAGGAAATAATGCGACAAGCACTTCGGGGCACCTCACACCCAGCTCCAGGGCTTACCCACGTCTGACACCGCGAGGTAGGTGCTGCTCAGAGGGTGAGGACTCTTACCCTCCCAGACACACTCACACGCAGACACACACATGCACTCGGACACAATTACATACACGGGCACAGACATCCACACACAATTCTCAAAGCCTCTAAACGGCAGAGTTAGCACTGGAACCAGTTTGGTTTGACCCCAAACCCATCCGCTTCCTCTAATGCCCGGCCGTATCCCTTAGAGTTTACTCTCTGGTCCACAGCCCTGGACTTAAACCTTTGCCACAGTAGAGCTCAAGAGGAGGTAGGGGGTTTAGGATCAGAATTACCCGTTCGGGGTGGGGCACACAAGGGCTGGGGGAAGGTGATTGTTCTAACTGCTCGGAGCACACTGCCTCTTTTCCAGTCAGCTCTCAGGGTCCCAGGGATCTCCCTCTGCCCTGGCACTGCCCTGGGTGACCCCTGTGTTCACTTGTGACCCCTGGGCCCTGCTTGGACCCGCATGCAGAGAGGAGGGCATGGTAGAGAAAAACCCAGCTAGAAGCTCTGGGGGGTGGGGGGAGGTTCTACAGAAGCCTGGGATGAGAGGAGACGGCCCTGGCATCTTGGAGCCCCCAGCCAGGAGGGCAGCCTAGCTTGGGTCCTGCTCCTGGGTCTCCCAGGAGCCACAAAGGCACACATCAGCATACACATTCACACACAGAGTCAGGCACAATTATATACACTGACACACACAGACACGGAGACCAGAGACACTCACACTCAGACACTGACACACACAATGACCCACACCCTCACACACAGTCACAATTACATAACTGAAACCCCCCCTCACACACACACACTGGAGACCAGACACATTCACACACAGATGCACTCATGCACATTGACATACGAAACCACACTCGCTCACCCACAGTGTGAAGAGGGGCTGTGCACTTGGCAGATAGTCCCTGGAGAAGGTGGAGGCCTGGCCACTGGGCGGGGGCTGCCCAGCCTTCGACCATCCCTGAGGCATCTCCTACTGGGGCTTCTTCCACCTCCGCTTTCGCTCCTCATGCCCTGGCTCAGAGCCTGCCTAGGAGGGGAGAGGCGCAGCAGAAGGCACACCTAAGGCACTGGTTGGGGGTAGGGGGACACTGGGGTAGAAGGAGGGTGATCCCAGGCAGGGCCTCCCACAACCCAGGGCAGGGGTTTCCAAGGATGAGAAAAACAGCTGGAAGTCACAGCTGGACCTTGGACCGGCAGACAGGCAGGAGAGTTCTCTGACAGCCACCCTAGGTGAGGACAGGGTGGTATCCCTAATAGCTCCCAACCAGGAAAGCATAATGACCCTGCAGGGCCAGGCCACTAAAGAGATTTTCCCAGGGGTTCCCCTCCCCCACCCCCAGCCTTCTCCCCGGGTGCCAGGTCTGCAATGGTCCCTTTGGTTGGAGACTTCCCTTTCTCTGCAGCATGTCTGATTGAAAGTCAAGCTCAAAGACAAGATCCCCATCAGCAGTGGAACCCAGTGACCCAGCTGGTGTTCAAATTGGAGGTGTCAAGCAACCGTTTCTTTGGAGCCCAGAGAAACATCCAAGATTCTTTGAAATGACAAAAGCCACAAAATGCCAGCCCTGAACATCCTGCCCATATTACTAAGATGTCCTGGAACTGCACTGACCAATTCTGGAAAGATACGTAGAATCAGGGAGAATTAAATGAGTGAATACAGGTACATGTAAAGTCTTTAGGACAGTGCCTGGCACCTGTAGTAAACACTCAAGAAGTGTTTGCTCTCACAGGTGGGAAATGGACACAAACAGACCAGATCACTTTCCCAAGGTCACACAGCTACTTAAAAAAAAACCAAACTCATTGCCATCAAGTCCGTTCTGACTCATAGTGACCCTACAGGACAGGGTAGAACTGCCCCATAGGATTTCTGAGGAGCGGCTGGTGGATTTGAACTGCCAACCTTTTGGTTAGCAGCTGAATGCTTAACCACTGCACCACCAGGGCTCCGTACGGCTACTTAGTGTGGGAAAAAACCAAAGTCTCCTGATTGCTTGTTCAGGGCCTGGGTGCCTTTAGTCATTTCTGAAATCAGATGAGGGTATACGCAAATCAGTTCTGTGGATAAATAAATTAGTTTCACCACTATTAAATTCAGAGCAAATAGAGAAATTAGATCCTGATTATAAAGCCAATCCTCTTTATAAGTCCCCAAGCATAAGGCAGTAAACCAGTGTGTCTTTGTTCCCACTATTAGAGTCCTTGTTACATTTGACAAGCTTTGGGTTTTTTTTTCCATAAGAGGGAGGCTTATTTGCTCCATTAGTCATGTCTCTGGCTCCCCCTCCTGACACACTTCCAGGTAACCTCACGGTGATGAAATGTTAGCTGCCCAGCAATATCTCATCTACCATTATTCTTTCCCCCTGGAATTCTGCCCTGGTGGCGCAATGGTTAAGCACTCAGCTGCTCACGGAACGGTCAGAGATTCAAACCCACCAGCAACTCCGCTGGAGAAAAGACCTGGCAGTCTGCTCCCCTAGAGATTACAGACTAGGAAGCCCTATGGGGCAGCTGTACTCTGTCATAATGGACTCAATGGCACAGAACAATTTCCTACTCAAAGTTGGCATTCCAAATTTCTAGGTGTGGTTCAGACAAGAAGCTGAGCGGGGACAAGACTAGGAAGGCTAAAGTCAGAAAAAAATAAGATGCAACTAACAAAAAAAAAAAAAAGAAAACTAGTTAAATATTTGTTTGCAATTCTATTAGGAAAAACAGAAGGGCTCTGGAGAATAATCTTTCTCCTCGAAGGCGAGAGATAGTTTCCATATTTACTCACACAATCCCCCTGGCCTTTGTTCCCTTGATATTTTCACTCTCAAAGCAGAAGCACAAGGGAGGCTAATTACATGAGTGTCTGGCCCCTGTTCTCCTGCCTTCCTTACATATTTTCACTCATCTTTGAGACTCTCACACCCAGTGAACTCAAAAAGCAGCTCATCTGTAGTTAAGAAGCAAAGTTAATTAGAATCTGGAGCTTCTGGCTTTTTTTCCCCCGACAATTCCCTATGCTTAGTACAAAAGTCTGCCTTAATTGAGGCTCTGGGAGCTTGTGACCTGGGGGACATGGAGCGGGCAGAGAGAAAAATGAGGCTCGTGTTTGAATTGCTCACCCCTTAAAGTGTCAATTAAAAAGGGTTCATGTTGCAGGGAATCTTGCAGCGAGAGGGAGGAGTACAAGCTCAGAAATTAGACTGGTTTTGGATGAGTTTCCTAACCTCTCCACCTCATCTATAGAAGGGGTACCAGCACATAGCACTGACCTCGGAGAGTAACCAAATATAAATGAACCCGTTGCCATCAAGTCGATTCCAACTCATTGCGATCCTATAGGACAGAGTAGAACTGCCCCCTAGGGTTTCCAAGGCTGTAAATCTTTACAGAAGCAGACTGCGACATCTTTCTCCAGCAGAGCAGCTGGTGGGTTCAAACTCACCCGACCTTTTGGGTTAGTGGCCGAGCACTTAACCATTGTACCACCAGGGCTCCTTCCTTGGAGAGTAGAGGTCAGGATTAAAGGGACAGTACATGTAGGGGAGACTTTTAGGCTTGCAAGCCTGTTGCCATCGAGTAGATTCTGACTCATGCGACCCCATGTGTTATAGAGTAGAACTGCACTCCATAGTGTTTTCATGGCTGTGACCTTTTGGAAGCAGCTCGCCAGCCCTTTCTTCCTAGTCCGTCTTAGTCTGGAAGGTCCACTGAAACCTGTTTAGCATCATATCAACATGCAAGCCTCCACTAACAGACGGGTGTTAGCTGCGCTTGAGGTGCACTGGCTGGGAATCAAACCTGGGTCTCCTGCAGGGAAGGTGAGGATTCTACCACTGAACCACCACTGCATTTATTGAGCTCCCACTTGGGGGCCACGGACTGGGCTGAGAACAAGGCAGGAAGGTAGGAAGGGTGCTGCCCCTGGAGAATGTACAGGTGTGTGGGCTCGAACTACCAACCTTTTGGTTAGCAGTCTGGCGCCTAACCATTTGTGCCACCCAAGGACTCCTTGTCCCTCAAGGGGAGCACTAATTTATACATCGCGTTCCCTCACTGCTTTCTGTGAGTGTCAGGTTGCCCATTCGAGGATGTGATCTTAGTGGGAGGACATGATGTCTTAGACTTCATTTTAAGATTTACGGAAGAAAAAGAAGACATTCCTGTGTTCGTAGAAAAGATCAGTTGTGAATACTTATTGCAAGGAAATGAGGATAAGTACATAAATAGGGCTCCTGGAACAATAAGGCGTTTTATGAGTCACACATCAAGGCTCATGAAAGATACCCTGGGGGACTGGAGAAACTGATCTAGAATCTCCTTGCGAAATCTCTGTGTTTGAGAAGCCACTGAGGGCAAGAAAATTAAACTAAGGGCTAGGAAATGATAGTAATAATAATAAAAAATTGGCTCCAAATTTGAAGAAGGTAAAAAGAATGAATCTAACAATATTAACCACTTATTGTCAAGTCGATTCCAACTCATGGTGACCCCATGGGTGTCAGAGTAGAGCTGTGCTCCATGGGGTTTCAGTGACTGATTTTTTGGAAGTCAATCACCAGGGTTTTCTTCCAGGGTGACTTTGGGTGGACACAAACCTCCAACCTTTTGGTTAGCAGCTGAGTGTGTTAACTGTTTGTACCACCCAGGGACTCCCTGACAATATTACACTAAACAAAATCACAGAGCTGAGCCTTAAAGATTATTTAGTTAAGACAGGGCAGGTGAATTGTCCGAGTCACACAGTTAGCTACATAGCAGTAAGTTCCAGTCTTCTAAGTAACAGTACCTGAGAGATACTAAAACTAGTAACAATACTGACAGCAGCAGCAGGAGCAGCTGACATCTATATGACACTTAGTATACATCAGACATTCAGCCATTTCAGGAGGTAGCATACGATCAAGAACCAATAGTAATGAAGGAAGAAGTCCAAGCTGCACTGAAGACATTGGGGAAAAACAAGTCTCCAGGAATTGATAGAATACCAACTGAGATGTTTCAACAAATGGATGCAATGCTGGAAATGCTCGCTCGTCTATGCCAAGAAATTTGGAAGACAGCTTCCTGGCCTACTGACTGGAAGAGACCCATATTTGTGCCCATTCCAAACAAAGGTGATCCAACAGAATGGAGAAATTAATCGAACAGAGGAGGCGGGGCCACGATGGTGGAGTAGTCAGACACTTCCAGTGGCCCCTCTTACAACAAAGACCTGAAAAAACAAGTGAATTGATTATATATGGCAATCTGGGAGCCCTGAACATGAAAGGCAGAGTTGAGGAACTGGAATGAGTGGCAAGGGGAGGGAGAGACGGTTCAGAAGCAGTGAGGAGTTGGCAGACCTGACCAGGCGAGAGCCTGAGCCCTTCAGGCCAGATCAGCTCGGGGGTGAGCAGTGAGGCAGGCAAGCGGTGGTGCTTGGAAGGCGCGTTTTCTGCACTGGGAGAGACCCAGCGCCAGAGAGTCTTCATGGCCACTCAGAACCAGTGAGAAGCAGCCCTGGAATGGCAAAAGATAAGTAATTGCGTACAGCCTACCGCGCAGATCAGAAACACCCCCCCTTAGGGAAGAACCTCTCTCCCATTTACCTCCCCACTCCCTGCTCTGCACTGGGTCCCAGACTGTCTTCAGCAACTGCCAAGTCCCCTGGGCTGGAAGTAGGATCCGTCATACTTCCGGAGCCACTCTCCCTGCCTTGGAGAGTGAACAAATTAACAAACAGAGGGAAAAAATAAACTGCTGGCTCCCCTAAGCCAGGAACCCAGGGTAGGCACATCTCCTTTGCCTAGGCACAGGCATAAGGGATCCACGGAATTTGAGCGCCCTTCCCCTGGATAGACTTGTGTGGGCCCATCTCAACAGCATAGGCCCTCATTACGGCAGTACAACAGGGTATATACCAGAAGTCTAACTTCAACTGTTTCAGCTGTGAAGTGGCAGGTTCTTGACATTTGACACTGCTCTGCCCATTAAGCAGGGTCTTTACGTACCTACGTCAGCGGCTGAGGACTGGTGTCTCCACCCACACCACCTAGGCATCTGCGATGGGGCCCATGAATAAGAGGTGCTCCCCAGTCCTTTCAGCCAACAGCATTAGGTGCTCATAGTCCGGCTGCAAAACCCACCCACCTACACGCTCTAGGGAACAGGGACACACATTCCTCCTGGACACTTGGGGGTGGCCGTCAGCCCCCACCTTGCTCAGAGTGTATCCCCCTGCTGCAGCCAGATGCCTGTGTCTACACCAATCACCCATGCCTGTCTAGGACTGTAAGTGAGAGCCTACACCACACACTTGGTGGCTATCTACCTGGGCACCTGAGCTGAATCCATACAGGAGGAGTGGGTGGATTCCTGAGCTCACATACCTAGTAACAGATCTAAGCACCTGGTGACAGGACATTAGTGCTTCAAAGTTTCCAATAATCAAACTAGCACATATGAGCAGCCTATTTGGGCATATCAAAACAAAACAAGAAGCTAGGGCACAGTAAGCAAACATAAAATAAGTAAATATAATAACTTATTGATGCCTTGGAGACAATCGTCTATCAAATCACATAAAGAGGCAATCCATGATGGCTTCAGCAAACTCCCAAAATAAAGAATCTAGAAATTTTCCAGAGGAGTAAATTTCTTGGCATTACCAGAGGCAGAATACAAAAGATTAATATACAGAACTCTTCAAGGAATTAGGAAGGAAATTAAGCAAAACGCAGAAGATGCACTAGAGGAAATTAAAAAGATTAGAGAAGAGCATAATGACAAATTTAACAGGCTGCAAGAATCCATAG